>NC_044031.1:443684021-443989699 GCF_901765095.1 Microcaecilia unicolor | reverse complement strand
CTGATTGAGAAACACCCATCTTGCATATAGAATACTTCACAGCAAGCATACTGTTTGATAATATTCAAGAAGCAGTTTATTTTATTATTATTTATTGCACTTGTATCTCACATTTTCCCACCTCTTTGTGAATCTAATTGTATATTTTATATTTGTATTGGCTCCTGCCCAGTTAAACCCCGATGAATGACTCAGCACATGATATTCAGTGGCACTTAACCGGTTAGTGCTGCTGAATATTGCTGCTAACTGGCCATCTCCTAACTGGTTAGGTTAGGGGCGGACCAGGGGGCGGAGTGTGGGTGGAACGCCTACTTAGCAAGTTAGTGTGAATTTTCAGTCCACTAACCGGCTAGGTAACTGCATAAAGTTAGGACAGCAAAAAGGGTGTCCGAACTTATCTGCTAAAGTTAACAAGGCAACAATCTGAATATCGGCAGGTGCCCAGTTAACTTCTGGGTGACCATTGAGACCTGTATATTCAGTGTCAGGAGCCACACATGCCTCCGCTTTGAATATCTAGGGTCAGTTCAGCTTGTGACTGTGAGCGGTTCAGACACCACTTACTACTGTAGACTCAATATTGGGCAGAATGCATATCTTCTCACTGGGTATTTATGCTGGATGTACTACACATTGCTGATAGCTATGAGGGTTAAAGCAAAATATTAAAAAAAGATATAGTGGAATTAGAAAAGGTACAGAGAAGGGCTAGGGCTCTTCAAGTTGGAGAAAAGGCGGCTGAGGGGAGATATGATAGAGGTCTATAAAATAATGAGTGGAGTGGAATGGGCAGACGTGAATTGCTTGTTTCGAGGCTTGGTTGTGAAAAAAATTGGATCAAGTAAAGTTGGCCAAATGCTCATCAGGGACGCCCTTCTTTTTTCCATTATTGGCCGAGTTCGCCCACCTCTTAAGCACGCCCCCGTCCCGCCTTTGGTACACTGCCGACATGTCCCCAGGAACTTTGGTTGTCCCCGCGATGGAAAGCAGTTGAGTATGCCCAAAATTGGCTTTCGATTATGCCGATTTGGGCGACCCTGAGAGAAGGACGCCCATCTCCCGATTTGTGTCTGAAGATGGGCGTCCTTCTCTTTCGTTTATGCCCCTGAGAGTTATCCAGTAAGGCAGCCTGGTGCTTCCTGCTACACAATGGGTTTCTTTATGAATCTTGCATGCGCCTGGCTGTGAGCTGTGGGTGATATTGTCTGGGTGATATTCACCTTGCAGCTGTCGGTGTTTTTATTTTTTTTAATGTCGACTGATTTTATACTTGAATATTCAGCACTGGGCCATGCATAGTACCACTGCTAAATATTCAAGGATTGAGTGGCCGTTGGTACTTACCCAGGCACTGGAGATATTCAGACTGGTACCCAGATATCTACCAGGATCAGCTTTTTTCCTGTCTTGACTTTATCTGGGACATTACCTGGTTACTGGACTGAATATTGCTGCAAGCTGGGTAATTCCTGTCCCTGGACCTCCCCTGCGCTAACTGGATAGTGCCAAGGAGATTCAGTGGCACTAGTCAGTTAAATGCTGAATTTCAATTCCTTTCTTTTTATGTTTTAATCAAAATAAAGAGGCAATGACAAATGAAATAATGAGAAGTTGTGGAGCATCTGCCTAGAAGGATGGGGCAAGTTCCTTGTCTTCATCCCCTGAACTCTAAATTTATATACTGCATTGACTATTACAAAGCTGCAGATCACTGAAAGATGTCTAGTAGCATGTACAGACAACTGCCCTGTTCTGCACAGAGCCACCTGCACACTGCCTACAGAAACCTATAACTTTCTTGTGGTTGGTACTGTATATTGTCTTGCAGCAATCATTTCCTATTGTCATGCTGCACACAGACCTCTCTGTTTTCTCAGTGTTTTCTCAGTGCTCTGAACAACTGCATATAGCAAAGCTCTACTGCTTTCGCTCTCTACGCCAAACAATTTATTTCAGAAAGCCTTAACTTGCAACTGCAATATCTCATTCATTGATCTGCGGTTCTCAAAGTCATTCTCAGACCTTAGGCTCATCACTTTTCTCTCCATCACAATGGATCTCTATCAGTGCTCCAGGCTTCTTCTGGTTTGTGGCATTCCTTTTTACGCTTTAGTGTGGTATAGTTTATCAGTAGTCTCAGGGATCCATTCAAAGGAAGAAGGGAAGTGCCATCTATATCCACCCATGCCCGACTGCAGCGCTCTATTGAACCTATATACATCCTGGAGATGGAATGACTCAATGCAAATATAATTTATTTATCATGCCAAGGTCAGCATGTTTTACAGTAGGTTTGCATTTAAGTAACACTTTGGGCCAAATATGCAGCCAGTGGTGGGCAGCGCTTTTGATGTCCACCTCTGGCATTAAAGCTGGATATTCAGTGCCAGGCCATATCCGGCTGATGACATTGAATATACAGGGTTTTTGGGCTGCTAAAAAGTTAACCAGTTAAGCTGATATTCAGCGCTGATAGCAACATAGAAATACAACAGCAGATAAGGGCCTAGTGGCCCATCCAGTCTACCCATCCTCAGTAACCACTAACTCCTCCTTTTCTTAAGAGATTCCACGGGCCTGTCCCACGCTTTCTTAAATTCTGATACAGTCCTTGTCTCCACAATCTCCACCGGAGGCCATTCCATGCATCCATCACCCTTTCCATGAAAGAATATTTTCTCAGATTCCTCCTAAGCCTATTTCCTCTTAACCTTATTTGTTAATTTGTACAGCGCTGCGTAACCCTAGTAGCGCTCTAGAAATGTTAAGTAGTAGTAGTAGTAACTTCATCCTATGCCCTCTCATTCCAGAGGTTTCCTTCATTTGTACATTAATGCCACTGAGGTATTTAAACATCTCTATCATTTCCCCTCTCTCCCGCCTCTCTTTCAGGATATACATGTTGAGGTTTATAAGCCTGTTCTTATGTGTTTTATGACAGAGACTGCTGACCAATTTTGAAGTCACCTTCTGGACCGACTCCATCCTGTTTATATATATTTTCGTCTCCAGAATTGCACAAGTATGGAGCTTCACCAGAGACTTATACAAGGGCACTATCACCTCTTTTTTCCTGGTGTTCATCCCTCTCCTTATACACACAAGCATCCTTCTGGCTTTGAGCATCACCTTTTCTACCTGTTTGGCCACCTTAAGTTTATCAGACACAATCACCCTCAAGTTCTGCTTTTCTTTTGTACACAGAAGCACTTCATCCCCTATACTGTACTGTTCGCTTGGGTTTTTGTGACCCAAGTGCATGACCCTACATTTCATAGCATTATCAGTTAAGTTGTTAGCAGTTCAAGGTAGGACTGCTATTTATGTGGTCAGACTTAAGCAGTAAACGTATCTGAATATTTGCATCCAACCGGATAAGATGCACAATATAGCCGGTTCAGCAGTAGGTGCTAACCATGAATATTCAGCAGGAGATAGCCAATTATATCCTGCTGAATATTTGCAGTTAGCCAGAAAAATGCTATTTAACCAGTCAGTGGCTGTTTCTGACTGGTTAAATAGTACTGAATATCGAGGGAATTGTTTTTAAATCTGAATGTGTATTTCTCAGTGTTAGCATAGAAGCAAATGCAAAGCTGATGCCACATAATTCACTCTTCTTACTGAGACACCATTAGTCTGATCAATAATGACAGTCAACACAGGGTTCAAATCCTACTTTTGCCACTGATGTCACCTTAGGCAAGTCATTTCAACCTCTATAGCTTAGGGGCTTATTTATTAAACTGTGCTATTGCCCAATTAGCACACAACAATTGATGCTAATGTGCATTATAGAACAACAGCACAGCTTAGTATCAAAAAATATGCCCCGACAAATGATAAGATATAATGAGCTGGGTCACAAGCAAATACATGCAAAGCAGTTCATTATTATGTGGTAAGCTTCATAAGCTGCACTGTAGGAAGCTAACACAGAAGCGTGGTAATATATACAAAATGATTGCAGAAAAAGATCAGTATAGTTCATCTACTCTGCTCAGGTGGTGTTAACATTTTCCCCTGGGAAAACCAGCAAACTTCCATGTGAACCAGTATGGGGAAAGCAACTACTTGTCCTGGGATTGGTAGCATGTTTTTGGAAATGACAGTGCATTCCTATTGTATATAGAAGACTAACCAAGAATTTACAGAATGACAATGGAAAAAAGTGTGGAAAATTACTGAAGCCCAAGAACTTTAATCAAATCTTCCAAGGAAAGGACAATAAAAGCAAATATATTTAAAACACCATTACGGATCTCTAAGTGACATTCATACAGTAATCATTGCTTTCCATATGCCAACTGAAAAGATAGTGGTTCTATGGAAAACCTGTCTCTGTCATATGTAAATTCCAACATTTAGATGCTAAATATCTCTTTAGCTGCTTATAGTCAACAAAGAAAAGGGCAAAAGAAAGTCTTTTCTCACCAAGTTGTATAATACATTTAGCAGAATGAAAAATAAATTAGTATCCATATCAAGCAGATGCAGTCAAACACACATAAAACATCTACTTTTAAGCTAGGTTGCTCTGTTCTTCATTGGTGCTTTTCATTCCATATTGACTGTTCTTTCAGAGTGCTCACTGCATTGACTGAATCTGAGCCCCTCCCACTTTTTTGTGGTGTTCCTCAGGAGTCAGTACTATCGCTACTACTATTTAGTATGTTTCTTGGCCCACTTGCAACCTTAATCCAGGACTCCAATATCAAATTTTGAATTTGTGTATACAGCATTCTACTGGTTTCTACACAGATCCTCTACATGCCTGATTTTTCCACCTTATGGGCCTGTGTAGATAAGATAATCATGTAGGAGCCCTTTTACTAAGCTGCAGTAAGCAGTAACGCATGCTTACCACAGGGTAAAAAGCACTACCGTGGGGTGTGCTCAAGTGTCCTGTGGTATTTCTAGGATTGGAATGCTTCCCACACATTAAAAAAAGTAAGTTTTCTTTTTTTAGCTTTGGTGGAATGTTTGGGGGCGGGGGAGAGTAGGCATGTTCAACGCTAATCAGTTAGCGTAGCTACATTACCGCACACCAACTGATTAGCACGTGGTTAGTGCGGGAGCCCTTACTGCCTACAACATAGGTGTCGGTAAGGGCTCATGAGCTAATGGCCATGCACTAATGGGGGAAATTAGAACATGACCATTAACCCTAGAACGCATATTGGGGGCCTTTTAGGCCCCCATGCTTACGTTTTTGCTATTATCTGCAAAATTACTTTAGTTAGAATTTTGAAACTCAAGGTATTACTCAAGTATGTCATTGTTGATAATATCCAGTTGTTCATATAATTTTTTTTCATAGGCATTATGGTGTAACAATGCTTGTTTGGTGAAAACTACATCTGTACGAATTGGGGGCCTTTTAGGCCCCCGCTGTTTTTATCATGTTCTCAGAAGTGTTTGTGTCTCAAGTTACTTTATTTGTACTCAGTAATGCTGGTGGAGGGGCCAGGGTGTGGATAATAACATGTGAGGATGTCATGTGATTTTTGGAGGGAGTGATAAGGCCATGACATCACCTCAGGTCCTCTGAACACTGAGGACAGTATACACTGTGAGCTAATTGCTGAAGGACCTGTGATAAGATAAGCTGTTGAGAGGAAATCTGTTTCATTTTCTAACATCTAGTCAGCAATGGCACAGTCTTCCTCCAAGTGTCTGACTGACCAAGAGATTGAAGCGATTATGTTTCAAAGCGATGATGAAAGTGAACTATCTTTGTCTGATGAAGAATATCTGCCACCAGCTAATCAAACATCCTCATCCAGTGATTCTTCTGATGATGAAGAAGTGAATCTAGTGGATCCTCAAGAAGTGATAAGTAGAACATCCAAAACGAATGTTTTTTGGGACAGTAATCCTACATTAGTCGGACGTACTCCAATACACAATATTGTGAGACAGGCTCAAGGAGCTGTGGGAAGTCCCAGTTACTTTACCCCTAAAGATGTATTCTGTACTTATTTTTCTGACAATATTGCAGAAGAGGTCCTATTATGTTCAAACCTAGAAGGAAGACGTATCACTTCAGCAAAAAATAAGTCCTGGAAAAATATCTCAAAAGAGGAACTTTATGCATATATTGGACTTTTCCTGCTGGCAGGGAGTCAAAAATCGTATGATGTCCCAATACGAGAATTATTTCTGGACCCACTTTCTGATCCACACTATAAGGCGACAATGTCAGTGGGCAGATATGAGGAAATTAGAAGGATCATTCGCTTTGATGATAAGCGAACTCGTGCAGCGAGGTTTGAAACAGACAAATTAGCCCCTATCAGTTATATCTGGAACATATTTATCAAAAATTGCACAAAACTTTACAATCCTAGTACTAATGTTACTGTAGATGAGCAACTTGTACCGTTCAGAGGACGCTGCAAATTCATACAATACATGCCCAGCAAGCCAGCCAAGTACGGTATAAAAATCTTCTGGATGTGTGATTCTGCAAATTATTATGGCATAAATGGCGTAATCTACTGTGGCAAAGAGGTTGGTGCACCAGTACAGAAGGATCTGGGGTCTGAAATAGTCAAAACTCTTGTTGTTCCAATATTCAATTCAGGTAGAAACATCACCATGGACAATTATTTCACCAATGTTGAACTAGGCAATTTTCTGCTTGCAAAAGCTATTACACTTGTTGGTACTATAAAGCAAAACAGACGAGAAATTCCAGCAGCACTCAAACACAATCGTCAGCGAGCACTTTATGAGAGTGTCTTTGGATTCAATAACAAAGCGACTTTGGTATCTTACAAGGCAAAGAAGGAGAAATCTGTAATTTTACTCAGTACCATGCATCACGATTGCAGTGTTGACAGCAATAACCAAAAATTGAAACCAGAAATCATCCTGCATTACAATGCAACAAAAGGAGGTGTAGATAAAATGGATGAGATGGTGGGAGAATATTCGTGTAAGAGGCAAACAAAACGATGGCCTGTAGTACTATTTTCAAATATGCTTGATGTAGCAGCCCTAAATTCATTCATTATTTATACAGAAACTCATCCTGAATTTCATGCATAGAGGAAGGACAGGAGACGCTTATTCTTGAAGGACCTTTGTCATGAAATTGTAATACCTCACATGATAGAGCGAAGCAACTTGAAATGCTTGCCAAAGAAAACTAAAGAAGCAATGAAAGGGTGTGGCGTACAGTTTCAGATTACTCCAGAGCCAGGAGAAAGAAAACGAAAGCGTTGTTTCATGTGTCCAAGAAACATAGAGAGGAAAACTGAGCGATATTGTTCCACTTGTAAGGAAACTGTTTGCAAAGAACACTCTTCTGAAAAAATAACATGTCAGAATTGTTTGGAAGACTAATATAATAGAAAAGAAAGTTAGAATAAAAATGTAGCTGCAGCTAGTTTGCTATAGATTTCTATGCATTTTGTGTGTTTTCATGTCTTTGCGTGAAATTTGGGAAAAAAAAAGATTTTTTGGTGTTTTTTTGTGAAAAATTATAATTAAAATGTTGTCCACTATTCATATTTTATTGAGCAATTTTGAAATAAACTTGTGAAAGTTATTTAAGTGTGTTTTTCTACATTATGTGCATGGGGGCCTAAAAGGCCCCCATGACGTTAATATGTATATTTTTAACGTCATTCGTTCTAGGGTTAATGGAGGAAATAGGAAATACGTCCATTTTACAGCTGTGCCAAATGTGGCCTCAGCAGCAGGAAAACCCTGTGTTAGTAATAAAACTGGTGACTTTTTAGCACAGCTTAGTAAAAGGACCCCTGAGTTCTTAACCCATGAAAATCAGTAGCAATCTGGATTACAAGACATGCTTCCCACCCCTCGGCAGTTCCTCCTCTTAAGAATATATTCCTGGTTTTGGTAGAATCTCTTCCATATCTTGGTGTGCTTTTTGATTCCCAACTTTCCTTTGCTCCACCGGTCACATCAGTGGTTCATTATTTTAGTCTCTTATTTGATTTTCTATCAAATGCTAAGTTAATGTCCAACAGTAGCTGGTATTCAAAATGTTCATCAATCATTTTACCTCTTTTTGGACTAAACAGCTGTCCAGCAACACTAAACAAATATCCACATGCAGTACTGAGTGGTAAAACAGTGTTTAGTTCAGAAAATATGTCTTTGAGAACAGGATATCCAACAAGTTCTGACACAGAATTTACACTGTTCATCTAGACAGACAGGATAGCTTCACCACTTGTGGTGTTGGTATCTGCAGTGTTGAAAGTGAAGAAATCATTATCCATGTCCAACTGTGTCAGAGCCGCTGTGTCATCTGCAATAATGTTAACTGTGACTGAACTCTTGGCTTGGGTTTTTTTCCAACAGCAAATCCATTCCTAGCAGTTTATGACTAGGGACCTTGATCCAGGGGCGTAGCCAGACTCCAAATTTTGGGTGGGCCTGGCCCCAAGATGGGTGGGCAGAAGAACCCCGCCAATCCCACAGGTGATTTGGTCTCTCCTTCTCTCACCTGCATGCCATATGGTCTCTCAAACAACTCCCTTCTCCCGCACACCTTTTAAACAGCAGATTTTCACTGGCATCGAGTAGCAGCTAATACACACTGCTCATGTTGGCCTCACAGCCCTCCCACTGATGTAACTTCCTGTTTCAGTATAGGCTGGAATACGTTAGAGGGAAGGCTGTGGGGCTGGTGCAAGCAGTATGTATCAGTCGCTGCTTGCTGCAGGCGAAGATCTGCTATTTGCAAGGTATTTTTTGTTCATCTGTACAGTGCTGCGTAACCCTAGTAGCGCTCTAGAAAGGTTAAGTAGTAGTAGTAGTATGCAGGAGGGACAGTTGTTGGGAGTTTTCAGCTGGTGGGACTTGGGAATCCCTGCCAGCTACTGGGTGGGCCTGAGCCCAAAGTGGGTGGGCTTTGGCCCACCCGGGCCCACCCTTGGCTATGCCACTGCCTTGATCCATGCAGCCTTGAACTTTGGATGAAATGTTGCAGCTGCTATAAGTTCCTCATCAATTAATTTATTCTTCAAAGCACTTCTGTATGTCACTTAGTAATGCTCTTATTAATGGCTGACAAGTCTGAATTGTGTTTGTTTTTCTCAAATGCTTGCAGTTTCTCCTTCAGCAAAACCGGATTAGGCACAAGGTAGGCCATGAATGCTTTAGGTTTTTATTTTGCGTCAAGGGTTTCATTAGGGAGAAATGATTTCTGAATGATGAAACTCGGCAACATCGAACTGTTTTCAGGCTGAATTTATGACATTGATGCCTTTTTCAGCAATTAGACAATTAAGCTGTTCCATAAAGTTGTAGATGGAGTTCCAGTGAGTGGGGTTAGGAATAACAAAATGGAGGCTAAATGCTTGTTCAGTAACCTCAGTAGACATAACACTTCGTGAACATTTGTTCCATAACACTTGGAATTTGGCTTTTTGTAAGTCAAATCAGATTCAGTTTCTGTAGCATCACATGTAGCAACCAGGTTTAAAGAGTGACAAGCACAACGCTGATGAGGTGGTAAAAGAAAATCACCATTTGCTGAGCACAGCACAACAAAAAATTTTTTTGCGTGTGCTACTGGGCAAAACCCATTTGTCCTATACTAAATTCAGTGTGCGTATTCCAAATCCGAAGTCAGAATTGTTGTAACATGTCAGGAAATTTTGTTATGCATAAGTTTGCCAAATGAATTAAGCATTTGGAAAGCATTGAATAATTTTTTTACAGAACGAGTTTTACTCCAACAATTACCTGATCTATATCAAAGTTTTTGTAGCAAACAGAATATGAAAATGTAATGGAATAACAAAATTTCAAAAAAGTCTCGTATTCCAGTTTAAAAGTCTTACTTCAGCAAGGCCCAGTACTGTTAAAAGTGCTTCAGGCATCTGCTTTTGCGATTGTGACCGGTCATATTTTCCCGTTGCAAAAACCAGCAGTAGTCCCCTTGACATCTGTTCTCCATCGTAGAAATGTCTTTATGGAACCTCTCTCCATGTTTCCAATACATAATGCATTAATATTACAAGTGAATACGCTTTGCATGTATAACTTAAAATCTAGACATGTCAGGCAAATTCGGAGTTCATATTTGGAATTGGCGGGTTCAATTTAGTATAAATCACATGTTTTTCTCTCAGTAGCAAAATCATTGTTGCGTTGTATAAGTTATCATGCAAGTTATGAAATTCCATCTCATCTTCATAATCATCATTTGATGTAATTTAATCAGCATGTTATTGGTATTTGGAAAAATTGTTGAAAAGCTTTGCAGAAATTGGACCTATTGTCAGTAATTGTTTGAGTAATTTATTTTTCCTGTAGGTGGAATTCTGAATGGATTTATTTATTCATGACATTTATACCCCACATTAGCCCAAAATACACTCAAGTTCAATGTGGCTTACAAACAAACAATAAAGTGACTAAAACATAATAATGTACAGGATATTACACAAATTACAATAAGTTCAAGAAGCAAATTAATACATGTGCAGTAAGTAACCATGGATTTAGACTATCTCAAGGACAAGCAAATAATTAAGGGTGGATAGGTGAGAGTATAATTTGGCAGGACTAGATAGGAAACGAGGTTAAGAAAAGGGTGTGGGTAAAAGTCAAATAGAGTGCTTTGTATTCAGAAAGGCCAGACTGAAGAAATGTGTTTTAGAAGACTTCTAAAAGTTTGATAATCATCTATAAACTTGATTGATTTAGGAAGAGAATTCCAAATTTTGGTGCCTTGATTGGAGAAATTAGCAGAGTGAATTGTTTAATATATCACGTTCTTACAGATAGGGAAATGTAAGACAAGATATTCCCTAGATGATGAAACAGCATTATGAGGGGGTAATTCAATAATTCATATATGATGAGGCTTGACCAAAGAGAATTTGGTGACTGAAAATGCAAAATTTGAAAGATTGATTCTAACACAGCTGCAATAACATCATATGTGTGGGATCATCTTAAGGCGATGACATGCCAAAGCTGCAGATATTCTTTGCATCGGCATCTGATCTATCCAGTGGACTAGAACTCTAACAAAGGATCTGTGATGAATAGACTGCTAATCTGCTGTATAGCAAAAAACTGTTGATATTCCAGTTCTCGAATCAACTTCATCTTCATTTCTTGAAAGAGTTCATCAATCCGTTGTACAGCAGTTTTTCTAATCATAACTGTCCAATTTGGAAGAACACTCATAGAAACATAGAAATATTGAAACATGATGACAGATAAAGGTGAAATGCCCCAGTCTGCCCATCCTCCTTAACCACTAACTCTTCCTTTTCCTACTTTCCCAAAAATCCAATAATGCATCTGGGTGAGACCAATGGTCCATCTAGCCCAGTATCTTGCTACTGATAAGTCAATATCAAACCAAAATAGTAATATAAATATAAATAAAAATAAAATTAAAATAAATAAACTTATTCTTACCAGTGCCACCCACACAATGAAAATGGAAATGGACCTAGCAGTGGTAACTTAAGTTCTCTGGAACCACCACCATACCACAAGCCCAAGGCAGTGACCTGAGAGGCACAGTAAGCTGAGCGCTGGACGCCGATGCCAAATACAGGGGAAGAGGCCTGAAAGTAGGTGGGCTGAGGCTGCGACTGGATCATAGGAGAGAATAAAGCAGCTCACTGTCCTCACTAGAGCACCTGTTGGGCTGAGTGCTGACTGGTTCCTTCGGGGACAGCTGCCTTGAGGCTGCACTTCTCTGGACTCACTTAGTCATAGCTTTTCCATGTGGCTGAGCTAGAACTACAGAAGAGCAGTTGTGACTGGTCAGGGAGTATTTTTAGGGTCCAGACAAAGATAGGCTCCCTGACCAATCACAGTTGCACTGTAGCTCAGGGCTCAGCCATGTGAAAAAAACTGTGACTTCTGGTTGTTGTGTGCCCACTGCAACTAAGGTAAAGCCTTAGCTGAGGCTGGGTTACATTGCAGGGCAACGGCAGTGGCTGAGGAACATTGACCAATGCTGGGGCCACTGCTGTGGGGCCCATAGAAGTGCAAGACTCTGTGTAGCTGCCCCTGTCGCCCCTGCCTAAGAGTGGCCCAGGGTGATGTGACATTAGAAACTGGCTTCCATCTGATTGAGCTCAGCTGTTTTTGGGACGGGAAATTCAGGTAGAGAAGCAGAGGTAAGAAATAATATTTAAAAAAATACTTTCTTAACGGTACTTCATTGCTAAGTACAAAGTACAGCTTATTTTTAACAAGTTTCAAGTAAAAAGTATTGGAGAAAAAATGTAACTCATTACAAGTAAACATACTGACAATTGTACTTAAGTACTGTAATGAAGTACAAATACTTCAGTACTACCCATCTCTAGAATCTATATACTTTTTGAGATCTGCCAGGTGCTTGTGACCTGGATTAGTTACTGTTTGAAATAGGTTGCAGGGTTTGATGAACATTTGATCCGACCTAGTACGGCAATTCTTAGGTTCCTATGGTAGATCAATTATCTTTTGTTAATGGCTTCCAGGGAAGCCCATTGAGGTCAGTGACAGAAAATGGACATTCTAGAATTCAGGCAATGGTGGCAGAGGACAAATGCCATCTAGGAACAGAATACTGGGAGGCAGCGTAAGTTCAGTGAAACTCGAGAAACACCCCCACACCAAATGTATATATGAATTAATTTATTTATTAATTTTGACTGAGGTGTACTTGAAAAACCTAATTATGGTTCCTTCTGTATATACACTGTTTGGACTCTCCCAGAATTACACTAGTCACAAATTTTTCTGAACCATAACTTTGAAGTGATAAAGCACAAGCCAGTGCTTTGGGCTGTGACAAAACTATGGCATTTTTTCCACAGCAAAACATTTTATTTTTACTTTCTCATTCTTTGGTTGGTTTCCAACTGTGCCTCAATTCTCTGATGTCTTCACTGAAGACAGTGGACATGCTGTGCCTGCAGCATTTGCACATTAGACATGGCACTTATTAATAGAGTTTATATGTGTTATCATTTAGAAAGATCCATTGCACCAAAATAGTGTGTTTCTTCTTCATTTTTATGTCTACTATTGTATGGATTATCCTGCAGCAGCATTTTGTGATATGTTTGTCCAGTACTGTTAGTCCTTTCATTCTGATCATAAATTTTTTTTATTCCTAATCAGTGAGCTTGGATTAACTCTACAATTATTCATCCCTTTTCAATCCAACCTTGCTGAAATCTCTGAAAAAGTAATCACTGGCATGAACATTTTAGCCTCCTGGGCCAATGTCTTCAAAATGAAACTGAATAAAGAAAAAACTCAATGCTTAATCCTCTCTTCAAGACACTCCACTCTACTCCCAACCAGCCTAATCACCCCCGACGTCACAATTCCAATATCCGACAACTTGAAAATTCTAGGAGTAACGTTAGACAACCATCTAACTCTAGAAACTCACGCAAAAGCCATGACGAAGAAGATGTTCAACATGATGTGGGTATTGAAAAGAGTAAAACCATTCCTCCCTCAAAAACTTTCCACAATCTGGTACAATCCACAGTACTCACCCACGCTGACTACTGCAACAGTACCTTCATTGGCTGCAAAGCCCAAATCCTAAAAAAGCTTCAAACCACCCAAAACATGGCAGCCAGACTTATTTTTGGTAAATCACGGTTCGAAAGTGCAACACCTCTTTGTGAAAAACTCCACTGGCTCCCTATCAAGGAATGAATAAACTTCAAAGCCCACACACTGATCCACAAGATCCTCCACGGAGATTTTCCAAGTTACATGACCAATCTAATCGACTTTCCAGCAAAGAACGGGTCCAAATTTTCTCGAACATATCTCAATCTTCACCTGCCTATTTGCAAAGGTCTCAAATACAAAACCTACTATGCATCCAACTTCTCCATTATAGGCAGCCAACTTTGGAACGCCATACCAAGATTCATCTGAACAACAAATGAACATCTACACTTCCGAAAGCTGCTGAAAACATACCTCTTCAAACAAGCCTATCCAAAAGACCCAACTTAATTTACGATCAAAAGCCACATCGCTAACATTAAACATGCCTCAACCCTCCCCCCACCTCTCATCATCTTGTCCTTCTCTATACAATTGTATTATCTCTGTGATACTTTTTACCCATATATTGTATTACCTCTATGATATTTTGTACCCATACATTATGTTATCTCTGTGATACTTGTACCCATACATTGTAAGCTACACTGAACCTGCTATCGAGTGGGAAAGAGCGGGGAATAAATGCTACAAATAAATAACTAAATACACCCACTCTTACACTAGAGTCCACAGCCTTGACATTGTTTTTCCTTCAGAGGCTAGACTCTTTTGAAAACGTGGACTCAATTTGAACTCAATGCTTGACCAGTTTTTTTCCCCCTCTTCTCACAACACAAATATTCCAGGCAATTCCATTTTTTAAATATTAGCAAACTAGCATACCAGTTACAGAATCTTCCTTCTAACTTCTCCTCACCCCCATTAGATGGCCAGGAAGCAGCCTAGAATGCTACCGTACAGTCTGCCCTTGATACAGTGATCCTATGGAAGGAATACATAATTCCATCAAACATGACAATCCTTGCTACAACCCTGAACTATGTAAGTTAAAAAGGCAGACCCACCAAGCAGGGAGACAATGGTGAAAACCAGAAATCCAACACAGATAAGCAACTTGCTTTACAACTACGGTGAAATTTGAATCCGCATTACCAAATCTAACCACATTTTCTTGGGAAGATGAACATAATTGCAAGACAGTTCCAAAGAGCAAACTTTTTATCCCAGTAACCAATTGCCAACTATCATTTAAGGAAACTTCTTTATCTTGGACCACAACTTCTAAAGATGTGCCTGCCAAGAAAAAATTAACTACCTTAAGTATGAAATAGCAGCTGCTTTTCATAGACACAGAACACATACGTCTTTAACTGAAGGGCAGTTACATTCTATTCAAAAAGTTTCATTTCCCTTTATTCGTTTTAAAAAATAAAGGCTACAGAGAATAAGCTGAAATGTATAAAGTTACACTTATTACATTTTCCTTGCATATACTTATTATTTCCTGATATACTCTTTAGTGAATAATTGAAAGAGGATTTATCTATATTTTCAGGAGATGTTCTCTCAGTCTGCAACTGTCATTTACCAATCTGGAGAAGAGATGGATGCTCTGGTGTCTCAGGGTTCCATTGTTATTCTGGTTTCCTTGATAATTTTCAGGATTCTATTGATACCAGAGCTACTTTATTAATTACCTTATGGGTCCTTTTACTAAGGTGCACTGAAAAATGGGCAGCGGTAGTGTAGGTGCATGTTTTGGGCACACGCAGAAACATTTTTCAGCGCATCTGTAAAAAAAATGCCTTTTTAAAATTTTGACTGAAAATGGATGCGTGGCGAAATGAAAATTGGCGCACGTCCATTTTGGGTCTGAGACCTTACCACTAACTATTGACTTAGCAGTAAAGTCTCACCCCGTAACCGGGCAGTAATGACCTATGCACATCAAATGCCACTTGGCACACGTCTGATAATGCCCGTCCAAAAATTATTTTTCAGATGCGCGTATCGGATGTGGCCAAAAATGAAATTACCACAAGAGTTGGCTGGTAACTCCATTTTGGCGCATGTGGGGCGTGCGTAGATGCTTACACGGCTTAGTAAAAGGGCCCCTTGGTGAATAAGAAAAACACTGGTTATGAAGTCATAATTTAATAAGAAGGAGAGGTTGTTTTGTTGCAGTGCTAGGATCCAGATTGTCTCTGTTGTGAGGGCTACCCAATTGTTCACAAAATCCTTTTTGGATTTGAAATCTTGAGCTTTGGCTCTAGGTGTTACCTTGTTTGTTTTACCATTTTCTTGTAAATTTCTCTTGAGTTCTTCTGGTACAAAATACATTGTATTTGATCCTGTACAACTTGAGAAGTTTAGTCTGATACTGAAATATTTGATCCTACTAGAATGGTGGTCAAACTGGGCTACCGTTTAAGATGTGGTTTTTTTTCCCATTAACTCATACTATTTTAGCACAGGTCCCATTGTATGCAATGAGACCTATCTACCAATAACCAGGGTTAACAGTAAAATAACACATCTTAATGGCAACCTACATTGATTACTTCCCCCTAAGCCTCATTCATTGATGGAGTAAATATTAGAGCACTCCTTGATTTACTGTGCCAGTTCATCTTTTTCTGCAGTATCTCTCCGAGATGTGGGCTAATGTTTAACCCTCCTGTTTACTAAGCTGTGCAGTAATACTGACATAGCCCATTCAAAGTGAAAGGGCTGTGTCAGCAATAGTGCATGGCAGCCGCTAGTGTGGCTTAGTAAACAGGTGGGTACGTTTCTATGCTTAATAGTATTTACATGAATTTATGTTTCATTGGATTTCCTTTTGAAAATTGTTTAAGAAAAACTTCAAAACTTGTAATAAGAAAAAGATAAGCAATTTGAAAACCACGCCTACAAATACACAATAATAAAACTTGTCGATCCCCACAAAATTATTACTCACACTTCATTTGAGAGCAACAGTGTTCATTGGCTTTTTCACACTCTTTCCTATCTCATTGCCCTTGGTCTGACCATCATGGTACTTACCAGTTAGCACAGTCCAGGGACACAGGGAGGACCCTGGAGATATGCAGACACTGGCAATATTCAACATTGGTGCCTGCATGAATAACCGGGCACGTGAGACTGCATAAAAGGCAGCCCAAACAGGCTGTAAATAGGCATGTGGAAGTTTTAATATTAGCACACACCCATTAAAAAAAACAAACCTTTTTTTCCCAACAGTGGTAAAAAATGGCCCAGCAGGTGCCTAAAGAATGCGCCCACACTACCACAGGCCACATTTTACCGCAGCTTTGTATAAGGACCCCTTACTGCACAGGAATCGCTTGCACGGCTTTGTAAAAGAGGCCCTTAAATTGTGGTCAGCATTTAAAGAAACACAGAGTGCAACCAGTTGAATATTGATCAGGAGATACAGGTCTGTAATTATTCTGGTTGGCATTTCAGTGTGGGGTTTCCTCAGTGTCCCTTCTCTCTAATATAAGAGGATTGCTTGAATGATGATATCAATAACTGTTCGCAATAAAACAAAGTAGAGGAGACAACAAGAGTAGCAGCTCTGGGAGTATATATGAAAAAATCCCACACAGGTAATTGTTCAGGAGAAAACCTTTATTTGCACCAGTATGGGTGCTAAATGATTAGAGTGAGCAAGTCCAAAGTGATCCTCTGTATTTATTTTCTATATTAGGGAACATTTTAGCTTATGCATTTTCCTACTATCTATAGTTTCCATGCAGACTTGTGGTTTGTCATTCAGTTGACTCATAAAAGCTAAGACTGGTCAAATAGATATTGGCACTTTGCTAAATATAGGGAGGACAATCTTGCATAAGTACATTTACATAAATCACCACATACACTTTTTACAAGCTAAGGGATCTATTTACTAAAGTGCAGTAAGCACACCCCTTAATTGGTAGCTATACCCCTAAAGGGTGATACCATAATACTACCACTAAGGCTCAGACGTACCATTTTGAGCCCAGCTACTCATGTAGCAGGAGCATCCAGGGATTGTTCCTGCCCCTCACCAACCATTAGGGACACTTACAGTATGAGCCAGAAGGTACTAAGGGATGAGGTAGATGTCTTGGGATGGGGGATTTCAAGAGTGGCAATCTAGGATGGAGAGGTGGAGAGTTGCCTTTAGCTGTAGTGGTCTGTGATAAGTACAGTGTTGGTAGCGCACGCCCATCAATGTTATTGGCAATACACTTAATGTGGAAAATGTATGTACTGTGCAGTAGGTGCATGGGAAGATTCTGGGCATGTCCCCAACAGTTATTGTACAAGTTTTGCACTTACCAAACTGTAAGACATAAATGCTAGTTTCTATATGATATTTTGTTGCAACTATCACCCTGCATTCATATACATTCATTCTATATGTATTTGTCACCATCTCGCACTGGATAGACATGTAGGTAACTACATGATATTAATGGCAAATATGGAATTGTGTCAAATATCAGGATCAAAATCAGCCAACCAGCACTTAGTGTACCTGACCAATCAGAAGTAATAATAGCCAGTCAGGTTTAGAATTTAGCCTGATGTGGGAACTATACATTTCCCATAATATCAGACTCTGGCACATTTCATACTAGATGACCAGAATGCCAAAAGCCATGAAATCCAAATTTAAGTACTTGTTACAGGAGAACTGAATAGAATAATCATTTTTTCATGAAGAGAACTATTTGAGCAGAGAGATTACATTAAGAGAAGGGTACACTCAGAGTACTGTGATTCAGACACTACCAAAGAAAATGGAGACTGGAGATACAAAGAACAGGTGTTGCTGTGAGCGACCAAGGAAGATGGCTGTCAGGCAGGATCATATTTTGAGAAGGACATCTCTCACAAACAGGAAGCTTACATCGCCTCAGCTATTAAGGGACTGGCAGGACAAGTGTTCAGTTACAGAGAACTTATTCACTGTAAAAAGAAGATGCCACTATCTCCCATAGGGGGTCTTTTGCTAAGCCACAGCATTGATTTTAGCTCGCAGTAGAAAATAGCTGGTGGTAAACGCCAAGATGCCCATGCGCTTACTACCAGCTGATTTCTACCATGAGCTCAAAACATTACTGCAGCTTAGTAAAAGACCCCCATGGAGGGGCATAATCGAATGGGGACATTCCGGCGAAGGGGCAGGAAAACCGCTATTATTGAAACAAGATGGGCGTCCATCTTTCATTTCGATAATACGGTGGGGGATGCCCAAATCTGGAAATTTAGGTCGACCTTAGAGATGGTTGACCTAAATGTTGAGATGGTCGTCCCCGGTTTTCGCCGATAATGGAAACCGAGGGCGCCCATCTCAAAAACGACCAATTCCAAGGCATTTGGTCATGGGAGGAGGCAGCATTCATAGTGCACTGGTCCCCCTCACATGCCAGGACACTAACCGGGCACCTTAGGGGGCACTGCAGTGGACTTCACAAATTGCTCCCAGGTGCATAGCTCCCTTACCTTCGGTGCTGAGCCCCCCAACCCACCCAAAACCCATTTCCCACAACTGTACACCACTACCATAGCCCTAAGGGGTGAAGGAGGGCACCTACATGTGGGTACAGTGGGTTTCGGGTGGGTTTTGAAGGGCTCACATTTACCAGCACAAGTGTAACAGGTAGGGGAGGATGGGCCTGGGTCCGCCTGCCTGAAGTGCACTGCACCCAATAAAACTGTTCCAGGGACCTGCATACTACTGTCATGGAGCTGGGTATGACATTTGAGGCTGGCAAAAAAAAAAAATAATTCTTTTTATAGGGTGGGAGGGGGTTGGTGACCACTAGGGGAGTAAGGGGAGGTCATGCCCGGCTCCCTCTGGTGGTCATCTGGTCAGTTTGGGCACCTTTTTGAGGCTTGGTTGTGAAATAAATGGACCAAGTAAAGTCGACCAAATGCATGTCAGGGACGGCCTTCTTTTTTCCATTATCGGCCAAGGATGCCCATCTTTTAAGCACGCCCCAGTCCCGCCTTCACTATGCCTCCGACACTCCCCACGATGAAATGCAGCTCAGGATGCCCAAAATCAGCTTTCGATTATGCCGATTTGGGCGACCCTGAGAGAAGGATGCCCATCTCCCGATTTGTGTCGGAAGATGGGCGCCCTTCTCTTTCGAAAATGCCCCCGATAGTGTTTAACATTTTATTACAATCTTTGGGTGGGGCCTTGGATCAGATTAATGCAAAATTGTTCACTTATGCAGATGATATCATTGTAACGCTTCCTGTGTCCAAGGACTGGTCTGTCACACTAGCTGGAATATAAAACTATTTTGCTTGATAGAAAGTTGCATTTCATTTCATAGACTTAAGTTGAATAGAAAGAAAACCTAATTTTTATGGATAGGTCCTACCAACAACCTTTGAAATGATCAAAGTTTTATTGTTGATATGGAGGAGTGGCCTAGTGGTTAGGGTGGTGGACTTTGGTCGTGGGGAACTGAGTTCAATTCCCACTCCAGGCATAGGCAGCTCCTTGTGACTCTGGGCAAGTCACTTAACCCTTTATTGCCCCATGTAAGCCGTATTGAGCCTGCCATGAGTGGGAAAGCGCAGGGTACAAATGTAACAAGAAAAAAAAATTTTTTCTTCAAAAATTCTGGGAGTAGAGGTTGATAGCTCTCTTTCCATGAAAGCTCAGGTAAATACTGTGATTATAAAAATCCTTCCATTTACTTAAAACCTTATCAGGAAATACTTCAATTTGGCTGCCTTTAAGCTTCTTGTACAAACACTAATACTATCCAGAGTGAAAATTTAAAACACGCACAGTAATTTTTAAAATTCTCTATGCTGAAGCACCTCTTTATAGGGTCCATTTACTAAGCTGCGGTAAAAAGGGCCCTGCACTAGTGGCGGGGGCTGTTTTTGCCACATGCTGCAGCCTATTTTACCGCAGCGGGTAAAAACAAAATCTGAAAGTAGCCATGGCCATGCGGTAAGATTGATCTTACAGCATGGCCATGCGAGGGAGAGCACTTAACGCCACCCACTGAGGTAGCGGTAATGGCTCCTGTGCTAATCTGGCAGTGACCCGTTAATGCGTGGTGCTGTCCGATTACTGCCAGGAAACTTCTGTGCTAGAAAATAGTGCCCTATTTTCTCTAGCACAGGAAATGACATGCACTAGGGCTGGAACTACTGCTGGCATCTGCGTTGGGCCAGCAGTAGCTTCATATTGGCACACGGTAAGCCCCCATTGGGCTTACTGCAACTTTGTAAAAGGGCTCCTATATGAATGAGTTGGTACATCTCCTACATGAAGGCAAGCAACATTGTATGTGAAATTTAGTATTTTACTGTGCTATCCAGCTGTAAAAAAAGATTACATCTGTAAAGCTGTTGACCTGTTCATTGCCATACCAGGCTGCTTCCATTTGGAACTCTTTACCCCTTTCTATTAGAACTCACAGAACCTACTTAAGTTTCAGAAGAATGTTAAAAACATTCCTGTTTCAGAAGCTTATTTTATCAGAGTAATAATGTTGACATATTTTTTAATGTAGTTTAAATTTGACTTGTCTACTTATACATCCTGAATATATTATTCAGCTCTCTTGTTTTTATGTGATCCACATTGAACTGATAAGTTAATTGTAGAATAAGGCTTGTATAATGTAATGTAATGTCATGTAGAATTTGGTTTGAGAGCATGCAAGGCCAGGAAGAAACTACTAATGACAGTCGAACAAAAAACCAAAAAACAAAGACAATTGGCTTGGGCTGTGAAATGTAGGAGAAGGTCATGTTCAGTGATGAAAGTGCATTTTGTATCTTGGGAAAATAGGGGAAGGCATATGTAAGATGATTTCAGGGAGGAATTCAGAGTGCTTTGACCTGTTGTGATGATGTATCTTACAAATGTAATACTCTATAGTTGTATGGCAGCAGCTGGTATTGGAAAGCTACATATTGTGGAAGGGAGGGTGAATGCAACAAAATACATAGATATCCTACAGAGATGTATGTTGCCATCAGCTGAGCATTTGTTCCCTGGTTATTATCTCTTTCAGGATGACAATGCTCCTAGACATAGGGATGAGACCAATGTTAAAGAAGAAGAAGACAATGACAACATTTGAGAGGCTTGCTCAGTCTCCAGATCGCAATCGCATTGAGAATCTGTGACACAAGATGTCAGTGGAAACATCCAAACAACAGCAAACAGCAAAGCTTGAGAGTTACTAATTGCAGCCTGGAACAGGATTATCACACGTAACCACATTGTGAAGCTTGTCCACTCCATGCCAGAGAGATGCCAACTTGTCCACAAGAATAAAGGCTGCCCAATCAAGTACTGGATACAATAAATAAAGCAGAAACAGTTCTTTTCAGGGCTGAATTTAAAATCAAAACAAAAAGGAATGTAGATATGAAAAATGTACAGGTTAATATTCACAACCCAAAGAACAGAACAGAGCCAAGATGGAGGTCACACATCATCTGTTTATTAAAAGAGAGCCCGACATGGATACGTTTCACTCATAGGCTGCATCAGGGGTAACTCTATAAAACATATAGATCAAAAAGCAAAATTACATAAAAATGATAACATTCCTACAATAAATGATAGTAAAAACATACAATAACATTTATAATGTCAAACAGGTAATTCAAAACTAAAAACATGCAGTCATAAAGAAAAGAACAGATAAAGAATCATAAAAGTAGCAGTTAATTGGGGAGGAACATGAAAAAACACTCTGTGTGATGCAGGCATGAAAATAGCATAATATAAATGTCAAAATTGGACATACTTGGGTCCTGTTTTGACATTTGTGCTATTGTATTTTCATGGCTGCATCACACAGAGAGTGTATTTTCATGTTGTTATATTTATTCTTTTAATAAATAGTTGATGTGTGACCTCTGTCCTGGATCTGTTCTGTTCTTTGGGTTGAGACTGATCTACGAACGGCCCCTGGCTGGTTAAATCACACTTAAATGGCTATCTGCCGATATTCAGTGAGTGATAGATGGCTATCTCATGCTTAATATTCCCGGGTAGTACTTAGCGGATAGCTGGTTATATCGTGCACATCGCTAGCTAAGTGTGGCGGCCAAATTGAGCCACGTACATACCAGTAATATCTTTGGCCGGTTTATACTTAACTGGCCAGCGCTGAATATCGGCTTGGCTGGTTAAGTTTAAACAAGCCAAAAAAGAACCGGATATTCAATACTGGTCACCAGAAATTACCTGGCATTGAATATCTAGGCTGACTACCAATCGTGGGAGTTATCTGGGCTCCCTCCTAAGGCCTGAATATCAGGCCCAGAGTTCATTGAGGGAAGCAGAACAGGGGTTGAAGCTGGAGCTGGCACATTAACTTTGACTCATTTCTACCTATCCTTTCTGTCCCATACCTAACTACTGCATTTTCACTGAAAGACAGAAGAGAATGGGATTGGAGCAGCTAGAATAGGTAATATTTTTAGTTGTTTAATGTCAGTTTCAGTCACACTCATCCCCTCGTATCCTGAATGACAGGAGGAGAGGAATGGATTAAAGAAATAGATGGAGAGGGATGGATTACGGAACAGACAGAAAAAAATGGAAACTATTATAAAGAATAAAATTATGAAACACATAGACAAACATGGTTTAATGGGACAGAGTCAGCATGTATTCAGCCAAGGGAAGTCTTGCCTCACTAATTTGCTCCATTTCTTTGAAGGCGTGAATAAACATATCAATAAAGGTTGAGCTGGTTGATGTAGTGTATCTAGATTTTCAGAAAGCTTTTCGCAGAGTTCCTCATGACAGACTCCTGAGAAAATTAAAAAGTCATGGGATAGCAGGCAATGTTCTATTATGGATTAGGAATTGGCTACTGGACAGAAAACAGAGGGTAGGGTTAAATGGCCATTTTTTTTCTCAATGGAGGAGGGTGAACAGTAGAGTGCCACAGGGATCTGTTCTGGGACTGGTGCTATTTAACATATGTATAAATGATCTGGAAATTGGAATGGCAAATGAGGTGATTAAATTTGCAGATGACACAAAACTATTCAAAGTTGTTGAAACACATGTGGATTGTGAAAAATTGCAGGAAGACCTTAGGAAATTGGAAGACTGGGCAGTTGAAATTTAATGTGGACAAATGCAAAGTGATGCACATTGGGAAAATAATCTGAATCATAGTTATCTAATGTTAGGGTCTACCTTGGGAGTCAGCACTCAAGAAAAAGATCTAGGTCTCATTGTAGACAAGACTCTGAAATCTTCTGTCCAGTGTGTGGCGGCAGCCAAAAAAGCAAAGAGGATGCTAGGAATTATTAGGAAAGAGATAGTAAATTAGACTGAGAATACTATAATGCCTCTGCATTGCTCCATGGTGTGACCATACCTTGATTATTGCATTCAATTCTAGTCGCCATGTCTCAAAAAAGATATAGCGGAATTAAAGAAGGTTCAAAGAACAGCGACCTAAATGATAAAGGGAATGAAACTCTTCTCATATAAGGAAAGGCTACAGAGGTTGGGGCTCTTCAGCTTGGAAAAGAGATGGCTGAGATATGATTGAGGTTTACAAAATCCTGAGTGATGTAGAATGGGCAAAAGTGAATTGATTTTGTACTTTTTCAAAAAGTACAAACACTAGGAGACACTCAATGAAGTTACATAGAAACACTTTTAAAACAAATAGGAGGAAATATTTTTTTTACTCAACGAACATTAAGCTGTGGAACTCATTGCCAGAGGATGTAGTGACAGTGGTTAGCATATCTGGGTTTAAAAAAAGGTTTGTACAAATTCCTGGAGGAAAAGTCCATAGTCTACTATTGAGATAGATACGGGGAAGCCACTGCTTGCCCTGTGATTGGTAGCATGGAATGTTGCTACTATTTGGGTTTCTGTCAGGTATTTGTGACCTGGATTTACCACCGTTTGAAACGGGATACTGGGCTAGATGGACCATTGATCTGACTCAGTATGGCTATTTTTATGTTCTTATGAGTGGCTCTTTGGCTTATTCGCTCCCATCCTGTTCCCTACATTATTCCTTTGAGAAAAGGGTGGCTTAGGGAGCAAAATGGATCTGGTCATTCTCTTCCCTTTTGTTCCCTATATGCTTCCTGGGTGGAAAATGCTGAAGTATGAAGCACAGAACTGTTATCTGGGGCACGTCTCTAATAAAGATGGAACATAAGTGTCATGGGACCATGCATTGGCTGGACATTAGAAGTAGCTTAATGGTTAGCACAGTGGGCTTGGAACTGGATTCAAGTCCCTCTGTGGATCCTTGTGGCCATGGCAAGTCACTTAATCAAGGAACAAAAACTTAGATTGTCAGCCCACTGGAAACAGAAAGGAAGTATCTGTATGTAATATATTAACTAATTTGGTTGTACTATAGAAAGGCAGTATATTAAGAATGTAATGACTGTGCCCTGGCACAATGGTTGAGAAGCACTGCACTAGGTTAATCTTCCACTAAAATTATTTCTTTAGGATCTGTTCTTATACAATGTAATGCCCAACACTCACAGGCCACTATGCATTTATTTATCCTGTTTCGATGTAATTGTATGCAGCTGCCTGACTGCCTCAAGCACTACCGTCAGCATAACTGTAGAAAGCTGTCAAAATAACTGATGTCTATGATGTAAATACTGTACGCTATAAGGTAGAGTTTTAAAAAAGATTTGAAATATGTCAGTAGAAATTGTATTTTTTTCCTTTTCATTCTCTGAATGACTCACTGCTACTGAGAAG
Organism: Microcaecilia unicolor; assembly: GCF_901765095.1. Taxonomy (NCBI): domain Eukaryota; kingdom Metazoa; phylum Chordata; class Amphibia; order Gymnophiona; family Siphonopidae; genus Microcaecilia; species Microcaecilia unicolor. The sequence goes on along the minus strand of NC_044031.1, from coordinate 443,964,402 downwards.
GGAATTGACAGCAAAGAAAATAAAGCAGAGAAATCCTGCCCACCATAGCCATACATCACCAGGGCCTCCCATGCATTCTCCTCCATAAACACTCACTCAACTGAGAGCCAAAAAGCATATAGCTGTCAAAAGTATATGGTATGTCTGTTTTCTATTGATTAATCTAGAGTCCATACTAAAGTCTATGCAAATAATATGTAAATGAGAGAGTGTAAGTGGTAGTGGTGTACAGGAGAATTAATAATGAAACATTGGATACATGCCAACTAATTAGGTCTATGATGCTAACAAAACCTTTGCAGGACATTGATACATTATGGCTATCTTGTATGTATAGATAGAGCGATCCAGTTCCTTTTTATTTTAGAAAAAATGTGCCGGTACTCAAATGCCAGCCACCCTTCAGAGGTGGGATGATTACTGAGGGACCCACAATAGCCAGGCCCCTTGCAACCAGTCACAGAATCTATGACAAGGCAGAATTGATGTGTAGAGGTCAGTGGCGTAGCCAGACTGCCAATTTTGGGTGGGCCTGAACCCAAAGTGGGTGGGCACAAAATTTTCTCTCTACCCCCCCCCCCCCCCCCCCCCCCCCAGCAAAATGTAGTCACACTCAGATGCATTTGTCACACAGGGTAAAGTGCTGCTTTTCAGTGCATCAGATTTCAGATAATTTATTTAATAGCCTAATCCTTTTCAGTGAGCTTTCAGAGGCCAAAACCTCCTGCCTCAGGTCAGTATAATGCTGTTACGGTATCCTCTCCTGACCTAAGGAAGGAAGTATTGGTCTCGGAAACTTTATTAACACCATATTACTTTATCCTAAATTAAAAATAAAATTATTTTCTTTACCTCTGTTGTATGGCCATTTACTTTTTCTCATTGTGTTGCTCCCAGTCTCTAGATTCTGCTTTCCTTCGTTTTCGCTTAACTCTTCTGCCAGGGTTTCCTGGCCATTTGTCATTTTTCTCTCCTTTTTCTTTGCTTTCTTCAATATTTTTCTGCCTCTCTCTGTGTCCAGATTTAATTCATTCTTATTATCCATTCTTTAATTTCCTTCATCTACTTATGGCTTTTCATCTTTTTCTCACCCTTGTTCTCCCCATGCCCCTTCCTCTTATTCTCCAATCTTTCACTACTCCCCCTTTCCATGCAGCAGCTCTCCTCTTTCTCTCCCCATCCTTCCAGTGTCTCCCCTCTCTCTCCCCATCCTTCCAATAGTCTCCCCTCTTTCTTTCTGCATCCTTCCATCCAGTGTCACCTCTTTCTCCCTACCCTTCCATCCAGCATCTTCCCTCTTTCTCTCCCCATCCTTCCACCCATCTACCCTCTCTCCTGATCCTTCCATCTAATGTCTCTCTCCCTCCTTCTAACCAGTGTCTATCTCTCTACCCTTTTCTGTTTAGTGTCCCTTCTCTTTCCACATCCTTCCAATCTCTCCCCTTTTTCTCTGCATCCTTTCATCCATCTCCCCTCTTTCTCTGCCATCCTCCCATCTGTTTTCCCTCTTTCTCTCCCCATCCTCCGTTTTCCCTCTTTCTCTGCCATCCTCCCATCTGTTTTCCCTCTTTCTCTCCCCATCCTTCCATTTTCCCTCTTTCTCTGCCATCCTGCCATCTGTTTTCCCTCTTTCTCTCCCCATCCTTCCATTTTCCCTCTTTCTCCCCATCCTGCCATCTGTTTTCCCTCTTTCTCGCCCCATCCTTCCGTTTTCCCTCTTTCTCTGCCATCCTCCCATCTGTTTTCCCTCTTTCTCTCCCCATCCTCCGTTTTCCCTCTTTCTCTGCCATCCTCCCATCTGTTTTCCCTCTTTCTCTCCCCATCCTTCCGTTTTCCCCTCTTTCTCTGCCATCCTCCCATCTGTTTTCCCTCTTTCTCTCCCCATCCTTCCATTTTCCCTCTTTCTCCCCATCCTGCCATCCATTTTCCCTCTCCCACATTCAGACCCACCAGCCCCAGCTCCCATTGCCGGCCACTGCTGCTTTTCCTGATGAGCAGCAGGGCCGGCGCTACAAAAAGAAGCGCTCAGCTGACTGAGCTGAGCGCCAACGCTAACCCGATGAGAAAAAATGTTTTTAAAAAAAACGCGGCACTGCACGCAGCCTCGAAGCATTGGCTGCTGGCTCTGCAGGCTCCTTCCGTCTCTTACTTCACTGCCCCTGCTTCACTACAGGGGCAGTGATGTAAGAGACGGGAGGAGCCTGCAGAGCCAGCAGCCAATGCTTCGAGGCTGCCTGCGGTGCCGCATTAAAAAAAAAAAATTTTTTCTCGTCCTTAGCGACGCGTTGGCGCTCAGCTCAGTCAGCTGAGCGCTTCTTCTTTTTGTAGCGCCGGCCCTGCTGCTCATCAGGAAAAGCAGCAGTGGCCGGCAATGGGAGCTGGCGCTGGGCGGGCCTGGACTGAAATTGGGTGGGCCTGGGCCCACCCAGGCCCACCCGTAGCTACGCCCCTGGTAGAGTTTGAGCTCTTTCATTAAAACTTGGGGACCATAGGTCAATTTTAGGAGACAATGGAAAAGGTGTTTGTACTCAGTACCCCCAAGTACCCCCTCAAAAAAAGCCATGCAGTTATCAGTATTAGTAATAATGAGGATTTATATTAGGTAGCAATACAGGAGGGAGTACTCAATGAAAGCTGATTGATTCAAGTTGTCATCCCTGATGGACAAGTGAAGAAAGCTCATGGTAGACAAAGGAAGCAGGTATGAGACTATCCAGGTTATATAAAAGACAATGAGATCTTGCTACAAGGTTCTAACTGCAAATGCTCATAAGTAAAGAAAACAAAATTTCAAACCTTAATCAGAGAGGATGACTTTTAATCATTGATGCTATCGTCGAGATGTGATTCCATTAGTCACAAACACATAGGACAATAACCTGTTCATAAAGGATAACGATGGCAGAAAAGTGGGTTAGCTGTTTAATGTAAAAAATAATATCAAAGCCAACTGGGATGCAGAGACAATGAGGAAATAAGGTGGTGTGGATGGGCATTTTCGAAAGGGACGTCCAAGTTGCGATTTGGACGTCCTTGCAAAATGGTGAAATCCAGGGGCAGGGAAACCTGTATTTTCGGAACAAGGTGGACGTCCATCTTTCATTTTGAAAATACCGTCAGAGACATCCAAATCCTTAAATTTGGACATCCCTAGATTTGGACGTCCTTAGACATGACCATTTTTTACTTTCGGCGATTTTCGAAACCAAAGATGTCCATGTCAAAAACATCCTAATGCAAGCCATTTGGACATGGGAAGTGCCAGCATTTGTAATGCACTGGCCCCCCTGACATGCCAGGACACCAACCGGGCACCATAGGGGGCACTGCAGTGGACTTCATAAAATGCTTCCAGGAACATAGCTCCCATACCTTGTGTGCTGAGCCACCCAACCCCCCCCCCCCAACCCACTACCCACAAATGTTCACCACTATCATAGCCCTTATGGATGAAGGGGGGCATCTAGATGTGGGTACAGTGGGTTTGTGGTGGGATTTGGAGAGCTCGCTGTTTCCTGCACAAATGTAACAGGAAGGGGGGGTATGGGCCTGGGTCCGCCTGTCTGAAGTGCACTGCAGTACCCACTAAAACTGCTCCAGGGACCTGCATGCGCTGTCATGGACCTGAGTATAACATCTGAGGCTGGCACAACATATTTTAAAAGATGTTTTTGGAGGGTTGTAGGGGGTTAGTGACCACTAGGAGAGTAACGGGAGGTCATCCCCAATTCTCTCCGGTGGTCATCTGGTCATATCGGGCACCTTTTTGTGCCTTAGGCATAAGACAAGCAGGTCCGGGTGAAAACGTCCAAGTGTTCGTCAGGGATGTCCTTGTTTTTTTCAATTATGGGCCAAGGACGTCCAAGTGTTAGAAACTCCGGTCCCACCTTCCCTATGCCTCCGACATGCCCCCTTGAACTTTGGACGTCCTTGCGACAGACTGCAGTTGGAGATGTCCAAAATCGGGTTTTGATTATACCGATTTGGACGTCCCTGGTAGAAGGACATCCATCTTCCAATTTATGGTTAAAGATGGACGTCCTTCGCTTTCGAAAATGAGCCCAATTATGACCATCTTGTAAAGGGGAGATGACATGGAATCACTGTCGATTGAAATTCCGTGTGTAAAGGGGAAAAGGAAGGTGATAGGACTGTACTACTGTCCGCCTGGCCAGGATGAACAGATGGATGCAGAAATGTTAAAGGAAATTAGGGACGCAAACAAACTGGGCAACACAATAATAATGGGTGATTTCAATTACCATGATATTGGTTGGGTAAATGTAACATCGGGGCACGCTAGGGAGGTAAAATTCTTTGCTGAAATCAAGGACTGCTTTATGGAGCAGCTGGTACTGGAGCTGACAAGAGAAGGAAAATTCTAGACCTAGTCCTTAGTGGAGCGCATGATCTGGTGCAGGAGGTAATGGTGTTGGGGCCGCTTGATAACAGTGATCATAATATGATCGGATTTGATATTAGCTTTGAAGTAAGTATCCATAGGAAATCAAATATGTTAGTAATTAACTTTAAAAAAAGGAGACTATGATAAAATGAGAAGAACGGTGAAAATAAACTTAGAGGAGCAGCTGCAAGGGTCAAAAATTTACATCAGACGTGGATGCTGTTTAAAAACACCATCCTGGAAGTCTAGGCCAAATATATTCCATGTATTAAGAAAGGAGGATGGAAGACCAAATGATAGCCGACATGGTTAAAAAGTGAGCTGAAGGAAGCTATTAGAGCTAAAAGAAAATACTTCAGAAAATGGAAGAAGGAACCGACTGAAAATAATAAGAAACAGAATAAGGAATGCCAAGTCAAATGCAAAGCGCTGATAAGGAAGGCTAAGAGGGACTTCGAAAACAAGATTGCGTTGGAGGCAAAAACACATAGAGGGGCATAATCGAACGCCCAAGTTGTCATGAGGGCGTCCTTGCAGGACGGCCCCAGAAAGGGGCGGGTCAACCCGTATTATCAAAACAAGATGGGTGCCCATCTTTTGTTTCAATAATACAGTTGGGGATGCCCAAATCATGAAATTTAGGTCGAACTTAGAGATGGTTGACCTTAGGTCGTTTTTGAGATGGTCGTCCCTGGTTTTCGGCGATAATGGAAACCGAGGATGCCCACCTCAAAAATGACCAAATCCAAGCTATTTGGTCATGGGAGGAGCCAGCATTCATAGTGCACTTGTCCCCCTCACATGCCAGGACACCAACCGGGCACCCTAGGGGGCACTGCAGTGGACTTCACAAATTGCTCCCAGCTGCATAGCTCCCTTACCTTCAGTGCTGAGTCCTCCACCCCCCCCCCCCCAAAACCCACTCCCCACAACTGTACACCACTACCATAGCCCTAAGATGTGAATGGGGGCACCTACATGTGGGTATAGTGGATTTTTGGGGGGTTTGGAGGACTCAACATTTACCACCACAAGTGTAACTGGGAGACTGGGTGTCTAAGTGGCAGATGACGTTTAATGTGAGCAAGTGCAAAGTGATGCATGTGGGAAAGAGGAATCCGAATTATAGCTACGTCATGCAAGGTTCCATGTTAGGAGTCACAGACCAAGAAAGGGATCTAGGTATCGTCGTTGATGATACGTTGAAACCTTCTGCTCAGTGTGCTGCTGTGGCTAAGAAAACAAATAGAATGTTAGGTATTATTAGGAAAGGAAAGAAAAACAAAAATGAGGATGTTATAATGCCTTTGTATTGCTCCATGGTGTGACTGCACCTCGAATATTGTGTTCAATTCTTGTCACTGCATCTCAAAAAAGATATAGTGTAATCAGAAAAAGTGCAGAGAAGGGCAACGTTTTGCGCTAAACTTCCTAAATCCGAATAGAAAACGTTACTATTTTTAAAAAGCAAAACATATATTTTTTTGAAAATACAATTTGTTATAAGGTTTTGTGCTCTGTGCGTTTTATCTTTTCACATCATTTTCCAAAAAAACGCACATGTAAAAAATGTAGAAAATCAAGCCAGTGGGATGTAGGAGGAGCCAGCATTTTTAGTAGACTGGTCTCCCAGGCATCCCAGAACAATGGGACACCCTAGGGGGGAACTGCTGTGGGGGCTTAATATAAATGCTCCCAGGTGCACATCTCACCATTGCTCCCTTATCTTGTTTGTGAGTCCTACAAAACCTAATATGCTCAACTATACACCACTACAATAGACCTTATGGTTGATGGGGGTACTTATATGTGGGTACAGTGAGTTTCGTTTGAGTTTTTGAAGGCTCACAGTTTCCACCACAAGTGTAACAGATAGGGAAATGTATGGACCTGTGTCTACAGTGCACAGCACCCACCACTACACAACTCCAGGGACCTGTATGCTGCTGTAATGGACCTGGCTATTACATCTGAGGCTGTCATAGAGGTTGGTGAGTACTATTTTTATTCACATTTTGGGGGTGGGGGCGGTGGGAGGGGGTCAGTGACCACTGGGGGAGTAAGGGTAGGGTCATCTCTGAATCCCTTCAGTGGTCATCTGGTCATTTACAGCACCTTTTTGTGTCTTATTCATTTGAAAAGCAGGTCTAGACCAAAACATTGAAGTATTCAATGTTTTGGTCTAGACCTGCTTTTGGTTTTCTTTCATTATGGCTGTAAATGTTCCAAGTGTTAGGCATACTCTAAGCCCGCCTTAATCCCGCCTTCAAAACACCCCAACATACCCCCTTGTAATTTGGACATACTGTGATCAAATGTATAGACAGATGTCTGCAAAATGTTTCAAAAATATCTATTTGGATGTTTTGAAAAGAAATCCATACAAATAGTGCTTTATGACACTTTTTAGACATGTTGCTTATTTGAAAATGAGCCCCATGCTTTACTATCTTCTACCACGTTACTTAGTAGAAGATAGTAGAGCATGGGGCTCATTTTCAAATAAGCAACATGTCTAAAAAGTGTCATAAAGCACTATTTTTATGGACAAATAGACATTTTCCTCTTTCAAAAATGAGCCACAATGTTACTTTGTGGCTCATTTTCAAAAAATGTCTAGAAAGTGGCATAAAGCAGCATTTTGTTCTCATCAAAACGTCCAAATAGTTTTTTTTCAAATCCCATTTCCAGATGTTTTTCTTTGCAGTTTATCTGCAGTGCATCCTAATCTCAAGGGGATGTATCGGGGTGTGTCAAGGGTGGGATTTGGGCATTCCTAAAACCTGTATGCTTTTCAGCCATAATGGAACAAAATAAAAACCTCCAGGACAAAAACTAAGCTGTTTTGAGCTAGATCTGTTTTAATAATGACTACGCCACATAAAAGTCCCCTAATTGACTAGATGATCACTGGAGAAATAAAAGAATGACCCCTCCATACTCCACCAGTGGTCACTGACTCCCTTCCACCCCCCAAAGTTGTAAAAGAAACAGTATATACCAGCTTCTAAGAGATCCTCAGATGTTATAGCCAGCAAGCAGGTCCATGGAATAGCCTAGTGGTCAGTGAAGTGCACTATAAAGAAGGGGACCCAGGCCCATAATCCACTCTAGTGATGGAAAGTATGAGGCATTGAAAACCCACCAAATGACAATTTGGCTCTATGTAGCTCAAAGCAATTTACAAATGACATAGCAAAAATGCACGAGGTCAAAAAAAGAACAATCCTAAAAGAACAGAACATTAGTTAGTATTGATCATGGAATAGAACAGATATTAATTCCGTGGTCATGACATATCTATGCAAACAATTAAAAAAAAATAGACATTCAGACAAAAATAAAAAAGAAATATAATAATTTGGTGAACTTGACTGATTATTCTATAGATTTACATTTCAGTCAGTGAGTGAAGTTAGACCCAGGAGACCTAGGACGAAGAGATCAAGAAGAGTGAGATTCTAAGCAGCTATCAGTGCATTTAATTCACACAAATATTCTTGAAGGCTTCTTTGATTTATGTGTATTACTTATTAGACAAATGTTTCACCTCAGATGAAGTCATGAGGTGAAATGACTTCCTTTTCCCAGAGCACCTGGACGTAAGGTAGGAAAATATATACTAGACTGCATGGAAGTAAAGCTAATGAGCAAAAGAATATACCTTTTTATTGAATTTGCCTTATATATTTTATTTATTGACCTTTGTTTCCATTCATTGGTGTAGAATAAGACAGTGACATTAGACAAGAGAACTCTTTATTATTGAGCTGGCTATTTTTTCATCCAGGATAAAATTCAAACACTGACTTCTTTAGAAATACAAATATGACCCAGATAGTAAGGTCAGGACAGGACACAAGATACAGGAGCTTTCTTTCATTCTAGCAAATGTAAAGAGAAAGGAATCTTCAGACTGAACAGCAAAAGAGAAAAAGTCTTTTGGAAAATAAGAACATAAGAATAGCCATACTGGGTCAGACCAATGGGCCGTCTAGCCCAGTATCCTGCTTCCAGCCAGGGGTGTATCTATGGGGACTTCAGGGGCCCAGGCCCCCCAACACAATATAAGAGGCTGCCAGTAGTTGTTTCAGCGATTACAGCAGTTAGCCTTGGCTTTCTCAGTCATAGACTGGTGCGGTACTGCCATGGGTGCCCTGCCAACTGATGTGGTATGGTCTACCTCCTCTCTCTACTCCTCCCCCCCCCCCCGACTGGTACGTTATCACTCTCCCTTCTCTCTCCACCTCCTCTGTTGCCCACTGCAGACCTTTAAACTTCCAGTCTACATAAGCAGAACACATGTCTTCTGATAGTTCAAAAGGCTTTTATTCTTGCCACTTTAAAACACAACCCAACATGGCCACGTTTTGCCTTTCTAGAGGCTGCGTCAGGGATTATCAACTGTATGGCGAAACATAAAAACATACATTTATTGAAAATGAATAATAACTAAACCATAAAATAAAATACTATCTCAAAATTAACATACAAAAGACAAGATTATCAATTTTCAAAAGGGACATACTAATAATTGATATTAAAAAATGTTAGTACATATATCACTAATATTAATAATATTAAAAAGCACAAACTCTCAACACTTATAAATTCAAAGGCCCAATGCACAAAGAATATGTTAATTAAATCATAGACATCTGAACAGTAGAATCCAAATAATATCTAAATAAAACTCCATTTTGAAAGTTAAAACATTAAAAGGGACATATACCTGTTAGGGTTGAAGATTTGTTCCATTGTGGTAATTATTTTGCAAGATACTGTGATATGTGTTGATATTGACCAGACTCAAGTCTACTATAATGGTAAAGTTTAAGTTATTGGATAGTGCAAATATATTTTAAAATGTCAGTGTTTCCAAAGGGTTCCTTTTACAAAGCTGAGGTTGTGATTCCCACGCAGCAAATGCAATGATGCTCATAGGAATTTAATGGGTTTTGTCGCATTTGCGACACTGGGAATCTCTACCACAGCTTTGTAAACGAAGCCCTAACTTTCTATAAGTAGGTATGGGGTTTATATTTGAAGCAGGATAGACTGTTTACTTAGAAATCTGTAAGCATTATTTAGGAGTACTACTCACATCTATGTGCCTAGTGTCCCCTCATGTTAAGTCTGGCCCTCCCAAAATGTCAAGTCTGCCTATGCCACTGTTTCCAACAATGGTCAATCCAGGTCAGAAGTACTTGGTAGAAACACAAATAGTAGTAACATTCCATGGTTGGTTCACACAAAAGCAATCACAGGGAAAAGACAATTAGAGAGCTTCCAGTTCTATTCTATTCTATTCCGCTTTTAATCTCAAGGTACAAAGTGGATTACAAAATGAAAGAAATATCCCATTTAGATAGAATATACAATTATTCAATAATTCATTCAATTAAAACATCGTCAACACTTATCATGAAAAACTATTGCTGTAAATCAGAAATCTAAAAAGAAAAAAAGAGAAGTTTATAAAACTTTTCAAAAAGAACAGTTCTCAGGTAGAAAGGGAAAGAAAGTCCTCCCATCAGCAGAAAGGCATTCTTGAAACATTACATGAAACCTATGAAAGTTTCAGAATTATACTAGAAATCAAACAAAATAAAACATGGAAAAGAAAATAAGATGATACCTTCTTTATTGGACATAACTTAATACATTTCTTGATTAGCTTTCGAAGGTTGCCCTTCTTCGTCAGATCGGAAATAAGGAAATGTGCTAGCTGACAGTGTATATAAGTGATAACATTCAAGCATTACTATGATAGTCTGACAGGGTGGGAGGATGGGGGTGGGTCAGAGGTATGCATGGGGACATCAAAGCATATCATTGATATTCTAACAGGATGGGTGTGGGTAGGTGAGGGGAGGGTGATCAACAGAGACATACAGTTTTATGGTTTATAATGGGCTAGGAACCCCAGGTCCTTGTTAAGTCCTTTCTTAGTGCCGGACGATCTTCTATGGTCTATGTCTCAGAAATACCAAAGAAAGACCAGGATCAAGTATTTTATATTACATTCATTGTTGGTTGAATAAGGAATTGATAATGAGTGTAGCTGTTGGGAAGACTGGATGTTCAGGGTTTTATCTGCCTTCATCTACTATGTTACCATGTAACCATCAGACTCTAAACTGATGAAATAAGTTGGCTTATTTTATATATTCTTTTCCTGTAGAAACCTCTTCTTTTGCTAATCAGGATACAAATTTCTCTAAAGCCTTTCCACAATCTTACTAAAACAAATTGGTCACAAAGGTGGCCTCAGACAGACATGCACAGCGATGTGCGCTCACATTTCTATGCTTTAAATATTTCCTGCAGAATGACACTCATGCCATTCATAGAGGCATCCAGAGGAGAAGTTTAGTTTGCCTAATGCAAGGGGTAATTCAATGTGACATTTTCCTGCAACTTCAAGAAGCAGCCTGAAGAAGAATGACAGACAAATTAAAGAGTTCTGTCAGATGTATTGCCCACAGCAAAGACAGCACTTTCAGCTTCATATAACCCTGACACTGTACGCCTTCTACAGAGAACATTAATAGAGCTTCCTAAGGTCAGACAAAAGGAGAGACATTTCAAAGAAATGTGACTCAGACCATACTCTATAGTCAGCAGTTTGCATGGTTCAGCAACTTCAAAAACTTAGGGACCCTTTTATAAAGCCATGCTAAAAAGCAGCGGCGTAGCAAGGGTGGGGCGGTGAGGGCGGTCCGCCCCAGGTGCACACCACTGGAGGGGTGCAGAGAGCAGCCGCGCGGCTCTCGGCTCCACTGTTTCCCTGCTCCCTCTACCCCGGAACAGGTTACTTCCTGTTCCGGGGCAGAGGGAGCAGGGAGCCAGCAGAGCGGAGAGCCGCGCGGCTGCTTCCAGCAGCCAAGAATGCACCCAGGGGGGGGGGGGGGGTTAATGCGCTGGGAGGGTATCATTGCACCAGAGGGGGAGGTGTCGTGCTGCACCCGGGGGGGGGGGGGGGAGTGCGCATCAGCAATCCACTCCGGGTGGCAGCCGACCTAGGAACGTCACTGCTAAAAAATGGCTTGCGCTATTTGTAGCTTGTGGTCTTCCCATGCACTGGGGCCACTTTTAGCACAGCTGTAAAATGGCCAAAATTTGTTTTTTCCATTAATGGTCACACACTAATTTCACAATTAGCGCATGGGCATTAGCAATGAAGCCCTTATCGCCACCTGTTTAATAAGCGATAAAGGCTCCCATGCTAAACCTGTGATAATCAGTAGCATGCAGTGATTTGCCAATTAGTGCAGGGCACACCTACTCTCTGCCACCAAACACGCCTCCATGCTAAAAAATATTTTTTAGCATGGAATTGACTCACGCCGATCCTAGAACTACCACAGGACGCCTGAGCATGTCCCGTGGTAGTACCTTTTTGCATGCAGTAAGCACACGCTGGTGCATATCGCCGCTTAGTAAAAAGGTCCCTTAATGTTTTCTCAGGCATTAAAATGGAGTATATGCGGGTTGCAGGGAACAAATCGTAAGGAAACTACGGACTGCTCAGAATATGGCAGCCAGGCTTATCTATGGAAAAATCTAAATTTGAAAGCGCAAAACCCCTCCGGGAAAAACTACACTGGCTACCAATCAAGGAAAGTATCGCTTTCAAGATTTGTACCTTTGTTCAGAGAATAATACATGGTCTAGCTCCGAGCTGTATGTCTGAACTAATCGACTTACCAATTAGAAACACAACTGAATCAGCCAGAACGTACTTAACTCTTCACTTCCCAAGTTGTAAAAGCCTGAAGTATAAATCAACATACGCGTCAAGTTTCTCTTATGAGCACAGCTCTGGAATTCTCTACCAAAATGCCTGAAATCTATGAATAATCATCTAGAACTCCGAATAAACCTAAAAACTCACCTGTTCAAGAAGACATACCCCACAGTATCTGACATAAACACTGAATAATGAAATATGGCATTTTAATCAGGAAATGGACAGTTTTCTACCCAGACACATGATCACACCCTAACATTTTGTCTGAATCACGCCAACCCATTTATCGATAGTTCTTTACTGTACTTGTCACTGTAATAGTACCCCTATACTGTATTTGTTCCAACTGGAGTCTGTAACCACCTCTCCAGAACTATGTAAGCCACTTTGAGCCTACTAATAATTGGGAAAAGGTGGGATACAAATGTAACAAATAAAATAAATAAATAAAAATAAATAATTCTGCAACATTATGTTAAAAATCTATTTGTCCTTCTTTCCCCAAATCTGTCTCTGTAGTGCTAGAGAACCTTGATCAGGCTGCATATCCTTCAAAAGTCAACATCTATCAGCTCAGAGATGAAAGTCACAAAACTTTTTCCAACTGAGAGTTGCTTGAATTGCAATAGAGTGACTGTGTGGCCCTCACTGGCCATTTGTGGTAGAGAAGTTGAATTTATTTTCCAATCTAATAACTTGATAAGCATCAATGCACAGCTGAGTGCCACATGAGATAGCAAGTCTGCTGGGATATTGCATCCTGGATGTCTTTTTACACATCCAAGGATGATGATTCACCATTTTCCTAGAGGCAAGATCCAAAGCCAGAACTGTCACATCACTTCTAATTGGATTCTTATCAACTACCAGGCTGCTGACAACAGTGGTGAAGGAAAATCAAATGTTTCATCGTGTGCACTGAAGTCAAAAGAAAAGGGCAAGTGGAGTGAAAAAGAAAACCTTTAAAAATAATATTTATTATTTCTATAGTACTTTGTGCTGAACACTGTAATTCACATGCTTATTCAATCTCTGCCCTAAAAATGATTATAATTTTGAGGTGAGCATAAGGAGGATAAGTGATTTTCAGTACATCATTCATAGGGTCTTAAATAAGAAAAAATATGATACATATAAAAAAGGAAAAGATGACATGTTGGAAAGTGATTGCAGGAGAGTCCACACACACTAAAATACAGAAAAGGTCTGCAGAGTACAAATGGAAAATATCTTATAAAATACCCCAGAACTGAGAAAATAACAAGAAAAAAGTAAAACAAAATTATTATCCCACAGCACAAAATTCATTTTAACTCACAGTATATTCCAGCAAATACTTTCAGTGATTTGATTCTTTAACAAAAACATTCTCATCTGCTTTCTCGCTCATAGGAATAAAACATGCAAAACAAGAGTTATGATGGCAAAAACAATGATTGTAGCTTTATTAATAACAATGCCATAAACATGTTCAATTTCAAGGAAACATCATCTGTACAACCAAATCAATTAAGCCAATCTATACTTCCCCGTAGAATACCACCCCTTAACAAGTGCCATCCCCCACGATTGTTCATTGCTGTACATAGCTTCTCAACTAGTAGGTATTGATCTAGTCAAAATACAGCTTCAATTAACTCTGAAATACCCTCCCACACCAAGGCCTATGATTCCACTGAGTCCCTTTTAACATTTTACTCAAGGTGGTGACACCCTGGAGCTCCCATAACATTTCCATCACACCATCTCATACACCCAAATACTCAAAAATCAAATAATAATAATAATTAGCATTCCTTCCTTCCTTCACCACATGTGGTGACAGCCTCTAGCTTGTCCCCACTCTTCCACTGAATTTTCTGTGGCTCCTTTGCCACCATAACAGTTCCCAAACAGAACTGAATGGAACTAAAGAAAATATTGAGCCCAATATCAGGCAAATGAACTTTATCTGGGTGATAAAGACCCAGACAATCAGAAGTAAGCAATTCATGAGAAACTACTAACTCCCCGCCAGAGATATCACAAATTTAGAAAGTTCAGCTTTACTTTTCATTGAAGGCACTCTACACCCTTAAGATTTTTGACATCCCTCCATACTATCCTAGGAATAAAACATAACCACACCAATCTGGTATAAGGGAAATAACAAGCAAACAAAAATAAATCTATTTTCATTTGCTTAATTAACCCCACGCCTTTTATGTGACATAAATGATTGTACCCCCTCCTCCAGATGAATAAACATTAGCTGAGCAGATGAAAAATTCTTGGCTTGAAGCAAAGATGGAAGAAGCTGGTTCGAAGGTACCCCTCAAATTCCCAGCCAATGAATGTGAATGCCCAATGCAGCCAGTCCCAGATGCACACCATACCGAGACTCTACAGCACACTTTTGAGACAAGTAAATGAATGAATGAATGCCCACATATTCATATGCAAATCTACAGCATGTCCCCAAGGATTGGCATTAAGATGTAAAGGAAATCACATCGAGTTAAGTCATGCCCAACCCATGCACAGGGTGCACATACGTCAAATACTGATTTGAATGCCAGCGCCTATAATGTTTCATAAACCCAGAAGAGGTGCCATTAGTAGAACCAAAAGATGCAGCGTCAATAGGAAAAGAAAATGGCCCATAATCCATAGAACTTAATACTTCTGCAAAAAGACCTCTTCTAAAGCAAAGCATCCAGAAAACGCGGAGTTTACAACAATATCTCAATTAGTTGCCTTCCGATTCATTCCGAGCAGTTACTTGATCCATCTGATTCTGAAGTACTACCTCAGTTTCTTTTACTTATCCAAAAATATATTCTGATCTCTTTGGATGATACATATTTTTATGACTTAATGTAATCAAAATATCAGTTCACTGCCAGTGACCTAATTTCAAAGGATGTTCTGCCACAGACATATAACACAAAAAACAAGTTCTAGGTTTCATACTTTTGAGGAATGCAATCCATTTTTCTGATCATAAGTGATTAGCTCCCAGTAGCATTTCCTACCTGTTCTTTCTATATTCTAAACTTGCTTTGAATCCATGTGAAATACTTTGCCTAGCCTCAAACTGCACTGTTCCATAGTGCATGCTTTCCTATATTACTAAACAATGCTTAGAATGACCTTGAAGCTTGGGATATATTCTAAGTCAGCTTTCTTACACATTGCTAGATTTATGTGAGGAAGCTTGTATCATGTCTACTCACTTCTTAGGTTCTAAAGGTATCAGTAGATTTTACACATTTGTTGATTAATAAAATAGAGATCTTACCTTCCTGACTCAAATGTAAACCATGTTGAATCACGACCATAACGCCTCAAAGAACTCAGTGGCCACATAACCAGTTTAACCTTGGCATTGTGGATATCCCATAGATAGATGTTTTCATGTGTGATCTGCATTGTACATTCCCCATAGATATCTAAATTTGGTGTAGGCATTAGATAAACATTGAACCGTTCTGTAAGGGAAGAAGGAAAAGGAGCAAGAATATTAGGAGAATGCGGACTTTTCCTTGTCATACTCGTCAATGTACTAGTTTTAACACTTATTTTGAAATAACATACATGTAGAGATACAATTTCTTTTCAAAATGAAATAAAAAGAACTCAGTGAGATTCATTTTCAGGAATGAATTACAAAAAAAAGCCTTCCTCCCATAATACAAAAGAAATGGACCCCCCCCCCCCCCAAAACAACAAAAATAAAATCAAAACTAAAAACAGAAGAGGCTAAAACTCACTACTATAACAGAGCAGCAAAAGTCAACTATACTTAAGGCTTCTAATTTTAGGATGTAATCAATTAATATCAATAAAATAACCCTGATGCTAAAAATCAGAAAATATATTTATTAGATAAACCCTGAAACAAACCATTTCCTGAATACCCTCTCACTCCTCCTAAAGTCTAATAGGTGAACATTTTTTCAAAGACAGTTTGCTTCATTAACAGCCTCAAGACAGGGAGTACTCTAAAATGGAAAACATTTGAAATTAGGATGACCACTTTGAAACAAAAACAAAAAAGGACTTAGCTGAGGTATTGGTTTTCTTATCAATTATCAAATATGGCCACGTTCAATTTTAAAGTTTTACTTTCACCTTTGTCAAGCTCCCTCTCCTCTGCTCGTTACTGAGTTGTGATAGAATATGCAAGTAGCACAAGATCTGGATTACAGTGAAGTAACGCGGTGCCATGCTGCCTGGTCCTGGCTTTATTTATTTATTTATAGCATTTATGCCCCGCTCTTTCCCGCTCGATAGCAGGTTCAGTGTGGCTTACAAGGTAGGGTACAGAGTATCACAGAGGTAATACAAAGTATGGTACAAAGTATCACAGAGATAACCCAGTTATAGAGAGTAGGACAATAGGACGATACGATACGTGGGGGAGAGGATTGGAATTTGGGTGGTGCTAGTGATGTGGATGTGGATTAGGTTTAAGAATTAAGTTGGGTTGTTAGGGTAGGCTTGTTTGAAGAGGTACGTTTTCAGCAGCTTCCGGAAGGGTAGATGTTCATTGGTTGTTCAGATGTGTCAAGGTATTGCGTTCCAGAGTTTGCTGCCTATAACGGAGAAGTTGGATGTGTAGTAGGTTTTGTATTTGAGGCTTTTGCAATTGGGGAGATGAAGGTTGAGATATGTTCGAGAAGATATGGACCTGTTCCTGGCTGGTAGGTCAATCAATTCGGTCATGTAGCTTGGAGATTCGCCATGGAGGATTTTGTGGATCATTGTGTGGGCTTTGAAGTTTATGCATTCCTTGATAGGGAGCCAGTGGAATTTTTCACGTAGTGGTGTTGCACTTTCAAATCGTGATTTGCCAAAAATGAGTCTGGCTGCTGTGTTTTGGGTGGTTTGAAGTTTTTTCATGATTTGGGCTTGGCAACCAATGAAGATGCTGTTGCAGTAGTCGACATGGGTGAGTACTGTGGATTGTACTAGATTCCGAAAAGTTTTCTGCGGGAGGAATGGTTTTACTCTTTTCAGTACCTACATCATGTTGAACATCTTCTTCGTCATGGCTTTTGCATGAGTTTCCAAAGTTAGGTGGTTGTCTAATGTTACTCCTAGGATTTTCAGATTGTCAGATATTGGGATTGTAACATTGGGGGTGGTCAGGGTGGTTGGAAGCTGAGTGGCGTGTTGTGATGAAAGGATTAGGCATTGAGTTTTCTCTTTGTTCAGTTTCATTTTGAAGGCATTGGCCCAGGATGTTAGGATGTTCATGGCAGTGATTATTTTCTCCGAGATTTCTGTAAGGTTGGATTGGAAAGGGATGAATATTGTGACATCATCAGCGTAGATGAAGGGGTTGAGGCCGGATTTGGCTAGGGATTTGGCCAGAGGAATCATCAAGAGGTTGAAGAGGATCAGGGATAGAGGTGAGCCTTGGGGGACTCCACATTTTGATGACCATGTAGGCGATATTGATGATGTTGATTTGACCTGATATGACCTGGTGATGATAAAACTTTTTATCCATTTAATGATATTTCTGCCAATCCCTAGTTTGTCCAGCAATTTTGTGAGAATATTGTGATCTACCATGTCAAATGCACTGGATAAGTCAAACTGCAGAAGAAGTATTTTGTTGCCAATTGATATTTTCAGGGTGAGCAGTACTGTTTCTGTGCTGTGTGCAGGTCGAAAACCCAATTGTGATTCATGTAATATGGAGAACTTTTGAGTGAATTCGTTAAGTTGGGAGGTCACTCTATTTTCCATCAGTTTGATTAGAAGAGGGATGGAGGCCACCGGTTAATAATCAGTGATGTCGTTCGCTGGTTTCTTGGGGTTTTTCGGTATTGGTGTAAGTAGAATACTACCGTGTTCGGAGGGGAAGGAGCCTTGTTGAAGTAGGAAATTTAAGTGGGTGGTGAGTTCTGTGATGAATCGTTCTGGGGCATTTTTCATAAGATAATTGGGGCATGGGTCCAGGTGGCAGGTAGACTTGGAGAGTTTGGATAGTGCTGAGGGGGGTGAAATTTGTCCAGTAGCGATCTGCTGGGATCTCTTCAAAGTCGGGGTCCAGTTCATCAAGGAAAGTGTCAATATTGGAATCATCATGGGGAATTGTGTTGCACAGATTGGTGATTTTGTCATTGAAGTATTTGACCAACTGGTTGGCAGATGGACAGTTTGAGGGTGACGTTGTTACTGGGTTCATGTTAAGAAGATTCTTTATGATTTTGTATTGTTTTTTTATGTCTGTTCCGGTGGCTGTGATTTGTTTTGTGTAGTATGTTCTTTTGGCATGCTTAATTTCATTCTTGTATTTTTTTTTTTTTAGTTTGCTTCCACGTATTCAGGGTGAGAACATCTTTTGATTTGCTCCAAGTTTTTTTCTAGTTTTTTGATTTATTTCTTTAGTTTTTTTAGTTCTTCGTTGAACCATGGAGATGGTTTTTTCTTTGTGTGTAAGGTTTTGGAGTGTAGCGGCACAATTTCATCTAGAATGAGTTTGCATCTGTGGTCCCAATCTGTAAGGAAGTGGTTTGTGTTTGGGTCTATCGTCCAATTGTTGTTGTAGATGAGATGCCAGAAGGTATCTTTTTCGATTCGTCCTCTGGTTTTAATTGTTGTGGGTTCCGGTGGTTTGGGTTGGTCTTTTTTCCGCCATTGTACAAATAGGGTTGCTTTGTGATGGTCGGACCAGGGAGAAGCAGCCCAGTGGATGTCTGATAGGAGGACATTTTGATCTGTAGAATGTTTGAGTGTGATGATATCAAGTGAGTGTCCTTTATTGTGGGTTGGTACTAATGGAGGGAGGTTGAAATCACATAATTGGAGGAAGTCTATACAGTCCCGGGTGTGGGTAAAGTTGGAGTCTTCTAAATGGAGGTTTAGGTCCCCTAGTAGTAGTATGTTGGAATTGTTGACGCATGCGTTCGATATAAAGTCCATGAATGTGGTTTGGCTATGGTTCCAGTTACTGGGATGTCTGTAGAACAGTATGAAGGTTAAGTGTTCGCATAGCATGGGGTTATATAGTTTTATAGAGGCAATTTCGAATTGATTTGAGATGGACTCTAAGGTGGGTTCTGCGGAGAAGTGTGATCTGTAGATGAGTGCAATTCCTCCTCCTCTTTTGTCTTTCCTAGGCCAGTGTGATATTTTGTAGTTTGGAGGACATAGATCGTTTATGATAGGATCAGCTGGTTGACGGATCCAGGTTTCCGTGATGAAAAGTAGATCCAGGTTCTCTGAGGTGATCCAGTCTGTGATGATTTTGCTTTTATTTACCACTGATCTTGCATTGGTGTATCCTATTCGGACAGTTAGACGTGGATCAGTGTTATGTGGAGATGGGCGAATTTTGATAATGTGTCTTGTTTTTTTTGTGCTTTGGTGTTGTTGGGGTATATTTCTGTTTTCAAGGATGGTATCCTAGATGGTGTAATGTTTCTAGGGTTGTTGTTGGTTTGTAAGGGAGAGGGTGTTGTGTGGGTGCTTGGGTGGTATTTGAGGAATGATGACATGGTGAATCCAGTTGAGGAGGTTGTGGTGTTGTTTCGGGTACCGGGGAAGTGAACGTTGGGGTTCGTCTCTTAATGAATTCTCCGTAATCACACGTGGGTAGCCCTGATGTCTAACCTGCTTGGACAGCCCTCCAGCTGGTGATTACTCCTCTGGGTTTTATTCTCCTACGTGTGCTGTGCAATGGTGGCGCTTCCCTCCTTCTGCTCTTCCTTCTTCCCTGGACGGTAGCACTGCCTCTCGTGGTAGGGAAGAGTTGCAGTCGGCTCACTGCAGTTCAAGGTGTCTCGCGACTTCTATCTTCAACCTTAATAAATGGCTTCTTCAGTTTCCAGTTTGATTTCCAAGTACCATATCCTTGGCTTGTGTCTTTGACTGAAGTGTCTGTTTTCAATAGCTGCTCCTTTTTTTTTTTTCAATGTAATATCTGATATCATCTATATGGACAGTTTTTACTCCTCAGCTCAATGCATTTGACAGGACACTGTTTGATTGTATGATTTCCTGCTCCTTGATAACTTTTTCAACTAAAGATTTTCCTCTACTTATACATATTGCCTTTGTAGTTTTTTTTAGTTTCCGAGACTGCATTAGATGGCAAATCAAGGTAAAACACTTTTCCAGTAAATGTTTTTGAATTATCTTGTTCTGATTTTTCAGCAGCTTTTTTTCCAGTTTTCAGGGATGATCTTTTTTTGCTAGCATTACTTTGATTGCTGCAGTTTAATTGTGTTTTGATGCCCAGGTTTGAACAAAAAGGTCTCATTGTCAGAGAACAATTACATGCTTCTCTTTTGCGGGGTGAGTTACCTATCATGCCTGCAAATAACTGAAAAACCAGCCCTCCTGACTGTACTCTACCCTTTTGTGGAGTGCAAGACATGCTGTACCACATATGCATGGGTGCCTTCCCACCTGCCGCTTGTGCGCAGCTACCACAGTTAAATACTACAGCAAATACAAATAATAGACAACTCCTAGGGGAGGCAGGAGAGTTTGTGAGAATAAAAGCCCTACTATCCTCGGAGAATATCTGCTACAGGAAAATAACTTCACTTTCTCTGAGGACAAGCAGGGCATTAATTCTCACAAGTGGGGTATCCCTAGCATCCAAGCTCATAGAAAACAACAAACATTGGTCAATTGGACCTTGCAACAGCGAGGATATATAACTCAGATCAACCTGAAATTATATACAAACAAGTGACAGTGCAGTCTGAACAGAATAAAATGGGCCCACGGGGTGGAGTTGGATTCTAGACCCCAAACAGATTCTGCAACACTGTCTGTCCGAACCGACCATCACGTCAAGGCATTAATAAGATGTGAATGTGTGGACTGAAGACCACGTTGCAGCCTTGCAAATTTCTTCAATGGAGGCTGACCTCAAGTGGGTTACTGATGCAGCCATGGCTATGACATTATAAGCCTTGATATGACCCTACAGTTTGAACAAAGTTGGGCATATGTGAAAGACATGCAATCTGCCAGCCAATTAGAGATTGTGCATTTCCTGATGGTGACCCCCATCGTGTTTGGATAAAAGAAAAAACAAAAAGTTGGGTAGACTGTCAGTGGGGCCTTGTCCGCTCCATGTAGTAGGCCAATGCTCATTTCAGTCCAAGGTATGCAAGGTGCTCTCGCCAGGATGGGCATGAGGTTAGGGGAAGAATGTTGGCAAGTCAATTAACTGGTTCAGATGGAACTCTGACACAACCTTTGGCAGGAACTTAGGGTACTTGCGGAGGACTACTCTGTTGTGATGGAACTTAGTATATGGTGCATCCACTACTAGAGTCTGAAGCCCACTGACTAAAGTAATAGCCACCAAGAAAATGACCTTCCACGTCAAATACTTCAGATGGCAGGAATTCAGTGGATTGACAGGAGCTCTCATCATTGGGTGAGAACAACATTGAGGTCCCATGGAGGTTTGACAGGGGGTTTTGACAAAAGCAAACTTCTCATGAAGCAAACTAGAGGCTGTCCAGAGATGGGTTTACCCTCTACACGCTAATGATAAGCACTAATTGCACTGAGGTGATCACTTACGGAATTGGTCTTGAGACAAGACTTGGAAAGGTGCAGAAATTATTCAAGTCAGGGACTGTGTAGGACAGTACACAGGATCTAGGGCCTTGCCTTCACACCAGACGGCAAACCTCCTCCATTTGAAAGAATAGCACCTACATAAGTACATAAGTAATGCCGCACTGGGAAAAGACTAAGGGTCCATCGAGCCCAGCATCCTGCCCATGACAGCGGCCAATCCAGGCCAAGCGCACCTGGCAAGTTTCCCAAACGTACAAACATTATATACATGTTATTCCTGGAATTGTGGATTTTTCCCAAGGCCATTTCGTAGTGGTTTATGGACTTGTTCTTTAGGAAACCGTCTAACCCCTTTTTAAACTCTGCTAAGCTAACCGCCTTCACCACGTTCTCCGGCAACGAATTCCAGAGTTTAATTACGCGTTGGGTGAAGAAAAATTTTCTCCGATTTGTTTTAAATTTACTACACTGTAGTTTCATCGCATGCCCCCTAGTCCTAGTATTTTTGGAAAGCGTGAACAGACGCTTCACATCCACCTGTTCCACTCCACTCATTATTTTATATACCTCTATCATGTCTCCCCTCAGCCGTCTCTTCTCCAAGCTGAAAAGCCCTAGCCTCCTTAGTCTTTCTTCATAGGGAAGTCGTCCCATCCCCGCTATCATTTTAGTCGCTCTTCGCTGCACCTTTTCCAATTCTACTATATCTTTCTTGAGATGTGGCGACCAGAATTGAATCCAATAATCAATCCAGCATTAATCCTGGATTTTGAATGCCAGTCCCCACCTGGGCTTCAGCAAGAATATCCGGGGTTTTGTTGAGCCAGTTAACACATAGCCGGTAAAGTCAATATTTAGCCCTTGACTTTATGAAAGAAGTGAAGAGAGGAGGTGGCAAGGTTGAGAGCATCTACAAAAATGAGAAACACATTGATGAAATGCTTCATGAAGCATCAAAGGTTTGCAGCAGTGTGGAAGAATAAGCTGTGCTGAAAGAGAACAACTGGACTCAGGTCATGAGACCCCGCAGGACTGATACCATGACTCCATCTGCCCCCAAACTGAAGAACCAATATACATCTCCGGAAGTGGAGGAGGTGAGAGCATCCCAGAGAGAGAAGGAATCGGAGCTAAAAATCCACAAAATTGCTGGATCAGTGATCACTAAGAGGCGAAAGTTAGCGGTGATTGGCGATTCGCTTCTGAAGGGTACAGGGACATCCATCTGCAGACCAGACATGATGACCCAGGATGTATGCTGTCTGCTAGGTGCCAAAATTTGAGATGTTACAGAGAGCTTAGAAGCATAGAAACTTGATGGCAGATAAGGGCCAAATGGCCCATCCAGTCTGCCCATCCTCAGTAACCACTAATTCTTCCTTTTCCCAAGGGATGCCACATGTTTGTGCCATGCATTTTTGAATTTTGACACAGTTTTTGCTTTGTTCCATTATGGCAGAAAATGTCCAAGTTTTGGGACCACCCAAATCCTGTTCCAACACACCCCGATATGCCTCCTTAGATGCACTACATATAAACTGCATAGAAAAAAATCTTGGAAATGGGGCTGTGATGCTTTTTGGATGTTTTTCTTTTTTTAAAAATGAGCCCCTGAATCACTCCTGTAAAAGGCTGCCCAAAACAAGCATTTTTTAAAAAAATAAATAAATAAAAGAAGCTTGTATATGCCCAGGAGCTGCTACAAATCCTCAAATTGATACATCATGGCACCTATGTACATTCACTTTCTGAAAGGGGAAATGCATGTGTAGGTTTTGGTTCTGCCCAAGCTCTGCTCCCTTGCTATTTGCACATAGTGCAACTTTTATTTTAAGAATTCCAGGTTTTCTAAAATCATTTTCTCTACATGTAAGTACTGTATTTGTGCACTTGTTTGCACATGTAAATCATACATAAGGCCTTTAATAACCATTATAGGGAAATGCATATATGTTACCCAGCATCCTTATTCACATTTTCCATAAAGCTCCACGTTTTACAAAAAGCTTCACATTCAGCAGTGCCTTTTGTAAAATACTGGGGGAATTGCAAATGTCTGTCTCAAGGTGGATGTCCCGATTCACATCATGATGTCTGTTTTAATGCCCCCCTTTTAGACCCCTCCAGGATTACCCTGACCCATGGGGGTCTGTTCTGGGAAGGCATCAGAAGGCGGAGTTCACACCTTATTCCCATGACCACAGCTTTCTGTCTTTCAGGATCTAGGTGTATCTTGGGCCATTTATGTTCCCACATATATATTATTAAAATCTACCCTAATTAGTTGGAAAAGTGAGTGTCACCTGTGTGTGGATTATTTGGTAGAGCAAATGATAGATAAACAGTAGAAATAAAGACAAAGATAGTTTTCAGAAATAGGATTTTGTTTATTCTTACCAAAATAAAGTCTTCTATTCAATACATTCATCAGACAAATTCTGGATTCAGCTGACCGGAGCTCTGCGTCCTAGATGCGTTGGGGAGAACCTCCGAAATATGCTTGGGTGACCAGTCCTTATATACCATCTGGTCCCCATACAAGTCTATTGAGAGGGACTTTTTTCTAATCTTGCTCAATCTATGAATCATACTTTGCTTTCCGGCCATCTGTACCATCTGTAACATCTCCTTTCCTGTTCTAGCTATTTTGAGAGATTGAGACATTTCCCTTGTTGTAAACATTTCCTTAGATACGGGTATCCAAACATCCAAACAAGAACAAAACAACTTTTTTTTATGAAGATATCTAAACTTGGATATATCCGGTTCATATCATCTTGTGATCTGAGTGCCATCTTATAAAGACAGACTCCGTGTTATGAACCAATCTTCTTATCATTACTGTCTTTAATTTCTTCATTATGTGTGTTACACTCTATTTGGAAGTTGCACCAGGTTTCATTAGGACTCACCAAGAGTCCAAGCTCTCTGCTATAAGGCCATCAGCTGGATATCAGGCCTAATCAGTGTTCTTCAGCTGTTTAAAGTTATGTAGCTTGGCCCACCACTATTCCAGTGGATAGGTCTTAAGCTAGAACACATATTTAACTTGCAGGAAAAGCAAGTCCTTGCTCAGCCAGTCATAGATTTTTAAACCTAGCTGGTATTTTTACAGCCTGAGTCCTAAAATCTGGCCTTCCACCCTTCCGGTGGGCATCCAGTGAGGGCCTCTTGCTGTAGTATAATTATACATGTCATATAAAACAATGGAGTTTATAATGAGAAAGATTAGGGATGTGTGCATAAAGATTTTAGTTTATTTTTACTTCATTTCCAGATTCCCCCCCCCCCCCCCCCTGAATTTTTGGACAATTTTTTCCAGCTTGTTTTACACATTTCTTTTAATAAAAGTGTTTGACATGTATTAATCAATTTACTGCTCCTTAAGATGCAGGTTAACGCACATTAAATTGATTTACCATTACTAAAATTTTAAAAGGTGCGCTAATGAATCATATGCACACTAAGGAATGCATATCCCCAGAAAAGATATTAATGAGGGGAAGGCATACACACATGCAGAGGGGTTATCACATATGCCTTCTTTCTGTTAGAAAATAAACTAAAAAGATGTTGTGTAGAATAATATACTTGGTAATAGCTTAAAAACGACACTGGATCTAGTATTCAGATTTAGTTAGCTTTCACATGTGATGCCATTCTGAAACTAAGTATTTACTAGTATAGTAAGTGTGAAGCAAGAACAAATGGAAAAGTTTGGTTGGAAATCTGTCTCTCTCTTAGTTTTAATTGGTGTACTAGATTTCTCTTCATCATGAGTAAACAAACTAGCATGCAAAATAAAATTTGGCTTAAGGGAAATGATTGCACAGCAAACTTATTACCCAGCACTCTTCTTTCTCAGTCCATTTAATTCTGTTCGATTAATGTGATTCGTCCCCTGTTGACTCACTCAGTCAGAGACGCGCAGTTATCTACCATCTTTGGTTAAGTCTTTCCCATTAATCACACTAATGGATGTTTGCCCTCTAAATGATATTTCATGACTCAGTTCCCCAGCGTCCAGCCTTCAATGTGAAAGGAAACTGCTTTGACAGAGAGGACAAATAACTCAAGAGTTGTTGCATTCCTTCCAGTGATGAGATTTGGAATTTTCAGTAATATTTGATGGTGTTTGTGAGCAAATTCCAGGATAGGTTGATTGCAGATAATGAGATGAAAAAGAAATACACATTTGCTACATTTTAGATTATTTTGTTTGTCGACTGATAAGTGTTTATGTACCGAGAAAAAGCTAGGAATGTGTCCACTGTCCAGGAATCCTGCATAAGAACCACCAAACTGATAATTTAGAAAAGCTGAAACATAACTCTGCTGTTTTTCTCATGATGCTGCATTGGGGACCATAATATTTACTTGAGAAACAACTCAAGAACTGTAATATAACAAGGTAATGACATTTTTAAAAGAGTTTCTATGCATTATTTTGTGCTAGAGCCAAGTGGTGTCCCTCAGGGTATTAGAAATAGAAAGGCACCTAATGTTTTTTTCCCAATCTCTAGTCTGTCACTGACCTCCCCCCTCCCCCAATGAGAAAACAGGCAGACAGATTTTTCTGAAATCTGGTGGGTGGCATGTGCAGAGCAATGGAATGTCACCTGAAGAATAGTGAGTCCATCTGACCAGCACTTGCCATGTCATTGCAGGATTTTACTGGCAGTAGCTTGCTGAATTAGTGTGACTTGGACACTACTAGTGTTACCTGGAAATCTGACTTCTGTAAGCTCAGTGTTAACACCACACTGTTTGCATAATGGCAAAAGATGGAGATTTCAGCACAATAAGGAAGAACAGGTGGAAGCTATGAGGGGAAATGGAGATAGAACAAGAACCAGACACAGAGACACGATTGTCCAGTGGTGGGACAGGAGGAAAGGAGATAAAGGGTGAATATAGACTGCTGGAATAGAGACTAGAAGGAGTGATAAGCAGAAGGCAAAGATAAACGTATGTGTAAAACTGGACATATGCTACAGTGCAGATAAACACAGTACAAAAAGAGAGGGAACAGAGGCAAGGCCAGGAGAAGTGGACCAGTAGTGCCTTGAGAATAATGAAGCCATGGAAGTAGGCATGAAGGGAAGTGAAATGACATGGAGGCGCATGATCACTGGAAACCAGAATCCCATGCACACCAATGAACTGAGGTGTGGAAAAAAGAGTAAGAATCTTCACTGCTAATTGCGCCATATCTAAAAACAAAGATGGCAGAAGCCTTCTAACACTGAAGGAAGGTAAGTGTATAGCATGAGGAAGGCAATCATGAGGGACTTTAAATAATTCTAATAATGAGCTGGATTTTTAGCTGGTGTGATTATCATATTACAGTGCCAGCATCTGCACTTAACATGTATATTCAGTGTTGCTTTTCATACAAACTGAACATATACGTTTTCTGAATAGTGACTGAATATTGATACTGTGGACTAGATTCTATATATGGTGCCTAAAATCAGCACCGAAAGAAACTGAGCTTATAAACCTCACCTGGCCACTGTACCATTAAGGGAAGTGAGTGACTGACTAACACAACCAGTGCACTGGGGGGGGGGGGGGGTTGGGGGGAGCAGTAAAGGAAAAATAGAACCTACCCAGTTGCTATACGGATCCCAGGTGCATTCTGGACAAAGACAAGACCACCATACTGCACCCAATGGAGAAAGGTGTAGTGGAAGCCATCTATCCAGGAGAAGCATCAGTAGCAAGAACACCAGTAGTAAATACCATCAGGGAAGGAATAGCTGCTAGGACTGTGTACCATCAGGCTCAAAGAGGCCAGCTCCTTGTGTTACCACTGAATATTAGCTCTAAACAAAGCGCCCAGTGCAGGGATGGTCCAGGGACAGAGTCAAAAGAAAGCCGGGAGGTATGCGGGTACTGGCAATATTTAGTGTTAGTTCCCGCATAGCTAAACAACCAGATAGGACCACACAAAAAGCAGTCTTATCATTGGTGGCTTAGCTATGTGGGTGGCAGCAGTAAAAATTGGTTGGCACCCTGGGCTGAGAACTAGGGAACTGGTTCTCCATTGCCCCAGGTACCAAAGAAAGTTAGATTGTGAGCGAACTAGAGACAGAGAAAGTACATGTATATAATATGTAAGATGCTTTGGTTGTACAACAGAAAGGCAGTATACCAAAATGCATTTCTCTTACCCTTACCCTTCCAAGTAGCAGCCTGATATGTTGTATGCATTTAACCTCTCTTAACCCCCACCCCTCTAAACAAAAGCTGAACCTCTCCTGACCCTCCCCCTGATCAGGAGCCAACCCCCTTCCTAACCCCCCCCCCCCTAAAGAAGAGCAGTGTCCCCTCCTGGAATCCCAAACAAAAACAGTGCTCCCTCTTGAGCCCCCTTGCCAGAAGAGCTGACCCCCCTAGAAAAGAACTATGGAATGCTCTCCCACCTATAGAACCGCCCCCCCTCTCCGGGCCTACCTGACTAGTCTCTGGTGTCTAGCCTGGTAGTTGGGACATGAGCAATCCCCATTCCCTCCTGCCCATAGCAGCTATGGGTTCAAAATGGCATCCTGTAGCAGTAGACTTGTGGTAAGTTTTACTGTGAGTGGAAATGCTCTATATGTTTATTCTATCTTCATGCCATATCTCTATTCCATGCCTTTTTGAATTCTATCACTGTTTTCAACCCCATCACTTCCTCTGGGAAAGCATTCCAGGCTGTGGTCCAATTCCAAAAGTTACTGACTTGGAACTGGACCAGAGCTTTTTCTATACAGATGCTGTTGGCTGAATCCTTTTACTTTTGATATTGGACCTCATTTTTCTTTTAAACACACTTATTGTAGTACATGTTTTGAATCTGTGAATGTATTGTGGAAACCTATATGACCCTTGATGAAGGTTTTTTTGAAACCTGGCCAGGTTGGGTCCTGTTTCCAATAGAGTTGACATTTGGATAAACTCTTGCTCTGTTTGTCCTTCCTTGGATCGCTGCTGCTGTTTGGTTGTCTGTCCTGCTTGTGCAGTAGACTGTCTCCTGTTTGTTTCTGCTTCATTACTGAGTTTTGTGCCAACAATACAAGCAACATATCATGCTGCCCTATGTACCACCCTTCATTTGTCAAACCACCCCACTGCACATCGTCCTGGGTGAAATACCCTCCAAAAAGGCGGCAGAAAAATCCTAATAAAGAAATAAAATAAATAAATAACACATCCTGTTTGTCATAATTCAGTCATGATCATCCTCCATAATTCTTGTAAAGCCCATAAAATCAAATCCTAGTACTTCAAAAATGCCTGCATAAAGACCAGGCTTTTCTTCCCCCAAACATGGTACTTACATATAATTCTTCTGCTCTCAACTCTTACCCTATTTCTTCTGCAACCTTATAACCACATTTCAAATCAGTTAAAAACTGGCAACCTATAGATTTTTCCTTCGCGTACATAAGTAATGCCACTCATTATTTTACATACCTCTATCATGTCTCCCCTCAGCTGTCTCTTCTCCAAGCTGAAAAGCCCTAGCCTCCTTAGTCTTTTTTCATAGGGAAGTCGTCTCATCCCCGCTATCATTTTAGTCGCCCTTCGCTGCACCTTTTCCAATTCTACTATATCTTTCTTGAGATGCGGTGACCAGAATTGAACACAATACTCAAGGTGCGGTCACACTATGGAGCCATACAACGGCATTATAACATCCTCACACCTGTTTTCCATACCTTTCCTAATAATAATCAACATTCTATTCGCTTTCCTAGCTGCAGCAGCACACTGATCAGAAGGTTTCAGTGTAATAACGACGACGACACCCAGATCCCTTTCTTGGTCCGTAACTCCTAACGTATAACCTTGATTGACGTAGCTATAATTCGGGTTCTTTTTTCTCACATGCATCACCTTGCACGTACTCTCCTCCCCCCCAACCTGGTAATACAAACCTTCATTTTTTTTGTCCCCAGTATCTTCTCAACCTTGAGATATCAGTCACACTATTTTCCCATTCACCACTGTCCTTCTGGACTGCGGAACCCTGCTCAGCATTTCAAGATTTTTTTCACCTCTGCATCTGCTTCTGCACCATGGGACTCTACAGCCCCAGAATACAAAAATTTAAATTTCAAGCCCACCAGGGACAGAGAATATACCTTCATAAAACAAATACAAACCATTTTGGTAGTACCACAGAAAGGCAGCATATCAAATCCAAGACAGCTTACCCTTTTCTGTTGACCACAGTTGAGAGCAGGCTGCACAAAAGCCTTTGCCCTCCTCCTCCCCCACCCCTAACCTCTACCAAGCTCCCTGAGACCCCCTCCCACCTGGCAACCAGCCCTTGGTCAACAAGCAGTACCTGCGAGCTACATGATTTCACCCTTCCTTTAAATCTTGTAAGTTGAACTCCCTTACAAACCCTCTCTCCCCATTACTGTTAAAAGGAGCTTTCAACGCTTGTTGCAAGCAGCACATGTAGACCCCAGGAAACAAATTAGTGCTAGGTTAAAACTATTCAGGCAACAATCCAGATGCCTAAGGCAAAAGAAGGACCTAAAACAAAAGAGACCAACTGCAGGTCAACAACTACCCAAGACATAAACCCTGCACTTCCCACCAAAATCAACAGGAAGAGAACACAATGATTGTGCACCATGAAGTTCAGCCTTCAAAGAGCAGCCCACAGCTGCAAATAACTGCATGGCAGGAGCATTAAGCAGCCATAAAAAAAACTGCATTGGAACTTGAACCAGCAACTTCAGGATCTCTGTTCTAATTTTTACTTGGTTGCCATAACCACTAGATTATTCCTCCATGGGGAAAATTACCTCCAGACAGCGTCAGTGAAGACAGCCCAGAGCCACAATCAGCTGAGCCAGCCTGTCACAGACAAAAGTAAACATCCCCAGAATTACACAGCTTCCAAAGGACCAGTGCACAGCCGCGGCTGACTAAAATGAAAGTAAGAATGTTCTCCCACTCACCACACAACCTAGAATTCACTTGCAGTAACCCTGAACCTGGTAAAACGGCAGCCAAAAGAAAAAAACTCAACATACAAAATTCTCACAAACTCTCACCCACTGCACTTCACCCACCCAACAATCTGAAAATGTTTTTCCTGTACACCAAAATTAAAGAAATAACCTTAAGTCCTCACCTGCCCACCCTTCCCCTTGCCTTCCTATCCAGTCAGAATCACCATGACTCCTAATCATTACCAACTACCTGCCTTCCTCTAACCGCCCTTTACTGCTCCCTTTCCCTGACTTCTTGCTGTGCCTCAGTAATCAGGTTCAGCCGTGTTTTATGCCCTCAGTCAAGTTTACTGAGGGCCTTCTTTGTTTCTGAAGGAGGATGAATGAGAATATATACTATACTATTTGATCTCTATTTTATGAAAGATTTTGAGAATGAAAGAGTGCGTACATGCCTTGCCAAAATATCAGAAATAATATATATTAAGTAACTGAAAATTTTCAAAAAAATGTCAGAGCATGCATAGACACTTACGCTGTTGAAACAGGGAAATATGCTGATTGGAAATGGTCTAAGGTAACAGTACATAAAAGGAAGACACTTCTGGCAACTAAGGTATTTGAAAGCAAAGTTCATACTTTTATTTTTATGCTGCAAAGATGAAAGTCACATTTGAAGTTCCTGGAAGACCTGCAAGGTTATATTGATCATCTTCAGTAAACAGAATCAAGACTCAGTGGTTCATATGTGCAAAAAGAGACAAAGGAGATACAAGTATAATATAGTAAATTTTATATACGATACTACTAGCAAGAGGCTATGCATATATTTTTTTATTTGTACTCTTACAGGGTCTTGATTACAACTGGATTAACTGTAGAAAATCTGTGAATACCACAGAGATTTTAAAAAAGAATTAATGTGAGTTGGGTCATATGGAGCTCATATTGTTTGGCTTTTCCACTATCATTAACATGATAAAAATACTATATTTTTCCCCTTCCACTAGAATTCAAGTGAACAATACCACATCTAATCCTTTTAATTCTACCAGAGGAGCTAGGCAAGGTTGTTCCCTATCCCCTCTTCTTTTTAATTTAGTCTTAGAACCTCTATTAATAGTGATCTGATCTTCTCCAACAATATCGGGGGTAGAGTCAGGAACTGCATCTGCATACGCTGACAACATCCTTTTGTACACTTCTCCTTCCTCTATACCAACCTTACTAAATATTATTACTAGTTATTCTACCATCTCTGGTTACAAGCTCAACACAAGCAAATCTGAAATTCTTCCCCTCAATTGTCCACACATCAACGATGAAATTAATTATTTTGGTTTTAATTGGTCACCCAAACACATAAGATACTTAGGTATTCTTTTTGGTCCCACTATTGCAGACACTTTAATCCTAAATTCTGAACTACTTATTCAGTTAGCAACAGAGCTTACCTCAAAATAGTCCCCATTGCGTTTGTCGTGGTGGAGATGTTTAGATACAATTAAGATGATGATAACTCCAAAGCTGAATTATTTATTTATTTTATTGTTACATTTGTATCCCACATTTTCCTACCTATTTGTAGGCTCAATATGGCTTGCATAGTACCAGAGAGGCGTTTGCAGACTCCGGTGTAAACAAATACAAAGTGATGTTGTGGTAATATAAAGTTCATGTGGTACAGCCACATTAGGGAATCGTACAACGGAAGAGTTGTGTTATGTCCATTACGTACTTTAGTTTTGTTGTGTTGCAGAGATCAGGCATTTATGTTGGATTGGTAGGGTATGCCTTTTTAAACAGGTTAGTTTTTAGTTTTTTCCGGAAGTTTAGGTGGTCGTACGTAGTTTTCAAGGCTTTTAGTAATGCGTTCCACAGTTGTGTGCTTACATAGGAGAAACTGGATGCGTAAATTGATTTGTATTTGAGTCTTTTGCAGCTTGGGTAGTGCAGATTTAGGTACGTTCGTGTTGATTCAGATGTGTTTCTAGTTGGCAGGTTGATCAAGTCTGTCATGTATCATGGGGCTTCACCGTAGATAATTTTGTGAACCAGAGTGCAGATTTTGAAAGCAATGCGTTCTTTGATTGGGAGCCAGTGTAGTTTTTCACAGAGGGGTTTTGTGCTTTCAAATTGTGTTTTTCCGAAGATAAGCCTAGCTGCCATGTTTTGAGCGGTCTGAAGTTTCTTTAATTTTTGTTCTTTGCATCTTACATAAATTCCATTGCAGTAGTCTACATGGTTTAGTACCATTGATTGTATCAGGTTGCAAAATGTTTCCCTCGGGAAGAATTGTTTCACACGTTTGAGTTTCCAGTGGAACATTTTCTTTGTTGTGGATGTCACTTGTCTCTAGTGTTAGGTTGCGGTCCAATGTAACGCCGAGGATTTTCAGGCTGTCTGAGATAGGGAGGGTGTAATCAGGGGTATTGATAATTGTGGGGTTGTCCATGCTGTTTTGGGATGAGAGGATCAGACAGTGTGTTTTTTCTTTGTTGAGTTTTAGTTGAAATGCATTTGCCCAAGAGTCCTTGTGGTACTCTGCAGTCTGCTTTCCATGGTGATGATATGTTTGAGTTTGATTTTACTTGATATGTTCTTGTGGTTAGGAAACCCTTGGTCCAGCTAAGCATATTTCCACAAATCCCAAACTTATCTAGTAATCTTATTAATATATTGTGGTTTGCCATGTCGAATGCACTACATGTCAAATTGGAGGAGGAGGATGTGTTTGCCTATTGCTATTTCCTGCTTGAATTTGGCTAGAAGAGTGAGTAGTATTGTTTCTGTGCTGTGGAGGGGCTTGTAATATTGAGAATTTGTTTATATAATCTTTAAGTTCTTTGGCTACCATGCTTTCCATGAATTTGACTGACAACGGGATGGATGCTACTGGATGGTAGTTGATGATTTCATTTGTTTTTTTCTTGGTGTCTTTTGGTATCGGGTTGAGTAGGATACTGCCATTTTCCTTTGGGAAGAGACCTTGCTGTAGCATGTAATTTAGGTGGGATGTGAGGTCTACTATGAAGCGGTCAGGGGTGGATTTCATTAGGTAGTTGGGGTAGGTATCTAGATTACAGTGAGTGTTGGAGAACCTGCTGATCGCCCGTGCAACTGTATCGACAGTGAGGAGGGCAAAATGTAACCAGGTTAGGTCAGGCGGGTATTCTCCAGTGGTTAGGTCCAACTCATTAAGGAAGTTTTCAATGTCAGTGTTGTCCTGAGGCAGTGGTGTGCTGGAGCCGGCTCGCTCCGGCTCGCAAGATCCGGTTGTTAAATTTTGGCCGGACTTGCGAGCCGGTTGTTGGAAAGGGCGAGCCGGCTCTCCCTCCCTCCGCCCTCCGGATCCGGTCCCTCACCGATCCTACCTTGACTATCGAATTCTTCGGGGCAGGCAGTGTTGCCTGCCCGCTGCTATCGCTGACTTTCCTCTGCCGCTTGTTTGCGCTTTAAAAATGGCCACCGAGACTTCCAGAGGTGGCCTCGCGAGACTTCTGTAAGTCTTGGTGGCCATTTTGAAGTGCGATCGGGCGGCGGAGGAAAGTCAGCAATGGCAGCGGGCAGGCAACACTGCCTGCCCTGAAGAATTTGATGGCCAAGGTAGGGTCGGTGAGGGACCGGATCGGGAGGGAGGGAGGGAGGGAGGGAGGGAGGAAGCAGGAGAATTTGCGGAACAAGTCAGGAGGGGTTGGCAGGGGAGAGAAGGGAGCTGCTGGCCATGGGTGGATGGAGGGCAGGGAGAGAAGGGTCGCTGGCCATGGGTGGATGGAGGACAGGGGAGAGAAGGGTCGCTGGCCATGGGTGGATGGAGGGCAGGGGAGAGAAGGGTCGCTGGCCATGGGTGCATGCAGGGCAGGGGAGAGGAGGGTCACTGCTGGCCATGGGTGGATGGAGGGCAGGGGAGAGAAGGGTCGCTGGCCATGGGTGCATGCAGGGCAGGGGAGAGAAGAGTCGCTGGCCATGGGTGCATGCAGGGCAGGGGAGAGAAGGGTCGCTGGCCATGGGTGGATGGAGGGCAGGGGAGAGGAGGGTCACTGCTGGACATGGGTGGATGGAGGGCAGGGGAGGGAAGGGTCGCTGGCCATGGGTGGATGGAGGGCAGGGGAGAGGAGGGGAGAGAGAATAAATGCTGGACATGGATGGAGAGGAGGGAAGAGTGAGGAAGGAGATAAGATAAGGGAAAAGGAAGAGAGGAGAAAAACTGCACATGGATGAAGAAAATAGGCAGAAGCTGAGGACCAGAAATGAAGAAGAAAGGAGGAAAGGAAAGAAATAAATGGAAAGGAAGCCCTGGAAACGGAGTTAAGAGGACAGATAGCAGCAGAATCGGATACTGGGCCAGCATGATCAGAAAAACAGTCACCAGACAACAAAGGTAGAAAAAAATCATTTTATTTTCATTATAGTGTTTGGAATATGTTCCCTTTGAGAATCAGGTGCTCAACATTAATAGTTTATATTTATTTACTTATTTATGGCATTTTATCCCACATTAAACATGAATTAGATTGGAACCTGAGATCATTTAATTTTTTTTTCCTGGAGAGAGTAATGCATTGCCCCCCCCCCCCCACCCATTGGCTATAGCCAGCTCTGCAATTTTGGGGGGTGCAGAGGTGGATGGGGGGGGGCGCAGAGGTGGACGGGGGGGGGGGTGCAGTGGTGGACGGGGGGGGGGGGGGGGCACTGAGGTGGACCGGGGAGAGAGCCTGTTGTTAAAAATTTACCAGCACACCACTGTCCTGAGGTAGCATATTGCGTAGGTTTACAATTTTTTCATGGAAATACTTAGCAAGTTTATCTGCAGATGGGATATCTGTATTTGATGTAGTGACCAGGTTGGTGTCTAGGAGTTTGTTCATGAGTTGGTATAATTTCTTGGTGTCTTTGTAATCTGTCCCTATTTTAGTTTTATAGTATGATCTTTTGGCCTGTCTTATAGTGTATTTGTACTTTCTTTGTTATTGTTTCCATGTGTTGAGTGTGTTTTCATCTTTTGTTTTTTTCCATGCTCTTTCGAGTTTTCTGGATTGTGTTTTTAGCGTTTTCAGTTCATCGTTGAACCATGGTATCGAGTTATGCTTACGTGAAGATCTTGTTCTTAAGTGTGCTATTTCATCTAGTATGCATTTGCATCTTTTATCCCATTCCATGAGGTAGTGTATGGAATCTGTTTGTGCTGTCCATACATTGTTATATATCTGTTGCCAGAATGTTTTGTGTCTACTTGACCTCTTTTTCTGTAGGATGTGTGTTCTTGTATTTGGTGTAATTCCTTCTTCCGCCAGTGTAGGGATAAGTTTAGTTTGTAGTGATCAGTCTAGTGTGTTTCTGTCCATTTAATATCTGTTATTATTAAGCTCTGGTCTGTTGAAAGTTTGTGTGAGATGAGATCAAGTGTGTGCCCTTTGACGTGGGTTGCTTGCATTTGTGGCCATTTGAGATCCCATAATTGGAGGAATTCCTTACATTTTCGTGCGTTGATTGAGTTTGGGTCTTCTAAATGAAGGTTGATGTCTCCTATTACTAGTACATTGGAGTTGGTTACACATGTGATTGAAATGAAGTCCATGAAGTTAGTCTGGCTTTCGTTCCAATTACCTGGAGGTCTGTAAAACAGGACACAATTCAAATGATCGCAAAGGGTTTTGTTGTGGATTCTGATTGAGGCCATTTGAAGTTGAGGTGTCATGGACTCGGCAGTGGTTTCGGTGGTAA
The DNA here is from genome assembly GCF_901765095.1 of Microcaecilia unicolor. Lineage (NCBI taxonomy): Eukaryota > Metazoa > Chordata > Amphibia > Gymnophiona > Siphonopidae > Microcaecilia > Microcaecilia unicolor. The sequence continues at coordinate 443,928,020 of NC_044031.1, read as the reverse complement.
AGTGGGATCGATAGATTAGTGCTATGCCTACATCCTTAGTAACATACCTTTTTTGTTCCATGTGTATATAAAACAATAAATAAAATATTATCTGCATTTTTATGGGCTCAAAAGACTCCTTGCATTGCCTTGAAGAGATTAAAATGTCCTAAAACTCATGGTGGTGTAAATTTTCCCAGTTTTTATGAACACCACTCAGCTTTCATCCTGCATCAATCATCCACCTGGATCACAGTTACAGATAAATCAACTGCACCCCTGTGGTGGAAATTTGAGGCTAAATTTTGGAAAGACATACTATTACAGTTCTTGCCAATCTCCAAAGTAAATAAGGAATATTCAAATGTGATACTGCAATCTACTCAATCTATATTTAAAGAAGTGTATAGCTTTGTGCAAACTCCTTGGTTTGCAAAAATCAGATTTACTTATGGAATAATAAGATGTTTCAAATAAACAATGAACAAATTTCTTGGCCTATTTGGCAAAAAGTGGGTATATTTTCTATTCAGCATCTTATGGAGGGATCATCCTGGTTACCTTTTTCATCTTTATGTCAATGATAAAATCTTCCTTCTCATCAGTATTTTCACTGGATGCAGCTAACACACAGTATTTCATCACAATTCAGCATTTCAACTCTTTCTGCCAATAGTCAATGGGAGATTTGTAATATCATGGATGCAAACACTAAACCAGCTTCCAATTGGTATAAGTATTTCCAAAGCTGGAAATTTGCTTCTACATCGAACTGTGAATTTGTCTTGGCCAAAGAACTCGAAAAGGATATCCCTCCAGATCAGTGGAAATCACTTTGGACTGGCATCTACATGTCTATGAAATCAGCCTCTATAACCTAATCCATCTATTTTCTTTTTCAAAGAGCATTGTGGACACCCTCAAAACTTGCTAAAATGGCTAAATCAGCAGACTACAAATGCTGGACTTGTAACTTTGAAGTGGGAGATTTGAAACACTTATTGTCGACTGTATATTCTTGAAACCATACTGGGAGGCAATATGGAAAGCCATATGTCAAATCTTACCTATCACCGATCCACTACGCCATAATATTTTGTTATTGGGTTCAGAAGGCCTCTCATCACCTTTAGAAGATTATGAGATGAAACTACTATGCATTCTAATCCATCTGGCTATCAAGTTAATATTACAACACTGGAAGGACTTTTCCAAGCTGGATTACATACAATGATAGTTGCTAAATATGAATATGTTGCAGCACAGAAAAATAGATTTTTAAGGTATTTCAATAAAACCTGGGGCCCTTTATGTGATTACTCTAAGCCTCCTTATTATGATTAATTTCTTTTTCTTTTTTCATGTTATTTTTTCTTATATATTAAGGTATTCAATGACTACTAATTTGTTATAATATTCTATATTATGTTAATTGTTTTATGCATACTTAGCTATGCCACATTGTTTTCTTGCAGATGCTCATGTGCTTTGTTGTTGTTGTTTCTATTTGCTTTTGCAACAATGTAAAATTTTATTCTTTTTCATATTTCCTTGAAAATTAATAAAATGTTTTGAAGTAAAAAAAAACCCATAAAATGAAATAGAACAAAGTCTCAAAGATTTCAATGGCTTTAGCTAAGCTAATATCCACTCATTGTGATAAGGTGCATGTATCCTCTAAAGTGGCTAAGGTTTAATTAATGTCTGCAGAATATACTCACTAGAGTTTGCCAATGGGACAGGAAAAGTGTGGAAAGAGAACTTAAAAATCTAGAGTGGACTATTCTTTGCAATACGGCATTGCAGATTTTGGCATCTGTTTTTCTCAGTCAGTCATTGAATCTTGTCACATAAATTTGTTAGCGAGCAGTGATGGGTGCGGCTATGGCCCCATCAATGTGGCAAGATTCAAGAAACTTTTTTTGACCAATCACAAATTTGAGAACCATGTTGTATTATGGAAACATTATATTGATTTATCAAAAAATAGCAAAATCTGCTTAGAGCAATAGAATGAGAAACTATTATATATATTTGCTTTAAAGGATTGGTATTGTTTGTACATATATTAAAGGTCACTTATTGTGTGTTTCTAAATATAGGCCTCATAAGCCAAGAGTACCAACTCTGTGGACACACCTACATTGACTTTCATCACAGGCCAACCACCACCTCTGAAAAATCTGCAGAGTGAAACAACTCTATATCTAGAGAAAAAAAACAGTCTGTAGTAAAAAACAGAGGGTGTAATAGTGACAAATCAATTATCCAAATATACAAGCAATGCCTATCTTATTTATATTCTCGTAAGAATGATTATCAGAAAAGTCAAAACTATACTGACGGGAGAATATATGTCCAAAACATAACATAAAGCACCGCCAAAAAACGAAGAAGTACTTAGCTTCATCCACAGAAAAAGCATGACACACTATCCACGGGCCACTTCCAGCTTGTTGTAGCATCAATAGAATGTAAATCTGTTCAGAATATCTCCCGACAACAAGTCACACGTTAATCCATGTAGTATAGTAATAACCAGTCTCCCTCGACAGTCAAAGAATTCTCTCTGTTTTGCTACTTCATCAGGAGAGGATATGCATAAATACCCATCTTTCTCATTGCATACAATCTATATCAAAATGGCGACTGCTTATAAGGACGCTCATGCAGTTGAACTTCTAATTATTCTGACGTCACTTCCAGATAAAACATCATCAAACAGGCATGTCAATATTGAGACGTCATTTCCTTCTATCACTGTGTATCAGTAAAACACTTCCCATTAAGGCCATTAGGAGATACCGTATGTAAACAGTATATCCATCTTTGTTCTTTTTGATGTAAAACCTTTGAGATGTCACCCCTTCTACCATTATCTTTTGTATGTTCAATTACAGTACAGCATAGTTGATCAAACATATGGTTATTATTGACCCAATGATTTACTAGATGCATATACAATTTTTCTTTTTGGATACAGTGTTTATGTTCTATTAAATGCATCTTTAACATGTGTTTAGTTTGTCCAATATATCTTAATCCACAAGGATAGGTGATCATATATATCACTAGATATAGAGTTGCTTTACTCTACAGGTTTTTCGGAGGTGGTGGTTGGCCTGTGATGAAAGCCAATGTAGGTGTGTCCACAGAGTTGGTACCCTTGGCTTATGAGGCCTATATTTAGAAACAGACAATAAGTGACCTTTAATATATGTACAAGCAATACCAATCCTTTAGAGCAAATATATATAATAGTTTAACATTATATTGATGACATTCTGTTAATATGCAGGAAACTGAACCTAAAAGATTTTTGTGGATGGTTACATTCCTTGGATAAAAATCTGGCTTTTAAAATAGGTATTAATAACAGATCAATATCATTTTTAGATATAAAGATTGAGTATAGCACAGATAAATTCACCACAGGCATTTTTAGAAATCCTACTGATGTTAATAAGTTCCTTGATTAAAGAAGTTGTCATAGTACAACCAATTTCTGAAGATTATAATGCTATGGTCTGAGGTTGATACCTATGAAAGCATCTCAGTTGAGATGAAAGAAAGGTTTATAGCAAACGGCTATCCAGAGGACTGTATCAATGATTGCTATAGGAGGTCTAAGGCTATGGATAGAACCACATGATTTACTCCTGCAATCAAGAAAAAGGAGGAGAGCATAGTCTGCACTCTCCCCTTTCTGCACCTCTCTAGAGACATGAATTCTAAAGAAACATTGGTATGTTATAATACAGCTGGAACACTTCAACAATAAGCACAGTAAACAAGAAGGGACAAACTCACAGACCTTTTGGACCTGTATGCATTGGCAGCAGTCAAGAAGAATGTGACAAGATTACCCTTTAGATATCATAGGTGTGGAGGATGCTCAGTATGTGGAGTGAACATGCAGATGAAAATATTTGTGGACCCTCCGGCTGGAGAAAAGTTTGATTTGAGACAGTTTACAAACTGTAAGAAGTGTTGGAGCAATTTACACAGGTATTTCACCACGTGGACTCATATAAATTGGAAAAAAACATAAGATAGTAACAGGAGACTGATAGAACACAAAAATGCAATTAAACACAAGGCAGTAGACAAACCTCTAGTACAACATTCCATTAACAATGGTTACTCCTTTGAGGACTACAGGTTTCTGATTCTGTTTGAACCTTAATTGCATTGGAGAGGTGATAATTTGGATGATATTATGTTGAAAACAGAAAAGAGGCTAATTTTCAGGTTTAAAACTGCACACCCACATGGTCTTAACTGTAAGTTAGAACTGTCAGTCTTTGTATAATAATCCCTTATATTTTAATTTTTAACACCTGTTGTCTTAAAGGTATATTATGTATTTGGAATATTTTATTTGAAATGCACAACTTTATTTTTTTAGACTAGTATACAACTGTACCATAGTTTTTTTTTTCTTTTACTTGTAATTCATAAAAATGTGCTTTTATAAATTACTAAGGGGCTCGTTTACAAAGGCACACTGAAAAATAGCCTGCAGTAGTGTAGACACGTATTTTGGACGCACGCAAAATTATTTTTCAGCGCACCTGTAAAAAATGCTTTTTTAAACTCTGCTAAGCTAACCGCCTTCACCACGTTCTACGGCAACAAATTCCAAAGTTTAATTATGCGTTGAGTGAAGAAAAACTTTCTCCGATTTGTTTTAAATTTATTACACTGTAGTTTCATCGCCTGCCCCCTAGTCCTAGTATTTTTGGAAAGCGTGAACAGACGCTTCACATCCACCTGTTCCACTCCACTTATTAATCATTAATAGTAGTAGTAGTAAAACGTAGAAAAGAAAATAAGGTGATACCTTTTTTATTCGACTAACAATACATTTTTTTGATTAGCTTTCAAAGGTAACTCTTTTTCTTGAGACTGGAAATGAGCAGATGTTGACAAATATTTATTTTGGGTAACTCACTTTGTTGCAGAGCTCTTTTATGGTCATGTGACCCTGCCTTGTTTTAAGACGTTTCACTCACAGACAGCTAGCCATGCTGTCTTAACAGTGACCTCCTTGTAGTTTGGAGGTCCTAGTAAGTGTCTCTTTCTTTCGTTCTTTGCTTTGCTTCTAATTTATTGCTGATGCTTGCTTAATTATCAGTGTTATACTTGTGACTAAATGTTATTTTTGCAATTATGCACAGTATTACCTTTTGGTGAAGTGAATGTTATGTACACCATAAGGGTATGTAATGAGCTCTGCTTTGGTACCTACACAAAGAAGCACCTAGTTATGACATGTCAATGGCTGGTGTAAGTGAGTGCACCTATGTGCACTACGTAATGCATGCAATTGTTAGTTAAGAACATAAATGTTGCCATATTGGGACAGACTGAAGGTCCATCAAGCCCAGTATCCTGTTTCCAACAGTGGCAAGATCCCAGAACTGTAAAACAGATTTTATGTATCATTTGGTTACACGTCTAAACACACCTATGCTCTACCCACATGTACACCCCCTGACAGTTGAGCGCTAACCCCTTAATTCTATAAAAGTCGCACATATTTGAGCATGTACCCAATTTGCGTGCACAATTTAATTGACTAGCAAGCTAATTAGCACCAATAATTGGCTTTTTAACAAGCAATTGTTGGCACTAATTAGATTTAACTAGGGGGCATGGAAATGGGTGAGTCATGGGCGTAAATTAGGCAAGTACATTTGCACCATATTTCAGTTGTTGCAAATGGCCACATGTAAAGTTAGGGAAAATTCGCAGGTGTCAGCGCTATTCTATAAACCATGGCAAACTTTAAGTGTGGATTATAGAATAGTCCTTTTTTTCGCCATATATAGAATTGACCCAAAAGTACTTTTAGCATACTGCTTACAGAATTGTACCTAGCACTTACACGTGCAACTTGGTGCCAATCATGCACATAAGTTCTACTATTCTATAAACTAATATGACCTCACTTCCTGGATAGGGATATTTAAGGAACTGCTCTACACTCTTCCAGTGCTTTGGCAACAGGCCTGTCCTGTATTCGTCACCTGGTCAGTTCCTGCTTTCAGCCCTGCCTGTTCCAGTCTTCCATCCCTGCCTGTTTCAGCCCTCCAACCCTGCTTGTTCCTGCCTTCAGCCTTGCTGTTCCAGCTATTCCCTGGCCTTGACTCCATTGGACCAGCCCACCAAGGGCTCTTTTATGAGCCAACCCCAAGGGCTCTAAGAGTCAACCCCAAGGGCTGTAAGAGCCAACCTCTAGACAAACCCTGTCAAGTTCCAACCAGTCTGCTAGGCACTGCCTATTCTTAAGCTTCTGCCTGTTCGAGTCAGGTCCTGCCTTCTCCACCTCCCAAAACTCTGCTAGGCGGTCCCGTCAGCAACCATCGGCGAGGGCCTGTGCAGCGCTTTCACTGCACAGGCAGAGCCAATCTCATCACGGTCCAAGGGCTCACCTTCCCCAACTGTGACACACACCTAGTAATTTTAACGACTCCTCTAAGGGGAAAATATGATTATCTACAGTGCTGTTAGATGTGCATATTTCTTATACTGTACCATGTTAATCTTATTACTAGGTTTCAATATGGCATTTCCAAATTTACCTCTGATTGTATTTGTTTACATTTGGTCATTTTCCATGGATTCTATAAAGAGTGTTCAAATTTGTGTGCCCAAAATTTGGTGTGATTCTGAAATGTGCATGCAACTAAATTTGATAATGAGCCAAGTAACATCAATAATTGGGCACTAACAATCAATTATTGATGTTAATTGGAACCAATTTGGATTTGCACATGCATCTTGCTATGTGTTATTCTATAAACCTGCACACCCAAAACCCATAACACGCAACCCTATGGGAGGGGCATGGGCAGGTTAGAGGTGTTCTGGAAACTTGCATGCAGTATTATAGAATACTGCAGATGTGTGTCCAAATTGGGAGCCAGGAACTGCACCTGCAAGTGCAAGTCCTGGCACCCACATCTGGGTGTGGGAATTAGCACTACACACTATTCTATAAATTTATTTATTTACTTATTTAGATTTTGCTCACACCTTTTTCAGTAGTAGCTCAAGGTGAGTTACATTCAGGTACTCTGGATATTTTTCTGCCCCTGGAGGGCTCACAATCTAAGTTTGTACCTGAGGCAATAGAGGGTTAAGTGACTTGCCCAAGATCACAAGGAGCAGCAGTGGGATTTGAACTGGCCACCTCTGGATTGCTAGACCGGTGCTCTAACCACTAGGCCACTCCTCCATTCTATAAATGGTGCCCTTTATAGAACAGCGCTGGGTGCTGATTTTTTCATACACCTAATTTGTGCACTATTTACTGAATCTGGTCCTATATGCCATTAGGAAAATTGTAAGTTGTATGTTAAATTGTACCTGCTGTACACTGCCTTGGGTGAATCTCTTCACAAAGGGGGCCTTTTACTAAGCCACGGTAGGCTCTACATGCATGCAGCGTGTGCCCAAATGAGAATACCGCCAGGCCAGGGCACCTCCTGGTAGTAATTTCAGATGTGTCACATGTCCATAATGCCTGGATGAATTATTTATTTATTTCCTCCCACGCATGACATTTTCGGCGGTAATAAGCAGTTGGCATGCACTGACTGGTCACCGCACGTGTAGGGCATGAGCACTTACCACTAGATCAATGGGTGGCATTAAGGGCTCAGGCCAGTTTTAGACACTTGCTGGTTTCAGTTTTACAGCCTGCCCTTTTCCCGTCACATTAAAAAGACCCCCTTTTTTGCAGATGCGGTAAAAACTGGCCCAGCGTGTGCCTAATACATGCGCCTACACTGCTGCAGGCCACTTTTTACTGTGGCTTAGTAAAAGGGCCCTTAAGGTGGTTAATAAATCCCATAATATAAATAATAAATGTTAATCTTCTTGCCCTACATATCAAGGGTTATTTCAAATTAACCTCAGTTATATAGCTATCTATTCCATATTAAAATAATGCTTGCAGAGTTGTTACTAACTTCAGGATCAAAATTCTGATTCAGAGTGTTAGAACAATATGATTGTGACCTTGAAGTATAAACTGCAAATTTTATCTATAATTTTATATTATTTTCAGCACTACTACATTCCAGAATTTATTTTGCTTCCTTTCAAAATATTTTTCATTAGATATACCTATGCTGGTTAGAAACACAAAGTTTGATTTAGCACTTTGACTCTTTTATGTGGTAAAAGGTGAACAGTCTCTTTTCCATCTGTAGAAACATGCTGCCCATGCTGCTACTCAGAAGCAATTTATTGTTGTATAATTACTCCCCCCAGGCTCTCTGGTTTAAGAATAAGGAGCTAGTGACCTTGAATATTCCAATTAATATTTTTGTGTGCACTGTATAGCCTAGCTCAAGGGAGTACTATGGAGATCACCTCCTTTATTTGAGCAGTGATTGCCCTTTGAGAACATGTGTGCTTAGCAGTTAAGTCCTCCTCCCTCCTTCCTTCCCTCTCTCTCTCTGACTATAGAGTTTATGAAAAATATGACGTACAGAAATATCAAAACTAGACTGTATCTTCATGTTGTTGTTTTTTCTAGACAGTGTTCTGTTCTACCTTCTCAACAGATTAGGATGCATTTAGATGGTAGTAATCTTTCTTTCAATACAGTAGCCCAACTCTATTAGGAGGCAGGGCTTTATGACTTGGCTGAGCCATTCTATAGTTAAATATTTATTTGGGTGCCATTAATTTGGTTGGGGAGCACTGTTTGGTGCAGTGTGCAAAGCTGAGGAATGTGATTGGCTGGGAAAGAAGGGCTGATTTGAGTGGGAAGGAGAGCTTTAGTTATTTGGAACATGAGATATGGCGTTGAATGTGGCTGAAGAAGAGGAAAGCATTGTTTTTTGTAATTTAAAAAATATTCAATTAAACTCCTGCCCTTCTTCTGCCTTGGTTTAGTTTAGGGTTGAAGGGGGTTTGGGGTTTTGGTTTGGTTGGAGGTTGTTGCAGCTTTTCCTTAGGTTGGGTTTCAGGAAGCAAGATACTGTGGATGTTTAATATTGGCAGGAAGGCATGTGTGATACAGCCATGGTTACAGGGTAAAGCATGAGGGGTAAAAAGGGATTGAAATTAAGTTTGCAGTATTGCATTACCACAGGCTGGAAATTTGATTGAGTTGTTATGTGATATGAGTTGACTAGTATGACACCGTCTAGTGTAAAACAGTTAATGATGACAATCTCTCTATATAAAAGGCAAAACCAACGTTCTATGAAGCCTCCAGCCGGAAGTGTGAAGGGGGCGAGATATCCGGTTTCCCTATGAGTGTCTGCCCTGACCTCTCTGTAACACAGTCAGTGAAGGAAAACAGCAGAGCACGAAATCAAATCGCTGGCTCTGTAACAGTGAAGGACTCAGAGGGGGGAGGGGAGAGAGGCCAGAGGGCATGGACACACACACTCCCACATGCACACAGAAGAAAACATTGCTAGCCCCCGTTTCATTTGCATCAGAAACGGGGCTTTTTTACTAGTTATTGAATGAAATGTATTTGTGATATTTATGATGTTATTAATAAAGATGCAGCCATGATTTGCCGCTCATTCAGATGTAAGTAGTGAATTATTTATTATTATGAAGTGATGCTATTGTTGATTGCTTTGATTGGAGTGTGTGAATGCCTAATTTATTACAGTTTTCTTTAGAAAAAACTAGCATAACTCTGCAGGACTGCTGTTAGATTTAGAATTATTGTTTCATTTTTTTTAAGTATATGAGTGTTTTAGTCGTCGTATCTCAAAAAAGATATAGCGGAATTAAAAAAGTTTCAAAGAAGAGTGACCAAATTGATAAAGGGGATGAAATTCCTCTCGCATAAGGAAAGGCTAAAGAGGTTAGAGATATTTAGCTTGGAAAAGAGACGCATAAGGAGAGATATGATTGAGGTCTACAAAATCCTGAGTGGTGTAGAATGAGTAGAAGTAAACCAATGTTTTATTTGTTCCAAAAGTACAAAGAGTAGGGGACACTCAAGGAAGTTAAATGGAAATATTTTCAGAACAAATAGGAAGAAATATTTTTTCACTCAACATATAGTTAAGCACTGGAACTCTTTGGCAGAGGATGTGGTAACAGCGGTTAGCGTATCTGGGTTTAAAAAAAAGGTTTGTACAAGTTCCTGGAGGATCATTTAACTTCCTTAAGTGTTCCTTAGTCTTTGTACTTTTGGAACGAGTAAAAAATTGATTCACTTCTACACATTCTACACCGCTCAGGATTCTGTAGACTTCAATCATATCTCCCCTCATGTGTCTCTTTTCCAAGCTGAAGAGCCCCAGCCTACTCAGCCTTTTCTCATACAAGAGGAGTACTGTCCTTTTGCTTTAGATGTTACTGAACCATAAGGATTATGGACAGGGCACCTCAGTGTTGACAATAAGACAACTCTGCATCTCCTTCTCCTTTCCTGTGATTATCTGGAATGCATAGGGTCCCTGACCCCTCAGCAATGCACAAGGCAGCAACTTTCCGGATTCTGGTCCTTACACTTCTCTATCACCTAAACTATGGTTTTGTACGTGCCTGTTTGGGTGACTGAGCAAAGCTTCTATGTATTTCTGAGATCTACATGGCTCAGGCTTAGCAAGAAGGTTCTCCCTTATTTCTAAGGGTCAGAGGTGGGAGATTCAAACCTAAGACACAGTTATAAGGAGGAGGCTAAGTTTTATAGTCAGAGGAGTGCTTCTTCTACCACCAGAGCTATCCCACTGATTTACTGGACATTCCCATTATTCTAACATTTTCCTGTATCTTCCATCCCTTTCTGGAAATACAGGAAGCTAGAGATGTCACTCAGCCTATACATCTTGTCTGCCTGACTGTGAGGTCAGATAGGAAGCTGTATTCTATTGGTGGACTAAATCAGCAGCACAGAAATTATGTTAAAGCATCTAGGATCATAGTACAAGCACTGAGTACACTTGCATAACATTAGACATTATAGCAACAACACTGAGGATTTAACCAACCTTATCACTGCTGAATTCCTCATGCTTCTGGACATTACTGATGATTCCAAAAGGGTCACAGCAGGTCTGCCAAGGGGAAGGGGGTGTCAAAATTCCCCAGCCCTGGCCTCCAAGGGGGGCCCAGCGACGGGGTCTGTCTCTCTCCTGCTCCTGTCAGGACCTGGGTGATTGTATTAATGCAATTACCTGGTCCTGGCACACAAGAGCAGGAGAGAGACAAACCCTGGCACCGAGCCCCCCTTGGAGGCTGGGGAGAAGCAGACACACTGACGCAGGAAGGCAGGGGGCGGTGGTGGCCTGAGCAAATAAGCGAAGGGCGGCGGCATCAGTTGCATCCTGAGTTGGAGGGGCGGCAGATGCATTCCAAGTGTGTGTGTGTGTGTATGGGGGGAGGGGGGGGGAGGGCAGTGGCCCTGGATCACAGACCTTTTCTTCAGAAGGCATGTCTGGGCAAAAGTCTTTTCTTCTAGCATAGAACACTACGCATTCTGTGAGCTGTATAGGATGCACCACAGGTTCGGTATAATCAAGTTATGCAATACACTGTTTATATTGTGGCAGGGGTTTTACACCTACGTTATTACACATAGAACAACTGCCAGATCTACCCCTAGACCACTTCAGTGCTATCTGTATAGTGCTGGGGGTGGTCTGCAATGCATTATCCGGTTAAAATGCATTGATGGCCCTGGTTAGCAGCAAGAAAAGAACACAGCGAAGGTGACAAGATGGATGACGCCAAACAAACTTCTACTGGACTCAGAAAAAAGTTCACAGCAAGGGTTTATTCTTAAAAAACTGGACTCGACACGAGTCGTGTTTCGGCCGTTCAGGCCTGCCTCAGGAGTCCCTGTATGGCAAAATGCTATTGGTCCTCATAAGGAGAGACTTGTGCAAACACTGGATTTCTCTAACAACACCTTAGGAAAATTGAGAAAAACTTCTGAGCTTCTTGATGAGAGTGTGAGCGTCACTGTTCTCAAAGCGTGACTGGTTAGCAGCAGTTATCTGGGTAGCAGGTGCAGCTATTCAGATAACTGCGTTAAATATGAGACTTACTGTATTTCAGATTCTCCTTCAGATTCCACTGCAACCTAGACTTCTGTTGTTGGACAGTAGACAAGAAGAAGAAAAAAAACATGAAATGCTGGTCTAATGTCATAACTACACTGTCAATCCATGTTTCTTCTATATTTGTCATTTGTCTTCAACTTCCTTCTATCTTTAGTGTCTTTCTGTTGATTAGACAGTGTAATAGCAGTATTAGTAGTAGTTGAGGCTGCACAGGGAAAGCCAAAAGTGAAACACAAATCAGTGTTTTCTTGTTTCATTATACCGTTCTATCCTATTTTATTCAAGGTAGTTATATCCCGCTAATATCAATACAGAATCTAAGCGGGTTCACCATTAAGGATCAAGAAGGCCATTAAAGGTCAAGAGTTATTCATTCAGATACTTACTAAAAAGATAAGTTTTCAATCCTTTTATGGAATTTTAAGTAACTAGAAAGTACATAGACTTGTACAGGTATAGAATTCCACAATTTACTACCTTGAAAAGGAAAAGGGCCTTCATGGATTCTCTTATAGCGAATGTTTTTAACAGGTGGAAATCCCAACAATAGAGTAGAACAGAAACAAAAATTTAATCGTAAAACTGGATAAGCTATTAACTGTGGAAGAAAGAAAGGACAGCTCCAATGCAATATACTAAATACAAGAAAAGCAGTCTTAAAAACTAGTCTTGCAGAGACTTGCAACCAATGCAGACTTCGAAGAAAAGGCATTACATGATCACAATGTGAGCAGCCATAAATCATTTTGACTGCAGTATTTTCCAAGAACTGCAACTTGTTAACTAATCTGTTCTTGTTAACTAAACTGTTCTTCAACCTTCCATACTAGATTTCCAGTACAATCATGTGTTTTACTAGGTGACAGTGAGAATGTGAACTGGACCACATAATGCCACTGTTCATACACAAACCAAAAGTCTCCTGTTAATTGACAGTTCGTTGGAGGGCATGTTGCAGTGTTTTAAAGAAGCTGTATCCCCTTGCTTTATCACCAAAATAATCTCCCCAGTGCACTTCCTTGCACCCAATCTCAGCATTACGACTGGCACACTGGCTATTTACAAGTCTGTTGCAAATTAATGATATGTGGCACATTTCAGCACTATTTCCTCCAAGTGTGCTCCATTGCCAGCACTGTAATACGCTGGCATCAGCCTCCGCTGCCAGGCAGGTTAGAATGGAACATCCAGAAATGCCAAACATTAGGCAAGGGATATGTGATTCTAAAGAAGGAGGGGTAATTTAAACATAATAAAATCTTGAGAGATTGTGTCAGCTGCTCCTGAGGGTCTTGAAGTGTTTATTGAAGAGAGGATTTCTGTCGGTTTAAGTTTCTGTTGACTGAGATGAAAAATTCAAGCTATTAGATTTTACTGTCTGCTGAATTCAGCTCCAAATGTGTCAGGTTCATAATATTGGTCAAATAATGTAATACAAAAGAGAGTCATATGTCCACCCCTGACTTTTAAAGGTTTGCTGACTAATAGCACATTGTAAGATTTATTTGACATTTGGTTCTGCTATTAGTATCAGCAAATTCAGGATATGTAGTTTCTGGTTTTACACTATGAATTTAAACAATGACTTGTATATGTAGCTGATATAACTACTGTATTTGAAGAAAATCTGTTTTGTATTAAAGTATTTTCACTATGAGCTAGGTCTACTGAAGCATGCTACTGTATTAGAATGCACTAATAAGCATTAATATGTGTTATTTATAACAGGTCCCAGTTTATGCAATCTGACCTGTTTGTTAATAATGCAAATTAACGGCATTAGCACACACAAACATAGTAACACACTTTAGTAAATCTAGGCCATTTATGTATAAAGGAATGGGAGTATTTTTTAGCAAGTTAAATTCTTAGGATCTGGGGATTTGTTGGGGGGGTGGAGATGAGCGAAGGGGATCCTTTTTTTCCTTGCTCTGCTCTGGAAAACAATGATTTATTTATTAAGTTTCTTTTATTTGATATGCTGCCAATTGCTGATATATTAACATAGTAGCAGACAACAGATGAAAGACTTGCATGGTCCCTCTAATTTGCCCAGTGTGGTGGCAAGTTCGTACCTGCTGCTCTGTGCAGCTCTTGGCCACTGCTTGTCAGTGCAGCCCCTGAACAAAAAAGAGCCCAAATCATGGACACTTCTGCTGCCTCTTCTGTTTGTATCTCCTGTGCTCAAACATTCAGTGACTGACTCAAAAAGGTGGCGTGGCATTCCTACCTCAGACTTTGCGCCCAAGGTAGTCATCCAGATTTGCCATCCTGCAGGTTCCTTATTTTGTAGGTTGACGTGTAATGGTAGTATCATGAGACTGCCACTAGGTGTCAGAGGCACTATTTTAATCCCGGATTGTCCTCTGCTAGACAAAGCCAATTAACCGGCCAAACATGGCCGCTGACCAGTTAAATAACACATTGGCACCTAGCCACTACTATTCAGTAGAAGATAACCTATATATCGTGTGACATAGCCGGTTAGGCGCAGATATTCAGTGCTAAACCGGCTATGATTAGCGGTAAAAACAGGTCATATAAAAAAGCAGGCCTTTCTTTAACTGCTAAAAACTTAACCTGTTAGCATTGAATATTGGCAGAACCGGTTAACCTTTTAGTGGTTAACCTCCCCCCCACCAGATATATTCAATGATGGTCACCAGAAATGGCTAAATATCAAGCCCTACACCTCCCCAAAGTATAAGCCAAGAAAGGAGGGGGCTGTTGAAAGGTAGGAGGGGTTTCTCAAGGCTGCTGTGCGAGCTTTGAGGCTGTTGGATTGGTTGTTTGGGTGGGGGTATCAGGTAGTGGAAAGTAGAAAGGTTATTGTAAGGATGCCGAGGGGTCTTGCAAGTGGTGGAGAGTGTTGCTGCTGCACCAGCCACAGTAATAGCATCCCTGACAGTGTTAGTGCTTCTCTTCACCAAGCTGTAATTGCATCGAGCAGGTCTACAGGGTTGACAACACATCTCACTTATGCCAACTGAAAAACTCTGTTCATACCCATAAGCTACCTGTTCTTTACCTATTTTCCACCCTCTTTCATGCCAAGCACTTGCCTTGCAAATTAGTATCACAGCCAAGAAGTAACTATTACCTTGTCTGTGCAGTAACTAGTACCATATGCTAATTCATGAGCCTACTGCTTACAACACTTCAGTAAACAGATCCCATAGTTTAACTAATTACAGAAAAATAGGCTGCAATTGCAGCATCTTGGATTTATAATGATCCAAAATTTTCAAGACTGTTATATTTTTTGGCTGCAACATCAAATATATTCTACAAAGCATGCATTTAAAAAATAAATAATATTCTTGTTACTAAAAATGAGTTTTAAGACCAAAACTAATAAAATATCTACCAGTCTTATTAAGGGCAGAAAGATCTACCAATTTCCAAATAATTTGAAATGAAAGAAAGCATTGAATATTCAGAAGCTGATATTCAAAGCAATTTAAGTGGGGAGGAGCCTCTCACAGCAGCTCCGCGAGCTGCCGTGAGAAGTTGCAGCAGCCATTTTACAGAGGCACCGCCAGGGGCAGGAGCAAGGTTGCTGTGCTCCTGCCCCAAACGACCCCACTGGGCCACCAGGGATGTAGGTAAGCCATTCTCCTTGCTTTCCGTTGGATATTAGAAATCATACTGGAGTTCCTGAGGAAGGTTTTGACAAAACCCTGCAGAGTTGGACTCTTGATGATTAAAAGAAAAAAAAGAAAAAAATATGTCACCGTTAGGTTGACAGATAATGGGACAATGAAAAGCAAATATGAGGAGGTAGTCGATTGTAGCTGAAAGGAGAGCCAATCGATGTTAATCAGCAGCATAAGATAAGTGCCTCTTTGATATTTAGACCCTTAATGGGTCATTTGTTTTGATATTTGAGCGATAGAGGATAAGTGGAATGAAAAGGTAGAAGTGAATGCTTTTCTCATTAAGTTATTTCTGAATTTTTTGAGAATATATATTAGAGCACAGCTGAGTGGTTTATAAAAACATGTAAAATAAACCACGGAGAGGTTCTATGATTGAGAAGCTCAACCACCCTTAGAGATTAACAACACAAAGAGTTTAGAGTCTCGTTTGGGTGAGTTATTACTCTGAGAACTCTCCAAAAAATAAATATAACTTTAAATGTTTTGGCTTTTGACATCATATGAGCAAACACCCTTCTATCTCTTATATATATATATATATATATATATATATATATCCACTTTAGAATCTCTGGTTTATATTTGGTTGTTAATCCTTCCAGTGGTCATGTGAGGCACCTTTTTGTGACTTAGTCGTTATTGAAACAGGTCTAGCCCAAAATGTCTAGGGTTTAACCCTGGATGTTTTTGCTTTGTTCCATTATGGCAGAAAAATGTCCAAGTGTTAGGATCTCCCAGATCCTACCTTCAACACACCTCTGACACACCCCCTTGTGATTTATATTGCAACTTCCTGACTAACTGTTTATAAGTTATAATTACTCTTGCTGAAATTTGTTTAAAGGTGCCATTTTTCATTATCAGAACTGTTTTGTACCCGCATTCCATTTCTAGCTAATCAATTTGGCTCAATTGTATCTGGTGACTCATAGCCTGTGTGTCATTAAGGGCATGGCTGTAGATCCTGGTTCAGGATTTACCAGGAGAGCACTATTGCTTGGATTTGTGCCTGCCAAAGGGCTAGCAGAGAATTTTCAAATTGTCTGGTTTGATTTCAGCTTGTAATTACTTTTTTTTTAAACTATATTTCCTTCTCTTAATATCGCTCATATCTGCTGAATTAATCTCCATCTATCCTTAAAAAAAAAAAAAAAAAAAAATATATATATATATATATATATATATATATATATATATATATATATATATATATATATATATATATATATATATATATATTCACTTGGTAATTAAGGGGGTCTTTTATAAAGGCATGGTAGCGTACACTAAAATGCTAGAGATGCTCATAGGAATATATGGACATCTCTAGTGCGCCTTTGTTAAAGAACCCCTAAAAGAGCTATCATGAAAACGCTTAAGCTGAACACTTTTTTTTTAATTTATAAACTTTATTGCAAAAACATATCATAAACCACATGGAGCTCATAGCTCCCCAAACACTTCCGTCTCCTCATATACAAAAAACAACTGAAAAGTTTTACATATTGACTTCCCCCCCCCCCTCCCTCTCCCTTCCATCTCCCCTCCCTCTCCCATCCATTTTTAACAGTAGGGTAACCCAATCTTAGTAAGGAACTAAATGGGATGCAGACCAAATAGAAGGGATAGTCAACAACCCCAAACCTTGACAATCCCTATCTCTTACCAGGGATTCCCTGGTGGTCCAGGTGGAGAAGGAACAATCCTCAGTTGCTCCTGCTCAGTCAGTGCCTGGCTTTAAATGGAACCTCTAACCCCAGGGGCTCAAGCTGGTTATATGTTATCTGAACCTCCAGTAGTAGCACTATGACACAATTCAATTTGATGACACATTTGCATGGTCTTGGTCTTAATTTCAAGAGCTGCTGGTGGCACTTTTGTATTGGACTCACCACAGCAGGAAAGGTTCTTACTTTACAATTCAAAAATAGGACGTCACAGTGACGGAAAAACAATCTTAATAACCAGTCCTGGTCAGGATTCAAAACTAAACTGATTATCAAAGTGGCAGCTATTATACCAAGAGTTTCATCCTTCAACATTTGAGTCACATTTAGATTATCAAAGGAAGCATCAGAATCGGCGGCAACAGGTTGTGATGAGTCTTTTTTTAATAAATAGTGGCACATAAAAGATTTTTGCAATAGGTGGATAGGATTGTTCTGGAGTTTTTAATACTTCTGTCACAATGCTAGAATATTATTAAAGGTGCTAAAACTTATAAATCTCAAAGTTCTTTGCCTAAGCACATTTTTCATATTCTCTATTTTATTATGTAACAGCATGTTATCTTTAATGAGATTCACTTGTTTCTCTGATAGATTTTTTAATTCTTTCTCAGACTTTTCCATTCTTTTGTCAAGGGCTGTTCTGTAGCCACTAATCAAGGAGAAAACTGTTCTATTTGAACTGACAGGGCTGAAAGTTTAGAGTTTCCAACCTCACCAGGGCATCCCAAATCAAATCCATTATAATCTGTGCAAGTCTAACCAGCAGAGCAGGTTTAGCCAGAGGATTCTGAAGATGTATAGCTACAGTCTGTGCTAACCCACCACCTCCACCTTGCCCATTGACCAGAACACCATTGCCATATGAAACGTCACTAACTAGAAAGGTTCTCATTGGCACAGATCCAGTACGATCCTTCCCCACTTCAGCCACCCAGCCTACTCCTTCCAGGGTGGCCGGAGACCCACTGGCTGCATCTCCCTGTGCCGGCATTGACGTTGGTTCATGTAGTTTGGGGCTAAGGGCTTCAAGTAGGCAGGGCGGTTCACCTCCCAGCACCCCTGCTTGCAGCAAAGCCTCTGTCCTGACTCCTCGTTTGATAACAAGAAACGGTCCATCGGGCTGACCGAAGGAGCAGCAGGTACAGTGGGGTAGGTACATTGCTTACCTAGATGGTTAGGCATAAAGATATGAGGAAATAATAGTTATGAGGAAGGAAAGAAAAGCAAAGCCAATCCAGGAACTGCCTCACAGTGCTTCCTTCCTGCAGCCATCTTGCCTCCCCTCCCCATCTGAATAAACTCCTTTACCATGACCAGGAAGGTGTCATTTGCGTTGAGTTTATCATTGTCAATCATTTAGAAAAATTGGCTCCAATGCATGGAGCACACATATACATCCACATAATGGTAACAATATCTTGAAAAGTGGCTCAACTCATTTATAAACTCAGTTAAACAGATAAGTTGTGTTGGGTGATAATAGCAAGTATATCAAGTACTGATATATTCTCTAAGGAGAAATATTCCATACAGTATTTATAGGCTTGATTACACTTAGCCAATGAGTTATTATTTGATTAACTGTAAGATGAATTATAAATGTTTGTCTACATTTTACGATTAAAATATTTTAAAAAGGGACATCTAAAGACATATTTACATATTGGACTAAATTCTATAAATGGCACCTTAAAAATTCCATTCTGAAAAAAATAGCACTTAGCTCTATTCTATAAATGATATTTAAAGTTAGGCACCACTTATGGAATAGAGTTTAGTGCTGGGAATAACAACTACATTTAGGTTCGACCATTTACATCAATGAAACCTTGGTGTAAATCTCTGATTAAATTAGGCGCAGATCTCCATTATTCTATAACAATACATATAAATCAATGCACATCGGGGGCATTGATTTCTGGAAATGCCCCCAATCCACCCATGACCCTCCCATGGCCACACCCCCTTTTTGGACCCATGTATAAATTTTAATTATATCCAATTAGCACCAATTATTGTTTGTTAAGAAGACAATTGTTGGCGCTAATGAGTTCATTATTCTCAAAGGCGGGGGCCTCGGCAGTCTTCAGGGATGGCATCTCCCCCTTCCTTCCTCCACCTCATTTGTGGCATTCTACCTTGTCTCATCGTGTTTGAAAAGCCGGCGGCGGCAGTGATTCCCATATGCTGCACTACCGCCAGCACTCACCTCTTCCATTTACTGTGGTCGCCTCTCTATATAATAGCGCTTTGCACAGATCTTTTAAGCACTGATTTTTAAGAGCCATTTACTGAATCTAGTCCAAAATGGGCTTCTTAGCATTTAGCATGCACTAATTCCGCTAGTGTGTGCTAAGTTTCGTAAAAGGGCCTCAACGTGACATATTTATCAGTATTGACTGGGAGGGGAGGGATCCCCTAAGTCATACTTCCTTAGCTGTTGGGAGCTCCTGGGATCTTTGCCTGTTGCATTTTAATGAAATATTTGCCCAAGTAGAGAGAAAGGAAAGGCAATAGATGCATATGTTGTACTCATTCTATAAAGGCAACATATGTATCTATGTGCCTTTATAAAATTACTCCAGGGAAAGTAAGTGCATATATTTATACTAGCTCTGAGACATGTATAATTGAGTGCCTGAATCCTGGAAAGATAAGGTACATATGACTAAATTCTACATATCACGCTAAGATTTCTGCACAGAAATCAAAGCATTCTATATAATAAAACTCACCCTCAACGTTCTGAGGACACTGACGTCACTGCAGTCAAGCCACTGACGTCACTTCCGTCATGAAGGGTTCGTGGTGGTGAAGCCACCGAAAGCACCAAGTCTCTGGGCCCCGCCCTCACGTCAAACGTGATGACGTCGAGGGCAGAGCAATGGCGTCACGCATCGAGGGCGGAGCAATGGCGTCAGTGGCTTCAGAACCAAGAAGCTCATGAAGGTGCGTTCACGAGGTCCGGAGCAATGGCGTCAGTGGCTTCAGAATGACGAATGGGTGGGTAGGTAGGGAGGGAGGGGGGTGTTGGGGAGGAAAACCTTGCTAGCGCCTATTTCATTTGCTCCAGAAACGGGCCTTTTTTACTAGTATTCCAAAAGTATGCTTTAATGTAGGTGTACTTTATAGAGTAAACCAAAATGTCTACATGGTTTATAGAATCCACCGAGCACCAGTCCACATGAATACATTTAGTCGTGGTCAATTATGCCAAGTAAAACCTGGTGTAATTCCCGATGCCTAAATAGGCGCGGAGCAGGTGTATTCTACAACAATGTGCATAGAGTTTAGAAATGCCCATGGCACACCCATTCCATGCCCATAACCATGCCTACTTTTCAACTATGTGACTTATATTTATGATCACCATGTTACAGAATATGCTTGGCAAGCAGTGCGCATAAATTCTAATTCCAATTAGTGCTGATAATTTGTTGTTAACATCCAATTATCAGTGCTGATTAGCTTGTTAACTAATTAAGTTATGTGCACTGCTATGGAATACACTTTGAGTTCCAAGCAGAAATCTTGGCACGATATATAGAATTCCGTGGATAATATACACACATAAGTGTCATTCTCATCTCTGCTCTTTCTATGCTTTCAACAATGTTTATATATATATTGGGGTTAATTGTATATAAAGCAGTCTAGTTTTAGGTGTGAAGAACATGAACAAATGGCAACATCCTAGTCATTCATACATGTATCTGAACGCTTACGTCCATAAATAAGTAGATTCTGGCTAAATTGTATTCTGTACATACCAAGCTGAGATAGCGCATACTTTGCAAGTGGATGTTCCCAAGGATGGAATTTTGCTGGAGCATGGGTGGGGTGCACACATAGACTATAAAATCTTATAATCTATGTGCAGTTTTGTGCAATGTAAGCACAAGCATTTCCATCAGCTCTATGGCTGGTGTAAGCGATCACAACTTGAATATAGGCATATTTTTGGCCACTTACAGTTGCATTCTACAGAGAAAAGCAGGTGCCTGCTTTTCTTTAAAGAATGCCGTTCAAATAGATAATTTCCTAGCATCTAAATCTAGGTGCTTCCTTATACCATTACCTTTATACCCCTGGATTCTATGTATGGCGCTTTGAGTTGTGTGCCCAAATTTGGACTTGCATCCAATTTGCACGTGCAACTCAATTGATTAACGACCCAATCAGTGATCATAATTGGACAATAACAAGAAAGTATTGGTACTAATTTGCAATAATTAGAACTTACATTTGACTCTTTTTAGGCATATTCTAGAAAGAGATGCACCTAAATTATAGTGCATGTATCGAAAAAGGAGGTGTGGCATGGGAGGGGCATGAGCAGGTCAGAGGCATTCCTAAAATGTATGTGCACTGTTGTAGAATTAGCGGGATCCACACCTAATTTATGCGTGGAGATTTATAACAGATTTTAATTGGCATAAATGGTCACACCTAAATGTAGTCATGGTTCCCAGTGCTATTCTAACTGTAAGTGTGGTTTCTAGAATAGTGTTAAGCGCTGTTTCTCTTTTTGGTGCTAATGTTTTAGGTGCTATTTACAGAATCTAATCCATAATGCATAAAAATAGGCATAATGGGCTATATTTTTAGTGATGGCCGTCAGCATATTAATTTAAATGACAGTCACTTCAAACAGCCGACTCAGTAAGGCACAAAATATTTTTCTCATTTAAGATCTGGCTCCTTATATTGTGCTCACTCAATTTTGTACACAATAAATGAAACTAAAATAGCCTAAACAGCGTACCGAAAAAACAATACCTTTATTAGCTTCAAATATTATATATAAATGTCTCCATTCTGAAGTTTCCTTTTACTAAGCTGCGTTAAGCTCTTAAACACACTTAATGCAGAATGCACCAAAGCGTTCTGCATTAGTTGTGTTATTTGCACGTGCTAAGCATGAGGTATTTATTTATTTTAGAAACATTATACCTTTAGTGCTGTTCAGATTAATCACTCCCAATCTGCATGATGTCAAAAGGGTGGAGATTCATCCCAACCCCAGAAAACCAGTGACTCTGATTGGCTCGGAGTTAACTGCTCACCAGCTCAGTGGTGTTCAGACAAATAATGTAGTATGAAGGGTTGGACAATTTTCAGGTCTCTTGAGGTAGATATTCAGAATTGGTCAGGAGAGGACAGTGAGCAAGCAATTCCTTGATTTTCAGTGGCACCTAACTGTTCTTCCACTGAAAACCCAGTGTGACCATCGTGACACCAACCAGTTAGTGCATAGGCAGTCCATGAAAGGAGTTGTGGGCAGCACCAGGATTTACCTGATTAGAGGAGCTATTCAGTCTGTTAATCAGTTAAGTGCCTGAATAAAGCTAGGATAGCAAAAAGGCTTCTCTAACTTAATCTGGGCACTTACTGTGGTACAGGTTTAAATATCAACAAAAAATGATAAAGGACACAACACTCCTACGAGCAACAGCCAAGTGAAGAAACCAAAGTAGAGATGGATCAAAAACCTTCCAATGAAGTCCAGATGCAAAACTTGTAGGTGGATACTAAATAAACTTTTATTAATAGCAGCAACTGTGCCCAGACGTTACAAGCATCAGAACAATAACGGACTCGACACAGACCTGTGTTTCAGCACGTGGTGCCTGTATCAGGAGTCACTTTGAATATATGGTGATGTGCACTGATGAGCAATACGTTGAAAGGTGACATGACATCATGAATACAGATGAAATAGGACTCCCATAACATTACACAACTCCTGATGCAGGCACCACACACCAAAACATGAGTCTGTGTCAAGTCCGTTATTGTTCTGATGCATGTAAAGTCCGGACACAGTTGCTGCTATTAATAAAAGTGTAATACTATGTACCTTCAGCTTTGGACTCTGGATTTGTTTTGTTTGTTTTGTACCCCGCGCTTTCCCACTCATGGCAGGCTCAATGCGGCTTAAATGGGACAATGGAGGGTTAAGTGACTTGCCCAGAGTCACAAGGAGCTGCCTGTGCCTGAGGTAGGAATTGAACTCAGTTCCTCAGGACCAAAGTCCACCACCCTAACCACTAGGCCACTCCTAGTGCATCCCTACTTTGGTTTCTTCACAGGTTTAAATATCGCCAGTACCCAAATATGTTACAACACTATCTGTGTTGATGCCTGGATTAGGCCTAGCATTAAATATCTGGGTCAGATGCAGCTTATAATGGTCAATGCCTTTGACCGCTGCTAGCTGAATATGAAAAGGGAGTGTATGTGGCAAGTATTTATTCTCAAGCTTAACCCAATTGTCTCTAGTGGTGTGCTGATTCTTAATTCCCACTCTACATGATCTTGCAAGGGACTTTGGCACATCCTAGGAACATCAGCGACCCAGGTCAGATCGGGATCCACTACTTGTCTATTATCATTTTTAATCTTCAGAAAACAACAAAAAGCACATTTGTTTCAGAAGGCTTTTTCTTAATTAAGTTCACCAGCTTATAATACCTGTATCTGATTGCCATGATACCTATATTGACAGCATGTTTTCATTTTATTGCTTTATTGTTTTATAGTGTTATAATGTGAATTTTATTTATGTTTTAAATATTGGTTTTATTGTATTTTATGAATTTTGATTATGTATGTTCATAATTGTGATCTGCTATGAATCATGGAATGTGTGGAATATAAATGTTTTCCATAAATAAATATCTCTTTCCTAGAGAACATGCAGAACCAAGAATCATTCTAATGCTGGTGTATATAGCTAGCAGTGATGGATTTATTCATTTCTGGTGCTGGCATTGAATCTCAGTTGTGTGTGATACAGTATGGTGGCAACATGGGGCTGGTTTAGAAGGAGCATGAACAGGTATGGGATAGGACTTTTTAGTTTTTTTCTTATTTGTGCAATTTTGAGAAACTGTACATCATTAACTCTACTTGGTTATTTTAATTATGGGATATTATGGGAGCCTCTGCTAGGTTTCTACTTTGTGATTAAAATACCTGTATAAGTAGAATTTTTTTGAAGTGGAAACAAAAATAATTAGGAAATCACCTACCATTTTGTTCCCTCTGAACACCAGCAGCAAGGAGATCTGGTTCCCCAAGGCTTATATCATTCAGCTTGTTCCCTAAACACTCCATACAAAGAAGTTTGCACCATTCTTCTGCTTCCAGCTCTGCAAATGAATGGATAAATGAAGCATATCAGAGACATGTTTGAAGAGTACTGCTCTGTTCATACCAAATCATTTTCTATAAAGAAAAGAAATAAAACTATCCCCCTATTTACTAAGCCACTCTAGGGGCTGCCATGCAGAGGTGTAGCCAGACTTCGGCAGGAGGGCGGTCCAGAGCCCGAGGTGAGGGGCACATTTTAGCCCCCACCTGGTGTTGCTGACCTCCCCACCACTTTTGACCCCCCCCCCAGTGCCGCCGCCACCACCACTTTTGACCCTCCCCCCGGCGCTGCCGACCCTCCCCTTTTGACCCCCCTTCCCACCGCCACCAACCCTCCCCCGCCGCCATCAGGTACCTGTGCTGGTGGGGGTCCCCAACCCCTGCCAGCCGAAGTCCTCTTCAGCGCCGGTCTCCGGGCCGACGCGTTGCTGCAGCTGATCTGGAAGGACGTCAGAACGTCAGGACGACTCATTCAGAACAGAATCCTTCCAGATCAGCTGGTTGGGGACCCCCACCAGCACAGGTACCTGACGGTGGCGGGGGACAGTTGGCAGCGGCGGGAAGGGGGGCAGGGCCAAATCTGGGGGGGCCATGCCCCCACAGCCCCACATAGCTACGCCCCTGCTGCCATGTGCTAATGCCAGCACGGCCCATTCACTTTGGGCTGTGTCAGCATTGCCGCATGGCTTAGTAAACAGGGGTAAGTTTCTTCAGTGTGAACTTTCTGAGAACATACTGCATTTTTAGATAAGAGAGGCAAAAATATTTAAACAGTAAAAAATGATTTTACTCAGCAAAAATGACAATCCTATAATCTTGTTATAGAAAAATATTTGTAACAGAATCTTTTGTTTATCTGTGCTATATGCTCCATTTATTATCTATTTATTTTGGTGCATTTTTACCCCACATTTTCCCACAAGAGCAGGCGCAACGTGGCTTACATTAATTCGTTCATAGTTTTCAAGGCTTTTGGTAATGTGTTCCACAGTTGTGTGCTTATGTAGGAAAAACTAGACGCGTAAGTTAATTTGTATTTGAGTCCTTTGCATCTTGGGTAGTACAGATTTAGGTAAGTTTGTGTTGATTTGGATGTGTTTAACTTTGGGCATGAGCTTGTATGTCTGCCAAAGGCCGGTTTAAATGCTGAAGCCCAACTGATGGCAGTTAGGTGCGCAAATGCAGGTATTCAATAGCATCACCTAATTTCTGGAAATTCCCCTGATCTACCCATGCCCCTTTAATGGTCACACCCCATTTGGAATTGCACACTTACCTCCAATATTCAAAACTATTTAACCAGCCAGGAACAGCTCCTGGCCAGTTACATAGCATTTAAGCACCTTAATGGAACATCTGAAAATATTAGAGCAAATGGAACACCTAAAAATATCAAAATATAAATAACATGCAAAACCGTGTCGGGTCCCTGAATATTTGCATCAATAAAGTAGCTTCTGATTACATCTCCAGAGTTGGATTCATCATTTGATCAGCCCCTACTTTCTCCTGTTTGGCTTTTCAGGCATAGAGGTTTTACCCTGTTTGTGCTTTGACTCAAGGCAATGCAGAGCATGAGATAAAATTCTATGGAAAATCTTTCAAACAGATGCATCCTAAAATGCTTTATAGACACAGTGAAAGATACAGCAAAATATTCCATTGAGGTCTTATTGCATTGAATGCAATACAGGCAAAAGTTTTATATAGTCCCCTTAAGTTCACTATTTCACAGGACTTGCTGGGGGATGATTTTATAAGGAACCATCTTTTTTTTATGGAGGTGATTATGATAAGGTCAAAGTGTGAAGTTATGATTTTAATGGGCTAATTATGATGCCTGAGAGGTTTTATAGATTCTGTTTGTTTTAGTTTGTTTTTATTGTATTATGTAGTGTGGAATAAAAATCTTTTAGTAAATAAATAGACCACCTAGGTTTAGGTGGCAATATTATTTATTTATTTTTGTTACATTTGTACCCCATGCTTTCCCACTCATGGCAGGCTCAATGCGGCAGGCAATGGAGGGTTAAGTAACTTGCGCAGAGTCACAAGGAGCTACCTGTGCTGGGAATCAAACTCAGTTCCTCAGGACCAAAGTCCACCACCCTAACCACTAGGCCACTCCTCCACATGTGTAACTGGACACTTACATATATAAAGGGCCTCTTATATCAATCAGTGTAAACGTACACTCCTTGACCATAGATGTGCACATGGGTGATGTCTGGGCAGTGCACAGGCAGAGAGTACATGTATATGCATATATTATAAAATATTATGGTCCTTATTTTACAAGCTCTATTCGCATTTGATACAAGCATAAACCAGCACTTATCTTGCATAAACGTCTTAAGTCCCCATTTTATAAAGCCCAAATATACACGTATCAAACCCAAGTATGTGGAAATAGCACAGGGGCATTGTCTGGGTAGGTTTTGGGTGGGACAAAGATATGGGAAGTTCATACATGTTTATTTACCATTTCAGAAAGGGACTAAAACTCTATGACCTAAAAGATTGATGCCGGACATTACATCTGATACCATGTACGTTTAGGAGTGGGTAATAGCTGATATTGGGTAGCACCTACTGGAGAAATGGGGGGGGGGGGGTTATTGCCTCCCTAATGCCCCAGTGGTTTTTGTCCTCCCCCTCCCCACCAATGCCAAACTGGTAAGGGAAACTGGTCACTTTGAAAGTGTCACAATAATAACTGGTTATGTTTCTAAGGTCAAAAAGATAAACGGTTATGTGCCAGCATATAACTAGTTAAATGTTGGCTTTGAACCTGCTGATAGTCTATTCAGCCCGCAGGACGCAGGGCGCAGGCTGGCTAAGGCCCGCAGTGCTGAGGCTGGAAATTCAATGCCAGGCCGTTTCTGGTTACTGTCATTGAATATTTGTTTTTTTTTTTTTGGCTGGCTTAAACTTAATCGGCTAAGTTAATATTCAGCGCTGGATGGCTAAGTTTATAGGGGCAAAGATAGGACTGCTATTTAGCCTTGACGATTTGGCTGCTAAACTTAGCCAGCAAAGCACTGAATATTTACGGCTAGCTGGTTATATCTTGTGATATAACCAGTTAGCTGCTATGAGCTAGATTCTATATATCACGCCTAAAAAATCCATGCCAAAAAAATATGCCTAGGCATATTCTATAAAGTACGCCTAGGCCATATTCTATAATTAGGTGCATACATTTTGGAATGCCCATGAAATGCCCATTTCCCCGTCCATAGCCATGCCCCGTTTGGCCTGCATGCATTAGAAGTTCAGCGCACATTATTACAGAATACGCCTAGCGAGTTGTGCGCCTAAATTCTATTCGGTTCCAATTAATGCTCATTATTGCTTGTGAAGTGCTGTTATTGGTGCTCACTAGCTTGCTAAGTTATGCACATTGTTATAGAATCTGTGCCGATTTCAGCACAGATCTCTAGGCGCACTATATAGAATCCAGGGGTAGGCACTAATATTCAGCAGAAATAATTGACTGTCTCACACTGAATATTAGCACTTAGTTGATTAAGTATTATTTAAATAACAGCCAGGAAGTGTTCCTGGCCAGTTAAGTAGCGCTAAATATCAGCCAATATATGTTTATTTTTCTGAAATGGATATTTATGCAGGTCCACCTAGCACATAAACATCCATTTCTCCTATATTTTAGAACAGAGTCTATACTGGCAGATTCTACTACTACTACTTATCATTTCTAAAGCGCTACTAGACGTTCGCAACGCTGTACACTTGAACATGAAGAGACAGCCCCTGCTCGACAGAGCTTAGAATCTAATTAGGACAGACAAACAGGACAAACAAGAGATAAGAGAATATTAAAGTGAGGGTGATAAAATAAGGCTTCTGAACAAGTGAATAAGGGTTAGGAGTTAAAAGCAGCATCAAAAAGGTGGGCTTTTAGCTTAGATTTGAAGATGGCCAGAGATGGAGCTTGACGTACCGGCTCAGGAAGTCTATTCCAGGCATATGGTGCAACAAGATAAAAGGAGCGGAGTCTGGAGTTAGCAGTGGAGGAGAAGGGTGCAGATAAGAGAGATTTACCCAGTGAATGGAGTTCCCGGGTAGGAATGTAGGGAGAGATGAGAGTGGAGCGATACTGAGGAACTGCAGAGTGAATGCACTTATAGGTCAATACGAGGAGTTTGAACTGTATGCGGAAACGGATAGGAAGCCTGTGAAGTGACTTGAGGAGAGGGCTAATATGAGCATAACGACACTGGCGGAATATTTCTAAAGTAATGGTGAAGCTTGAAACACCCTGGGTGCATGTCTCAATTCCTACTTCTACAGCCTGTCTAAAATAGGGCTGTATCATGCAGGCTTGCTACCATTTCAGTATGGACATTTACACCGGCCGTATGGCTGGTGTAAGTGATCATGTCTTAAATCAAGGTGCATTTTTGGTCTATTAGATTGTGTTTTATAAAGAAAAGTAGATGCCTACTTTTCTTTAAAAATTTTGGCTTAAATAGGTATGTTTTTGTTGCCTTAAACTAAGCACCTGGTTATAACGTTTAGCCTGATTTCATAAGTACATAAGTACATAAGTAGTGCCATACTGGGAAAGACCAAAGGTCCATCTAGCCCAGCATCCTGTCACCGACAGTGGCCAATCCAGGTCAAGGGCACCTGGCACGCTCCCCAAACGTAAAAACATTCCAGACAAGTTATACCTAAAAATGCGGAATTTTTCCAAGTCCATTTAATAGCGGTCTATGGACTTGTCCTTTAGGAATCTATCTAACCCCTTTTTAAATTCCGTCAAGCTAACCGCCCGTTTATAGCTAATATTAAATTACTTGAACAGTAATGTCATTGTTTACTTGTATAGTAAAACTAAAGCAGTAATAATAATAAAATAGAAATATGATAGAAAAGGAAAAAAAAGATAAGAACAGAACATATTTGAAATGGAATAAGCAACCATATTCATGGATATGCATATATTTAGGGTTTTCTGTGACTGCGAGAGACCAATCCACAGCTCTGCAAAAAGCAATGATTGTCTAGTGATGGGGTCAGGAGACCAATGGCTCTGTACTAGTATTAGAATGTTAATGTGAGTAATTCTCATGGTAAATGTTTAGGGTATTTAGAATGTAAGCTACAAAATGAAGAAATCAGACACATGACGGAAAACTACAAAGCAGTCTGTAAGCAGCTTATGAGATTTCCCTGTCATACATTTTGGAAACTCAATAAAGCTCTTGACTCCTTGAGGAATTCTGAGGGTGACCGCTTTACCAACCCCATCCACTAGTATAAATATTCTGCTGGAAGACATCAGAATGCCTAGGATTGATGTTAGCATTATTCTCAAATTGACTTTCATGAATCAATGACCTCATTGTCACTTTTCACTGGTAATTAAGCCCGCAGGCTACTGTAAGGGACCTAATTTCTTATCTCAATATTTCCTGGAAATCTGTCCCAGCCTCTGTGCTTCATCTTGTAAAATGTAGTATCCAATGAATATTTTTAAATAAATTATGTGACTGTGTGTCCTCATTAGGGTGTCTGGTAATTCTGCATGGCAGCTTGTCATTGATCTAAATAAAGGAATAAAACAGCTAAGTCAGCATTTGTGTGGTGATGGTCTTGATAGGAAAAACATTGGAGTTGATAGATCATTTTTGGGAACAAAACATGGGATTGGTTTGTCCAGTTTAAGGACAGAAAGGATGTATTTGAGAATGTTAAGCATTTTTGTAAAAGATTCACCATCTGAGAAGTGACTGTTATTCTCCTATGCATTGACAATTTGGTATCAAACAAGCATATAATGAGGTTTTTAGGGCTAGACAAACTCTTGGCTATGCAGAAACAAATGTTCAAAGTGATGTTTTTTTCAGTAAGAAACATTTTACTTGTTAATTGACTGAAAAATGCCTTCTACCCGCATCTCTTTTTGATTCTTTAATTCCACTGGTTTCTATCCATTCCTTGTGCTCTATTAATGAAAATTTTCTGATGATCCCTCTGCCATCTCATGCTACTTGGGCATCTACCAGAGACGCAGCTTACTATCTCCCATGTTTACTAAGCCATGCTAATGGCTGCCGTGTGCTAAAGCCAGCACAACCCATTCAATATGAATGGCATGTGTCGGCATTGCCGTGTGGTTTTCTAAACGGGGGTGGGGGTATATATTTAGTATAGCTGTTATGGAATTCTTTTCCCATAACCATTGCAGATATTCAAGGGTTCTCTTAAAACCTATTTAAGACAATTAGGGCTAGATTCTATACATGGCACCTGAAAATTCTGCAAGGAAAAAAAATACATCTAGGTGAATTCTATGAGGTATGCCTACATTTTATAGAATAGGCTTAAATTTCCATGCAGTATATATGTCAAGCACCTTTCCATGTGACCAAATTTAGTCATGGCCATTTATGCCATGTGTTACTTGGCGTACATCTCACCTAAATTAGGTGCAGAGCAGGTGTATTCTATAACAAAGTGCATAGATTTTAGAAACACCCACACCCTACCCATGGCCTTTTTGGCCGAAACACGGACCGTGTAGGGTCCCAATAAAATTTCCTTGGTGCTCTTACCATCTGTGGTTTCAGTCTGGTCTTTCTGGATTTCTTCCGCTTGTTTTCACTCTCTAGGGACAGGCAGGTTCACTGGAGTCTGCAGAACTTGCCTGTCCCTCACTATTGAAAATGTGGTAGTGAAACAGCACTGCCCATTGGCTGGACTGTAGATGGAGGATACCTGCTCAGCTTGGATGGAACAGTGGTTCTTACTCAACTATGACACCCATGAATACTACCACAATGAACCCTTCCTCTCCTTCAATATCTTGGGGCTCCCTTTAACCTGTCTTATTGCATTAAAAAGGATAGTAGCAGAGCAGGGCTTCTCTTAGCTTTTTCCAGGAATTTTTGCATGTCTTCCTCTTTCTGAGTTGTCTTGTAACATATAAGGGCTAACCTTCTTTCCTTTACCTTTTCAGCTACTATGTTTGAGATCTAGAGTGGCCTTCTTTTCCTCTTACTTTTATGTAATTTTCTAACATAAGGGTTTGTTGCCTTTAAAATAGCTCCTTTCAGTTTTGCACACTGCTGTTTTACTTCCTTCAGCTGTTCCCATCCAACTGTTCCTTGAAAATTTTTCCATTCTTGGCAAAGATAGTTCTTTTAAAATTTAGGACCTTCAATCTTGAGTAAGCCATCTCTTTCTTTGCGATTAATAACGCCCCTCCCCAAATCCCCCCTTTTCAATGACCCTGCTTGTGGAAAGGAGGGTGATACAGAAGAGAGCCAGGACAGCTTGCATGTACCAAAGGTACTTCACTCCTCAGGCTGAGCTGATGTGTTTTGGCTTCCAACTCCATATATCCCCTCCTGAGGAAGGAGAGTGTGCACCATCTGTTCCGGGGGTTTGAGGTTGGTGGTGTTACCTGGAGGGTTGACACCAGCCTTGCGGCAGACCTCCTGCTTCAGTTGGTGCCATTTCCTCTTGCAGTCATCAACCTCTCTGTTGCCATGATGAACAGCATTGAGGCATTCACAGATGACACCCCACTGCCTCTGGTGGAGGCTGAGAGCCTTTCAGGCTTGTTTTTGAAAGAGAAGGGCGTCCATCTTCCGACACAAATCGGGAGATCGGCATAATTGAAAGCTAATTTTGGGCGCCCTCAACTGCGGTCTGTCATGGGGACGATCAAAGTTCACAGGGGTGTGTCGGAGGTGTAGCAAAGGCAGGACTGGGGTGTGCTTACGAGATGGGTATCCTCGGCAGAAAAAAGAAGGGCGTCCCTGATGAGCATTTGGTCGACTTTTACTTGGTTCATTTGTTTTCACAGCCAAGCCTCAAAAAGGTGCCCAAACTGACCAGATGACCACCGGAGGGAATCGGGGATGACTTCCCCTTACTCCCCCACTGGTCACTAACCCCCCCACCCTTAAAAAAAAGTATTTTTTTTTGCCAGCCTCAAATGTCATACCCAGCTCCATCATAGCAGTATGCAGGTCCCTGGAGCAGTTTTAGTGAGTGCAGTGTACTTCAGGCAGGCGGACCCAGGCCCATCCCCCCTACCTATTACACTTGTGCTGGTAAATGTGAGCCCTTCAAAACCCACCCAAACCCCAGTGTACCCACATGTAGGTGCTCCCCTTCACCCCTTAGTGCTATGGTAGTGGTGTACAGTGGTGGGGAGTGGGTTTTGGGGGTGTTTGGGGGGCTCAGTACCAAAGGCAAAGGAGCTATGCACCTGGGAGCAATTTGTGAAGTCCATTGCAGTGCCCCCTAGGGTGGCCGGTTGGTGTCCTGGCATGTCAGGGGGACCAGTGCACTATGAATGCTGGCTCCTCTCATGACCAAATACCTTGGATTTGGTCGTTTTTGAGATGGGCGTCCTGGGTTTCCATTATCGACGAAAACCAGGGACAGCCATCTCAACATTTAGGTCGACCATCTCTAAGGTCGACCTAAATGTTGAGATTTGGGCGTCCCCAAGCGTATTATTGAAATAAAAGATGGACGCCCATCTTGTTTCGATAATACGGGTTTCCCCGCCCCATCGCCAGGACACCCTTAGAGATGGGCGCCCTTAGAGATGGTCGTCCCCGTTTGATTATGCCCCTCCATGTCACCTGCTGGAACACAAGTTTGAATGCCTCTTGGAGATCTCCTTCACTAGCAGGTCAATCTCAGCATCTGTGAAGTTGCTCTTCCTACTAGGTGCTTTCTTCTTTGGAGCCATTGTGAAAACAGCAGAAGGAGATTTGCAAATACTGTGATGAATGTTTAAGTAGGCTTCTGGGAACAATTAGGGTGGGGATAGCTAGATGTTTTGCAGATGGTCATTTTTTTTCTGATTATGACCCACATCTGAAAATGTCTGCAGGAAATAGCTGGCGATATAGACATTGTGATTCGATTATAGGCCTCAGGTGTAGACATTTTGGGGAGATTGCACTTCATTTTCAAGACTGGTGGACATTATTATGAATCCCCCCTGAGGCAGGATCAAAACAGGGGACTCCTCTGTTGGGGCAAAAATGGGTGGCCACCCTTGATGTCCTTGAGTTGAAGCCGAGGCTCTCCTTGGCTGGATTAAGAAAGAAGTTGTATCTTCGGTCCAGCAGTGAAGCTAAGTGACAGTTTCTGTATATTCACATATTGGGAAATTTCTCCATTTTTTTTGAGAAATAGGTTGTTTTGGATAGGGGACTATCTTTATAATAAATAGATTCCTCTGTTTTTTTTCCACATACTTTTTCTCCCTGTTGGGAGTTTTAAACTCTGTGGTTGGTTTTGGAGGCTTCTAGGAAACCAGTGATGTTAAGTCCATTAAAGGGTAGGCAGTCTCTGTAGGCACCCTGAACTCGTGAGGTTTCATTTGTTAAAAATTAGAGTTTTGATAAGATAGTCTGCTACTCATTACATTATTTGGAGAGCATTCTGTGTTGTGAAGCTTCTAGTATTTTGTTGCTTTTTAGCTCCAGATTTAATAATTTGACTTCTATGAGATAGAATTTCTCCTCATGTGTCTCCCCAGTAAGCTCCATCTCTAATTGTGTGGTGAACCCCATTCCCCTTTACTCAGGTACCTGCCCATTCCTAGGGTTTGGGTGGGGGGACCATTGGATGTATTGATTGTCAATTCCAGAGCAGTGAACACACTCCTATAAATTGCCATAGTTGAGCAAATTTGAATCTTTTCTCCAGTCCTACTACTACTACTACTTATCATTTCTATAGCGCTACTAGACATACAAAGTGCTATACACTGGACACTACACAGTCCCTGTTTGACAGAGTTTACAATCTAATTAGGACAGACAAACAGGACAAATAAGGGAAAAAGGAATTACTAAGGTGAGAATGATAAAACATGGGTACTGAACAAGTGAGTAAGGGTTAGGAGCAGGGGTGTGCTGGTAAATTGTTAACAGGGGGCTCTCTCTTGCCAGCAAAGTAAATGAGAATTCAGGAGGGGCCCAAGCCCACATTTTGGGATCCATTTGTTAAAGTAGCCATGGAGAACCGGCTCCAAAATTCTTAAAAACTTAACAAACGGCTCTCGAGAGCTTGCTCCAGCACACCACTGGTTAGGAGTTAAAAGCAGCATCAAAAAGGTGAACAGGGCAGTTTACAAAAATATAGGAA
Source organism: Microcaecilia unicolor (assembly GCF_901765095.1). Classification (NCBI taxonomy): domain Eukaryota; kingdom Metazoa; phylum Chordata; class Amphibia; order Gymnophiona; family Siphonopidae; genus Microcaecilia; species Microcaecilia unicolor. Next base: position 443,893,292 of record NC_044031.1, on the reverse strand, counting down.
CTACAGAGTTCCATAGTAAAATTAAAATTATTAAAACAACTAAGAAAATCACTGGGGAGAAAGGAAATGAAGAAGGGTGTTTTAAAACTTAATTTCATTCTTTTCTGATTGGATATACTAGATCACACTCGTTGTTAAACCTTCGGAATAATAATCACAGTTGACCCCTGAAGCAGGCATTTGCCAAAACGCAGCTCATGCTGGGTCTCTCAATAAAGGTTGCTGTCTGTACCGATTCCTGATGCATACGTGATTTCCCTTTGTTATATGGCTTCCGTTGCACTATTGAGTCCTTCTCCTTGACTTGGTCAACACTGAATATCAGCCAGCACGCACATACCTTCCAAGTAGCAGCCAGAATATTTTTATTGCACTCTCCTTCTGTCCTTCCTGACAATCCTCCTCAATAGCATCTTGTTTCCCCATAACCCCCCCCCCTACAAGAGCTTACTCCAAACCTCCTCAAGATCAGCCTGCTTCTCAAGATCTTACCCCCTTCTAAACTCGTCCATAAGATATAACCCCTCCCAAAACTCTTCCCAAAGAGCAGCACCCTCCCAGACCCCGCTTGAAATTTCCCCCTTCTAAAGATCCCCTCAACCCCCTGTAGACCCCCATCTCGGGCTTATCTTAGGATGCCTGGTGGTCCAGGGAACTGAAGTTGCTCCTAATCATATTAATTCCAGGTGCAAAATGGCAGTTGCAACCTCTAGCAGTAGTCTCATGGTAGTACTGCTAGGGTCAGTCTTCCTATAAGGGAAATATTGTTATGGGAGTTAGTGCTGCTTTGGTATGGCAGAGGATCTAAGGTGCTAAGTACTAATAATATTTCTAAATGTGGGATTCTTAATTAGAATACATGTTTTTTTTTCTGTAGGTTAATGTTTATAATGCTATTTTTATTACGTAAACATTTAGAGGAAAATAATAAAAACCCCTTCCATGGGTAAAATGGCATTTTACTAGTGAAAAACCAGGCTTTCATTATTGCCCAACAACCCCAACTTCTCTCAGATAAAAGTATGCTCATTCAATAATGCAAGGTTTATTCACCTCTCTATTGAAAAGATGGTCCAAGAAAGGGACTGGAATGGGGCAAGGGAGTTTTTCTATTTCAAAAATTTGGTAACCCTAATGCTTTATTTCCCTCTCTCCTGATAAGAACATTTTCCCCCTTGTGGGAGTCAAGTACGGTACTAACAGGAGGGGGAGGGGGAACATACTTTACATGCATGCATATCTGACACATTGATGCAAGAAATGTGAGAAACATTCAAGGGAATGTAGACTTCCCCCATATCCCTGTAGATAAACGTGCTTCTTTTCTGAAAATGGAAGAGAACTTTCTGAATTATTACAAGGTTAATAGCTAAAACCCAATTCACTTCATTTGCTGCTCATTCATAGGTGAAAAACAAAAAAAGCACATTCCATAGCAGTGAACCAATTTCTTTTTAAATTACAGCCGTATGAAAAATAAAGCAAGTGATGGCTGAAAAAGATCAAATTGCTGTTATAAACCAATCAATATAGTTTATAGTAGCAATAATCCCCTCTTGCCAGCTTTCACCTTATAATGACCTGTTTGTGAGAACATTAAATAGCCTCAATTTCACCTCTAGCTGGTAATTAACAAAACCACTTCTTAACTACAACTAATGAACAATTCTTCAAGGAATTAATTCTAAAAAAAAAAAAAAAAACCTTGCAGCTTTAGATAGCCAAGAGACCTAGCACCTAGCATAAGATGTTGTTTTTGTAATGCAGGGGTCCCTTTTACCAAGCTACAGTAAAAGACACTGCGGTGGCGTCAACACATGGGATTGCCACGCCCCGAGGCCCCATTTTTACCGCATTGGGTAAAAGGCCAATATATGCCAAGTAAAACTTGGTGTAAAAGCCAGCGACTAAGTCAGGCATGGAGCGAATATATTCTACATCAGCACACATAGATTTTAGAAATGCACATGACCCGCCCATGTCCGCGTCCCCTTTTCAGTTCTGCATCTTAGAATTTACGCATAGAACTTTACAGAATATGCTTAGCAAGTTCGCATAATTTCTAATTAAAGCCAATTAATGTCAAATAATTGCCTGTGAAGTGCCAATTATCAGCACTGATTGGCTTGCTATGATAATTAAGTTGCACATGCAAATCAGAATATGACCTGATTTGCACACACAACTCCGGTCGCACTATATAGAACCCAGGGGATTATGTGCATATAAGACTATTGTGGGGTTCAATCCTTTTTCCAGTAAAAAACACTAAAGGCTCTGTTTATTAAGCTGCATTATAGGTGTGTTAACATTTTTAACGCACGTTAACTGTGTATGCCTACAATATCCCTATAGGTGCCCACACGGTTAGCATGTGCGCTGATTGTAGGCATGTTAAAAATGCTAGCGCACCTTAATAAACAGGGCCCTAAAGTATAAGGCTTCAGGAATTTTGAGCAATCTAAATATATTAATTTCATTGAGGCACTAGCATTTTTAAATTCATTCATTTATTCCAAATTCTGAATATATTAAACAAAGAGATTATCCAGCTTACAATCGAAAGACAAAAACGCCTATATTGCGACCTAAATCGGGAGATAGACGTTTATCTCCCAAAAACGATTAAATCAATATAATGGAAACCAGGGGCGTAGCTACGGGTGGGCCTGGATGGGCCCAGGCCCACCCAGTTTAGCTTCAGGCCCGCCCAGAAGCAGATCCTTACCCTCTCCCGACTCCCACCCCTGCCGCAGCGCTTCATTTAATTCTCTGGGCGCTGCTGTCACAGTCTCCCACCCCTGCGCTTACAGTTTGCTACGGCGCTGACAGCAACTCTACAGATGCGGAACCGACGTCCGACGTCCTGCTCCGGGACCTTCCCTCCGCCGCGCTGATGTAACTTCCGGTTTACGGAGGCGGGACGCGGAAGGCCCCGGAGCAGGATGTCGGACGTCAGTGTATCTGTAGAGTTGCTGTCAGCGCCGTAGCAAACGGTAAGCGCCGCCGCGGGGGGTGGGAGACTGTGCATTTACAGCAGTGCGGACAGAATTAAATGAAGCGCTGCGGCAGGGGTAGGAGAGGCTGAGGAAGTCAGTGGGGTGCTGGGCCAGTAAGGGGAGGCTGGGAAGGGAACAGAAGGGTGCTGGACTTGCCAGGGGCAGAGGGTTGGAGGGAAGGGGAGAAGTTTGGGATTTGCAGAGGGAAGGGGAGAAGTTTGGGATTTGCAGAGGGGAGGCTGGAAGGAAGGGGAGAGGTTTGGGATTTGCAGAGGGGAGGTTGGAGGGAAGGGGAGAAGTTTGGGATTTGCAGAGGGGAGGTTGGAGGGAAAGGGAGAGGTTTGGGATTTGCAGAGGGGAGGCTGGAAGGAAGGGGAGAGGTTTGGGATTTGCAGAGGGGAGGTTGGAGGGAAGGGGAGAGGTTTGGGATTTACAGAGGGAAGGTTTTGGATTTGCAGAGGGAAGGGGAGAGGTTTGGGATTTGCAGAGGGGAGGTTGGAGGGAAGAGGAGAGGTGCATGGAAAAAGAGCCAGATGCATAAGGGGAAGGAAAGATTGGAAGAGAAGCTGGTTGGGGGATGGGATCAGAGAGGAGAGGGACACATTGGTGTGGAGAAGGGAGAAAGGGGACATAGGTAAGTATACAGAAGGGAGATGATGGGCATTAGGTGGGAGCATGGGGACAGGGACACAAATGTGAGATGCTGTGTGGGGATGGTACATGGGCACAGAGGGGTAATACCTGACAAGGGGGGGGGGGTGGGGGACGGGGATATGGAATAGAGATAAAATGCTGGACACTGGAGAGGGGGGTATATGGACACAGAGGGGGGGGGGGAGAGATACCAGACAAGGGGGAGAATAGGAACACAGAAGGGATATGCTGGGCATGGGGTGCATAGGTGAACAGAGGAATGATGATGGATGAGGGGATATGAACACAGGAGAGATACTGGACAAGGAAATATAGGAAAACAGAGATGGGAGATGGATGATGGACATGAAGAAAGAAGAAATGTCAAATAGGAGACCCTGGCAAGTGAGTTAAGAGAAGAAAGAGGGAAGCAGAAACCAGAGACTGGGACCAATATGATTTGAGAAAAAATGACCAGACAACAAAATGTATAAAAATATTATTTTATTGTCAATGTTGTGAATATAATATGTTGGATTTGGAATGTACATCTTGCCAAAGTTGATGTTAAACATGGCTGGGGTCCAGGACAGAAATCTAGGAAAGGACCCCAAAGTCCATTACCAGGCTGCTCCTTCAGCTTCCAGCATGCAGGCTTTCTCTGGCCAAGGAACCAAGCACAATTGCCCTAGTTGCATCCCCTAACACCATCCCTGGCATGTGCCATCTTTATATTTTGCACAGGAGCAAATGCCTTTCTTTCTTGTTTCTCTGGTGTTGTACTACATGCAAGGTCTAGTTTCTTGGGGTTTCCGTTTAACTTATATTTCTAGAGTTTGTGGTCACTTATTCTGTATTTGGCATTTGTGTCTTGTGTGTGTGACTGAGGTATTCTGTTAGCATGAAGTTTCCATGTAGCATTCTGTAGTAATTTGGCTTGTTCAGCTTACCTGATAAATGTATTTGTATTTTAGGGCCCTACTATAATATTTAAGGCACTTCTTTTTCATAGGTAGGATCTTTGTTTTTGGAAGTTAGTGTTGGCATGGTAGATTTGCTCTAGGTTCTGAGTGACTTTTGTTTTATAGATTTTTTTAAAGTTAATTTATAATATGTCTGTAATTGAGATTACACTAGAAAACAAAATTTCTTTATATGATGAGTTTTATGGAGAATTGTCCTTGCTGTGCTCTGTATCCATTGTTGGTGGAGGGCCAGGAGGTTCTCTGGATGCAGAATGTGTTTGGCTTCAATACCATATATGTGTTGGAGGACCATGGCTCAGTGGGGCTGAATAGTGCAGTCTATTGTACTTCCCTTAGCTCTCAATTGGCCTGCAGCCACTGAAGCCTGCACTGCAACCCTCATGGAAGTTATGGGGAGTGGGGTAGGGACAGAGCATGGGTGCATCAGGTTGCTGTTTTTTCTCTTTCAAAAAAGTTGGCAACTCTAGTGCCCACCCATCCAACCTGTCGGCCCACCCAAAAATTGCCTTCTGGCTACGCCACTGATGGAAACAAAAGTTTCAGTGCGTCCATGTCGCTCCTACGTTCACTTAAAAATGCCCAAATAAGGGGCGTCGGGGGCGTGTTAGGGGCGGTGATACGACGTGGTCGTGTACAACGTATAACGGATAGCGAAATGGCTCTGGTTGGGCAGGAACACGGGCGTAATATGTTGGACCCGAAATAAAAGCGACCAGAGCAAAGGGGAAATCGTCTTTAGACCCATTAGCGATTGTGCGTAGTTGGAGAGTGGCGAGATCAATGGTGGAAGAGCTGAATTGGTGGTTGCAGAGAGAAAGCCGAGCGTGATGAGTACCTGTTACGTTCGTCTGTGTGCCCTGCCTCTTTTGTGTCTTACCTTTTGACCATAGGCGTAGACTGGGGGGGCGAAGGGGGCAATGCCCCCCCAAACGACGATGAGGCGCCACCGCGCCATTAGTTTAAAAAAAAAAAAACACATGCAGGCACGCGCTCCTCTCCATCCGCTTGGCTTTCCTGCTCTCTCTGTCTGCGTCCCGCGTCTGTCTGACGTCAGAGGAAGGCGGGACGCAGACAGAGAGGGCAGGGAAGCCAAGCAGAGTAGCGGACGGAGAGAAGCGTGTCCGTCTACCCCTCTCTCTTCCTCCCTCCCTCCCTCCGCCGCAGGCAGCAGTCTTTTCCAGTGTTCCTGGCAGCGGTAGCGATGTACACGCTGCCTTTGGCTCTGCCCCGAAGCCTTCTCTTCAAGTTCCTGTTCCCGCATAGGGGGGGGAGCAGAGGGAAGATGGATGGGACTGGGAGGGGTGGGGAGCAGAGGGAAGGAGCAGGAGATGAATGGGACTGGGAGGGGTGGGGAGCAGAGGGAAGGAGCAAGAGATGGATGGGACTGGGAGGGGTGGGAAGGAGCAGGAGATGGATGGGACTGGGTGGGGTGGGAAGCAGAGGGAAGGAGCAGGAGATGGATGGGACTGGGAGGGGTGGGAAGGAGCAGGAGATGGATGGGACTGGGTGGGGTGGGAAGCAGAGGGAAGGAGCAGGAGATGGATGGGACTGGGAGGGGTGGGAAGCAGAGGGAAGGAGCAGGAGATGGATGGGACTGGGTGGGGTGGGGTGGGAAGGAGCACGAGATGGATGGGACTGCGAGGGGTGGGGAGCAGAGGGAAGGAGCAAGAGATGGATGGGACTGCGAGGGGTGGGAAGCAGAGGGAAGGAGCAGGAGATGAATGGGACTGGGAGGGGTGGGAAACAGAGGGAAGGAGCAGGAGATGAATGGGACTGGGAGGGGTGGGAAGCAGAGGGAAGGAGCAGGAGATGAATGGGACTGGGAGGGGTGGGAAGCAGAGGGAAGGAGCAAGAGATGGATGGGACTGCGAGGGGTGGGGAGCAGAGGGAAGGAGCAACAGATGGATGGGACTGCGAGGGGTGGGGAGCAGAGGGAAGGAGCAAGAGATGGATGGGACTGCGAGGGGTGGGGAGCAGAGGGAAGGAGCAACAGATGGATAGGACTGCGAGGGGTGGGGAGCAGAAGGAAGGAGCAAGAGATGGATGGGACTGGGTGGGGTGGGAAGCAGAGGGAAGGAGCAAGAGATGGATGGGACTGCGAGGGGTGGGGAGCAGAAGGAAGGAGCAAGAGATGGATGGGACTGCGAGGGGTGGGGAGCAGAGGGAAGCCTACTGGAAAGAAGACACGGAATAAAACAGAAGACACTGGGACCAAAGCGAATAGAAAAACTAAATGATCAGACAACAAAGGTAGATAAAAGTATTTTATTCATAATTTATTAATTGAAATGTGTCAGCTTTTTGAAATGTGCATCTGTGATATTTTGCCTGTAAATTCAATTCCTTCCTCCACATTAGCATATTCATTTGCATATGTATATATGCAAATGATATGCTAATATGCTCCGCCCATTCTTTGCCCCCCCAAATGAAACAGTCAAACTACGCCTATGCTTTTGACCTTTCCCTACTCCTACTCCTTTGCTCCATCGCCCCCTTCCCCTCCCCCTATCCCTCCCCATTCACTGTTCCCACGTGTATACTCTATTCCCTGTCCTCCGTTTGTCTTTGTTCTTGTACTGTTTGGCGAGTGAGTGGCCAGAGGGCGTGGTGGCTGGAAGTGAGAGATCTGTGTGTGTTGGTGTTTGACTACTAGTACTAATACTTGCACTGGTGGTGGGGATATGGATGCAGTTTATGCACTTGTGGCATGCATGCTACAGGAAGAGGCCACCCACCGCAGGAGGTATTCACGGCCCCGAGTGTTTAGGCCCCGCACCACCTTCCTACAACTCACTGACCAGCAGTGTCTAACAAGGTTCAGGTTTGATAGGTCCACCATTCTTCAGCTGTGTGAGCAGCTGAAACCCCTCCTTCAGCCCCAGACATGTAGGAATAATCCCATCCCTGCCCACCTCAAAATCACTTCCTCTCTCTCTGTCCTGGCCACTGGGAGTTTTCAATCAGTATTAGCTGCTAACTCAGGGCTCACCCAGGCTTCTATTTCACACTGTCTCACCCACTTCCTGGATACCTTTCTAACTCACACCTCACACTATATCACTTTCCCCACCACCCCCCAGGCCCTGCACAACAACATGGCTGCCTTCTATGCTCTTGCTAGATTCCCCTCGGTCATCGGTGTGATAGACTGCACACACGTAGCCCTCAGACCCCCCTGGGCACACAAAGCCACCTATAGAAATAGGAAGGCATTTCATTCTATGAACATGCAAGTTGTATGTGATGCCCAGGGGGAGATATTAGACGTGTGTGCCAGGTACCTTGGGTCCACCCATGATGCCTACATCCTACAGCACTCGGGCATCTTCCGCAGGTTCGAGCGAGGGGAGTTCATTGGTGGATGGGTACTAGGTAAGTGCAACATGCATGTACCCATACTATACCTCCTTCACTGGGCAACCCTTTGCCCTGGCTTCCTCCACCTCACTCCACAACCCACTATCCAATACCCCCCTCCCCCCGTACCTGCTCCAAGCAATACACACTCATCTATCTCATTCTGCTTTTCTCCAAAGGTGACCGAGGCTACCCGCAGAGGACATGGCTCATAACCCCCCCTGATCCACCCACAACCAGGGGCAGAAGAAACCTACAACAGGAGACATTGCAGCACCCGGGGGATCATTGAGCGGACCTTTGGTATGTTGAAAAACCGGTTCCACTGTCTGGACCGGTCTGGAGGAGAGCTGCTCTACAGTCCAGAAAAGGTGGCCAAGATCTTTGTGGCGTGCTGCATGTTGCACAATTTGGCCCAGCGCAGAGGACAGCCTCTCCCAGAGGAGCCACAGCCACCACCAGAAGAGGCCCCAGATGAGCAGGAAGAGGAGCCCCCTCCACCCCCAGCCCACAGAGCAGAGCTCAATGCTTACCAGCTTGGCGTAAGAGCAAGACAAAGACTCATTGAAACAAGTTTTCGGTGAAAGTAAGTGCACATTTATTTATATTAATTGCCTGTGTTCCTGTGTTCACCCCCCCCCCCACCAACCCTCACCCTACAGCATGTGCCATCACTTTCCCCTTCCCTTCCCCCGTCCCCTCCTACCCCTCCCATGGCCTTCCTTTGCAGCTGGTGCTGCACGGGAAGTCTGTTCACACTCTTCTGAGGTGCTCCTCCCAGTGTCCTCCTCTGTATCCCCACAGCAGCCTGCGGCTTCGGCTGCACTGTGGAAATCCGGCCACCTTGTTGGCTGTAGGCTGGCCACAGGACCCAGAATGGGAGCTGGTTTGGTGGGTGCTGCAGGAGTGGGTGCGGAGGTGGACGATCGCAACACCCACCTCTTAGCTGGTGGTTGGTGGAGGAGGAAGTGGATGGCAGGCCCTGCTCCAGCAGCACGGCTGGAGTAGGTGCAGTGACCTGAGGGCGCGGGCATTCGATGCTCTGCTCCAGCCGTTTGAGTTGCTGGAGCACCTCCCGGTGGGCTAGGTGTTGTGCCTGGAGCACCTCCTGGTGGCCTTCGCTTTGCGCCTGGAGGAGTTCCTGGTGGGCTTGCTGCTGTGCCTCCAGTGCTTGCCGCTGCAGGTCTAGTTTCTGCTGCCGGTACTCCTCCAAGCGCACGTTGTGGCGTAGCAACTCTGTGGCCAGCCGCAGGAGTTGCCTCCTTTGGCGAGGAGCTGGCCCCCTATATGCATCCTCCTCCTCACCAAAGTCATCCGGTGCTGGAGGTGCGGCCTCTGCTGGTGGTGCTGGTGGAGGATGAGCCTCTAGGTGGTGGAGGCAGAGGCTGGACTGGTGCAGGTGGTGGAGGCAGAGGCTGGACTGCAGGTGCAGGTGGTGGAGGCAGAGGCTGGACTGCTGGTGCTGCAGGGGGTGGAGGCAGAGGCTGGACTGCTGGTGCTGCAGGGGGTGGATGTAGAGGCTGGACTGCTGCTACATGTGGTGGAGGTTGAGGCAGTCCTGCTGGTGTAGGGCGTTGGCCTTGCAGGCCACTAGGGCCAGCCTCCTCTGAGTCATCACCTGTATAGCACAAGAGTGAGGAACTGTGTTGGTGCAAATAACCCACTTTTGTCTTTCAGCATTCATATACATTGGCATGGCCCCCAACCTGATGGCCCAGCAAAGAGATGGCGAGGATGAATGCAATTGACACCGGTGCGAAAGAGAGAGCCCCACAGGCAGCTGGGTAGAGGTGGTGGACGATCAGCCAAGAGAAGGACACCGCTCACAACTTTGTGGACAAGCTGTTTGTTGTATAATTGTTAAATTGAAGAACATTTCAGCATGTGTTGTGTTACTACTGACTTGCTAGACTGCGTAGAACTGCTTTATGACCCCCATTACAGGCTCCTTCAGTTGAATGCATGTGGCCCACACTCACTAGAGCACAGAGGTGACAGAAGGAAATAGGCACAGTTTGGTGATGGGAAAATAGGAGGGAATAGGCACAGTTTGGTGATGGGAAAATAGGAGGGAGTAGTAGGGAAGGAAGGCCCCCAAAGTTGTGCCACAGTAGTAACCTACACACACACATAGGAGCCAACTGTATAGTATTATTGGGGGTGCTAAGCCCAGTGCACAAAACTCCTCCCTGGACAGCTACATGATCTTTCCTCAATATTGGGGGGGCTCAAACACCCACAGCACCCACCGAGTCTGCTCCTATAACACACATGAACACTACTACTCAAATATCCACTACTCAAATAGAGCTTACAATTAAATTAAGATGCGCACACAGGACAAGTAAGAGGAAAGCCAATGACAACGGTAGGGATAGGGAGTAAGGGTACAGAGCAAGTGAGTAGGGGTTAGCAGGTCACAACACCATCATAAAGGTGGCCTGTTATTGTACATAAAGACAGCCAGAGACACTCCCCCCCACCTCCCTCCTCCTGCCCCCCACTCCTCACCTCCCTCCCCCTGGCCCCAACTTCTATAACACAAGTGTACTGCAGCACAACAGATACCCCAACTTCATAATGAAAAACCTACCTGAGTCCTCAGGCTGGGCCGAGGTGTCAAGGGAGCCAATCCCGTGGATGCCCTCCTGGGGTAGGAGGGAGTGAACCATCAGCTCCATGGGGGTGAGGTTGGCTGTGTCATGTCCTGCGGGATTCGCCCCCGCCTTCCTCCTGACATCCCTCCTCAGCTTCCGCCACTTTCTCTTACAGTCCTCCACGTCTCTCCAACAATGGTACATAGCATTCAGGCTGTCACGTACTGCCTCCCATTCGCGCTGCTTGGTGGTTGCAGCCAGCCTCTGCCCTGTGGGAGAAAACAGATTTCGGTGCCGATGTTGTATCTCCTGCACCAGGAGCTCCACTTCACCGTCGGAAAAATTATCCTTCCGGGTTGGGGGCTGACGCGGCGGCATTATACCAATGGGGTTTCGAAAATACGGAGTGGACGTTTATATAGTAGCCAGGAACGCCCATTGAGATGGGGGATAGGCGTGTCTGATATGGGCGGGTTTTTTTTCGATTATACACATAATTCCTAAGCGTGCCCAGCTCAGATAGCGATTTGGAGCACATGATTTTGATTATGGGTAGATAACTATGGGTGTCCCCACCTGCCTTCCCTTTCTTCATTGCCATTTAACCTGCCATTTCCTGCACTGGGACCTTGCCGGTTGTTCTTAAGAGTCGTTTACAGGGTTTTACCCTCACTTATAATAAGGTTTGTGTTTGGCAATGTATGCTTGGGTACACCTGTGTATTTGGGGGGGGGGGGGGGGTTATTGCTGGCCCTCAGCCATCACGCCTTCCGTTTCCACTCTTCCACATCCCGTGAGGCTCCCTTATTTTCTCCCATTCTCTCTGCCTGGTTGTAGCAGGCAGTCTGTGGGGGCAAAGAAATTGCTACACTCGCCCCAAATCAAGCACCCCTCGCTAAGGGTCATTTCAATGAGGGAGATGTCCAGCTAATGTTCCAGAAGATAAAAGGCGCACTACACATTCTTGAAACAGACGTTCATGGTAAGCTCTCATTTGTCTGCCACCTCTTCTCTTTGTGCTCATAGTCAAGGAGTGTGCATTCACTGTATGTAGTCTGGAGTCAACTCTTAGCTAACTCTCTTTTCACCAGGTTCCTGTGCACTGTACTGTGGGGTTGACAGGTCCTCAGTGGTGTGGGCCAGCTGTTGGAGCTGCTGTATTGGTTCCTGGTAGGTTCCATCTTCCTTGTTTATGTGGTGAACCCCAGTCCTCATTTATGAAGTGGCCACCCATTCTCAAGGTCCATAGGAGGGGGAGGGGGAATGATATATGCAATGGATGTGTTTAGCACATTATGGAACACCTTCCTAAATTCCTCCATAGGTAGGGAACAAGAACATTTTTTATAATTGGTAGCCTGGAAAGTAGGCTCAAGGTGGCTACAGGTACTGCCACTGAGGCCTTAAGACGTGGTGGTGAGGGAGAGGGTTCTGTGTATAGGTCCCAACCCAAAGTACCTGCAGGTGGCTACAGCCTGGTGGCTGCTGTGGCCTAGTGGTTAGAGCACCAGCCTTATAATCACACAGTTGCCAGTTCAATTCCCACTCTGCTGCTCCGTGTGATCTAAGGCAAGTCACTTCATTGTCGGTTGGCTCAGGGACAAACTTTGAGGCAGACCCAGAATACCTGAATGTAATACACCTTGATCTACTACTGGAGAAAGTGTGATCACAACTGCAAATAATGAGCACCATTCTTATTTGTGCCCTTCTGTAACTCAAGTATTACATTGCAACTGTGATGAAGTAACCATCCATCTAATGGGTTTCCCATTGTTTCCCCTTTTCTCCTCAGCACTATATACCATAGCTGATGTATTGAATGTGAAAATATGAGCCAGCTGTTTGTAGGTCCTTCTTGGGCCCCCCCCCCCCCCCCCCACCAATGTGGCTTGTGGGTAAGGATGTCTGGCCATCAGACAGCAAACACTGTGTATGTGCTACCTGGGGTTATGTGGAAGTGTCTACTTGGCAGATCACACGTGCTATACAATTAATCTCTTATTGATGGCACTCTGTGTTGTGGGTCAGTATGGTGGAGGGGAGGGAGGGAGAGAGGCTGGCTGGCCATTTGTGTTCATGAACACTAATATCCATCCAGCCTCCCCGGCCCACCCCCCCTGCACATATGGCCATGCAGGTTGGAATGAACAGGTGGCCTTCTGTATGGCCAACATTCTCACACATACATCAGCTTTCTCATTCACACTGCACATTTCATGCTATGCATATTGCTGCCTCCTTCCTCTCAACTCAACAGCACCATTTGCTTATATGTAATGCACAAGGGAGAGAAACACACAGACAACCTGATAGTTAAAGTGTAACAAAAACATTTATTTCCCCCCCACCCCCAGCCCTACAAAACAACCCCCAACAATGCCCTCCTCCCCCCAAAACCCCAATAATTCCCTCCCCGCCCTCCACACAGAACCCCAACAATTCCCCACACACACAGGACCCCAACAATTCCCCCCCACACACACACAGAACCCCAACATTTCCCTCCCCCCCCACTCCCCACACCCCCAACAATCCCCCCGCCCCAATGTAAGTCAAGGGCGGGCATGCCCTCTGAGTAAGGCCCTCTGTAGCAGGGCAATGAGCAGCCCCAGCAGTACCCTTAATGGGCCCTGGAGCTGCTCATTGCCCTGCCGTAGGGCTCGGACCTCCTGCAGCAGCTGGTGCTGGCCATCTACCAGCTGCTGCTGGCTATCTACCAGCTGCTGCAGGAGGCGCATCATGGCACATGCGCCTAGGGCTGCTGGAGGTGGGCCACGGGCTGGAGCTGGCCCAGGGGTTGGAGCAGGCCCAGGGGATGGAGCAGACCCAGGGGAAGGCGGTGGGGCAGGTGATGGAGCTGCCGCAGGGGATGGGGATGGCCGAGGGGAGGGAGAGTGCTCTGCTGGTGGTACAGGTGGGGAGGGGGCCTCCATATAGTCCTCATCTATTACGAGGACCCCCTCCTCCGAGCCCGATGACTCCTCCTCCTCCTCCTGTGCTGCCGCCGCCGCCTCCTCCACCTCCTCCTCCAGGTGGGCCTCCTGGCCTGGATCCTGCTCCTCCTCCTCCTCCTCCTCCAGGTGGCTTTCCTGGCCTGGCTCCTCCTCCTCCTGCAGGTGGTGGCCCTCCTCATCAGCGCGCTCCGCTTGCTGGTGCTGGAGGCCTGTGTATGTAAAAGGAGTGTGATTGAGATCAGCACATACAACATGGCTTGCATAGTGCAGTAGCTGGGTGGCCTGAGGCGGGGATGGGCCACGGTGTGGTAAGGCATGGCCTATGCCCATGGGGAATGAGATGCATCAGATGACATGACAAAGAACCCTGGAACCTCCTCTGACACACACCACACAGGACATGTTGCCATACCACATTCATTGCTGACCAGCATGTTTGCATTGTGAGATGCGACGAGGGGTTGATGGGCAGTTGTTGTTCGTTTTATTGGTGGGGGGGGGGGGGGGGTGGCAGTGGGAAGGCTGTTGAGCACAAAACTTGTATGTGAGTTAGGCCATGACATCCACTAAAAGTAGGGCCTCAGGCAGGTCTACCAGGACACACTATTCAGCCACCCCAGAAAGGGGAATAGTAAAGTGAGGCATGTCATCTCATTCATCTTGGGGGGATGATCATTGGAAGTTGCAGCCACACTCATGGGAGGACCCCTGCAACCTGCATCCTTGATCTGGGACAGATATGTTATTACTTACTAGTTGGCTATTAGCCACATGGGAATTGATATTGTACAGCACATTCGCATTATTAAAGAAGTGTATTTACAAATCTGTACAGGTGTCCTGTTTTTGAATACTTACGCCGAGCCCTGAGGTGCCGTCGCACCGCCCAGATGAGCTCGGGCCTCTCCCGCCTCACACGGCGGAACCGCATCCTCAGGGACTCAAGGTCCCGGTGCACTCCGAAGCGTCTGTAAGATATAAGTTTGTAGAGCAGGGGTCAGGGGATGGTCCTTTTTGTCCTCTGCACACATTGATTTGTTATTCAAATAGCAGAGAGAGAGGGTCAACAGTGTTGGTGGGGGGGGGGGGGGGGAAACCACCTCCATTGGTACTGAATCATAGGAGCCACCTTTTTACCATTTTGGGGGGTGCACCCCCAGTGGAGATCACCCCTCCCTCCATACATACAAGGCATTTATTTTATATTAGGGGTGCTCAAGCACCCACAGCAGCCACCGAGTTGGTTCCTATGCAGATGATGCCATAGAGGTGGCCATGAGGCCAGAAAGTACCGTTTGTATGCATTATAATTTATGCTTGTAAAACTACTTTATATGTGTTATCATTACCATGTTATAAAGTATGGTATACGTTTAATTGGTATCATGTTTCCACTATTTGGATGTGTAGTAAGCCACATAGAGGCTGCAAAGAGGGGTGGGAAAATGTGGGGTTCACAGGCAAGAAATAAATAAATAACGAAATACATTCTTGTAGGGATGTGGGAATGGTCGTCCTTTCAAGAACATACATTTTATTAGTGATTGTGCATGTTCCTATATTACTCATTATCCTTGCATGCACATTCCAGTTACTGGTGGTAACATTGAAGATGGAGCTGTTATATGTGTAGGTACAGGAGGGGGGGTGGCCCAAAACCTTACCTTTCAAGCCTGTCCCTAATGCGGGACCAGGCTCGCATGGCCTGGAGCCTGGGGGGCAGGTGGTGATGCTGCACGAAGAGCCTGTGCCGGTGCCTTAGGCACAGGCGCACCAGCAGCAGGCTCTCCTCCTGGCCGAAGTTTGGCTCACGTCGCTGCTGCGCCATTTTTCCACGTGTTGGAAAACAAGTGCCTTATATAGATGTCCTTGCGTGAGGGACGTCGTTTCATGCACAGCTCCATATATGGATGACCATCCCATATATGGCCCTATCAGCACGTGGACGCCGTCGTAAGCATAGACGTCTTTGACATGCACATGCCTGGTTGTTATGCGTGCGGAACGTGCCTTATATAGATGAGTATGAAGCACCCGACCCTTTTCACATATACACAATATGCATATAGCTGCATGTTCAGTAGGTGTACAGTGCATGCAGGTCCGGATATGCAGATGGGCACATATGAGGAATATATGGGTGGAGCAGCATGATTTTTCTGTAGTTGACGCGTATAAGCGTTCCTCATATTTTCCCGTACCTGGATGGCCAGAACAACATGTACTGTACTTGCGGTACACCTATGTACATTCTTTTACACACTTTCTGATTTGGTCATTTGCACCTGCAATAATCGAACGTGTTAGGGCGCCCAATTTAGTCATGCTTATGCGCTCCTCATTTGATTGTTTTGCTTCAGGGATAATCGATTATCGAAAAACACCCATACTATTTTTCGATTATACATGTCTAATTTTGGACGGTTTCGGAAGAACGTCCTAATTCGTACTTGGACGATCTTTCGATTATGCCCCTCCACATGAAATTAACTGACATCAACATATTGAAATGTTCATAAACCATAACTGAGATATGGATCAGGGCCTGAAAGGGGCAATTCTATAAGTAGGTACCCCATTTTAATGATAGGTAAGGCTATATTTCTCAAGCAAAAATCTTTTGATCCATGGAACAGCATTTTAGAAAAGACATGAAGGGGGGAATTCAAATGTCCAAGTGAGGATATGTGGAGTTCCCATACTATTTTACAATAGGTGCAGAGCTACATATTCAAGCCCCTCCCACTCCCATCTCCACCAATATCAGCCCCCTCCCAATCCCCTAGCTGACATCATTCCCCCTCCCAACCCCCCTGTCAATATCATTCTGCATCCTGATCCCCCCTGCCAATATCAGTTCCCGTCCTGACCCCCTTGCTGACATCAGCCCCCCCTTCTGAAATTCCCCCACACCTACCCACCTGTAGCCTACTGTAACACACATGATGGTCCAGTAAGGTGGGCCAGCCACTAGAGCCTAGGCTTCCATATATTTATTAGAATTTATTTACCATCCGCCCAATATTCAGTGCTATTTAACTGGTCAGAACAGCTGCTGACCTGTTAAATATTGCTTAACTGGCTATCTGCCGATGTTCAGCAGGGGATAACCAGCTATCTCCCGCTGAATATCCCTGGATAGCAGCTAGCCAGCTATATCATTCAAAATAAGTGGCTATTCGCAGATTTTTAAAGGGTACTTATTGGCTATATTTGACACATCAAACCCTGAATATCTTTGGCCGGTTTGAGGATAACCAGCTAAGTCTGAATACCAACTTAGCTGGTTATCTTCAAACAGCCAAAAATAATCCAGATATTCAATGCTGGTCACCGAAAATTGCCCAGCATTGACTATCCAGGCTTAGCACCCACCACAAGATTTAGCTGGTCTAACTCCCATGGTCTGAATATTGCCCCCCCCCCCCATCTTTTTAAAGATATTAATGTAATCCGGACCCCCTGCTCCGGGAAGCTTCATCTTTAGCTTTTAGGTGACAGAGTTCCCCTTTTTCCTGTAGTCGAGCCAGGAGAATGTCACTCACCCTGGAGCAAAGGGACAGGACACAGTTCACTATCCTCGTCCCAAGTCTATGCTAGAGATGGGAGGAAAAAAACTAATTTGTTGGGCTCGGTCGGATTTGAAAGAAGCAAGCCTCGGTGTTTAAAATAAATTTGTTTTATTCAGTTTAAAAGTTAAATAAAATAAATTTGTTTTATTCAGTTTAAAAGTTAAACAAAACAGTGAAATATAACTCTTTAAAACCCTAAATTAAGACCCCTTATTTATGCTACAATATCAGACTATTATTCTACAGCAATGTCAGATTCATTTTAACTTGTGCTTTTGTTGTCAACAGGTTAACCCTTCACCTCCCAGCTACAAGATATCAGATAAGTATTATCAGATTAACTCTTACTTTCTAAAAGAAATGTGGAATAATGTTCTCTCAAATTCTCCAAGTTTTCAAGAATTGATACTTTGTGTCAACTTCCTTTTGTTTTTCAGAATTACCCTTAACCCTCCCGACGGATCCAGGTAAGTACCCCTCTTTTCTACCCTCTTTCTTTCTTTTTGGAAGTCACTTTCCTTTCAGTGCGTAGCTCAGTCCCACTTCTTGCTTCACACCAAAGGTCTTTCTTGCGTGGGGGTCCGTTGTTTTTTTAGATGATGCAGCGTCTTCTGTATCTTCTTCCTAAACCTATCTTAAATAACTTAAATGGGAGAAAAACCCTAGCTCCTTACATATATTTCAGGATTTCTTTTCCTTACTAAAGGGATCTCTTTATTTAGAAAGACTGGGCCAAAACTAGCTTTAAAATCAAAATAATTCAATTTTCCTATTCTAGATCCCCTATGCTATGTTTTTCTTTATGTCCTATACTACTGAAGGAGGGACACAAGTTTTCAGGAACATAAATTCTTTTTCCAATCACACTCCAATGCAGTCAATCACTTCTTAATTTATAAACTTATCAGATAACACATAACCTATATCATATCATTCAAAATATTCAATATATAAATTCCAACACTTTAAATCACTCATTCAATTAATTCCCAATAATCTCCACCCCAACAATTCTATTTCCAATTCTAACTTAAATCCTAACTTTCCTAAAATTCCCCTAAACTATTAAATGATAACGCAATCACTCCTTTGCTTAATATAATTTTCCACTGAACTCCCTTTTTACTAATCACTTCCCAAGTCTAATTTAATCTAGCTATCTTTCCTCTACCTCACACAAAATCCACTCCACCAACACACATCTGCTCTCTTCGCTGTCCCAACTCCTTCTGCCAACCGCCAATGACTCCGTAACCAAGGATACGGAGCTTTCGGTGACATTCCAAGCCCTTCCCAACCAATCAGCCATCTCCCTCAGCATTCTGAGCTTCACTGCTGACCGGTGGAATCTTGGCCAGCAGTGCTAAATCCCCATTTTAATTACTGATTTCCCATAGAAAATAATGGGGAAATCAATAATTAAAATAAAAACCCAATTAAACATTTTCCAATCTACCCCAAAATTCCCATACTCAATAACACTTTTATTCCCTACCTAGCTGTAATTTCAAAATTTAAATTTAACCCTTTTTAAACCATACCTCACTATTTTCCCCCAAAACCCCTTTTAAAAATCCCAAAAAAATTCAAAAAATATCCCAAAAATTCAAACTCCCCCCTCTAAACCTACCCCGTCGAATAAAAAAAAAATTAACTCTTTCAGAACCCCTTTAAACAGCACCCTACCAAAACCCCCCACTAAAAATATTCAAATTCAAAATCTAACCCGCCACAAAAATCCCCCAAAATTCCCTGACCCCAAAACTGAAAACAAAATTTAAAAAACTCAAAACCCCGAATTTTTAAAAATAAAAAATGCAATTTACACATTTTAAAATTAAATAAATTAAAATTTCGGGTCAAAAGACCCCTTACCTTTTTCAGGATTTTTCCCTCACCAAACGCCTGCCATCGATTCTGGTCCCGCTGGTCCCAGTCCAAAAACGGAGCAAAAAAATGAAAAAAACGAAAAAACCCTCGGAGCTCCGTCCGAAAATTTAGGCCCCGGCTTGGGCCTAAACGGAGCTCCGGTCCGGCGCGTGTTCCCGATCTGTGCATGAGGCTCGCCGCCTCATGCACATGCGCGCACATCGCGTCCTCCCGTCGGCCATCTTCTTTTTATCTTCGGGCCTTGGAACAGGCCTCCCTCATCCTTCAGCGCTCCCGGGCATGAAAAACAGCGGCGCCCCCGGGAAAAGGAAAGCCCGCTGACCCCATCTGATCTGGGGACGTGCCCAAACGTTCCCGGGAGCTAAAAAATGACGGCACCCTCCCTGCAGCGCTCCTAAAGCACTGCACTTTAACACACGGCCCCAACCGGCCCCAAATTCCTCCTCCCGGGGACGTTCTGAACTGACCCCGGGTTTAAAAAAAACTCAACGCTGCTCCCTGCAGCGCACCTCCTCTCTTTCCTGCCCCCGAGCAGCCCCAACATCCCGGAGCCCGAGGTAAGTAAAAAAAAAAAAATATATATATATATATATTTTTTTCTCTATTTTTAACCCCTTATTACATTAACACAAGGCAGTGTACAGAAACAATAACTAGAACTTAGGCAATTTTCAATTGGTTGCCAAAAGTTAGGTGCTAGGGTGCTGCACTCTAAGTGTGAATGCTGCATCAGGAATTATACGTGTAATTGTCTTTATAGAATACTAGCGCCAACTTTTACATGTGTACGCTTATACCATGCCAATGGTTGATATAATGTTACAGGTGTGCAAATATCTTTCAGTATTTTAAAACCTTAGCATGTAACTTCTAGATGGGCCCCTGAACCATCCATTTTGCTTCCACGTGCATACCTCCTTGCAGTTAGAATTTGTGGGCTAAGGTTATAGGATGCCAACTAAGTGCAGTTACATGCGTAATTGCAAATTTGTACCAATTAAATCCAATTAACACCATTTAAGACCAATAATTGTTCATTAGTGCCATCTTCAAAATGGTGTTTTTCTCCTTTATATGGTAGTTAGGCCCCTCCCAGTGCATCCCTGATGCACTGCACAGGGTGCCACCATTTTGAAGATGGCAACCTGGAGAAGCAGCAGTGAGAGGGCATCACTTTTGTTTCCAACTAAAGGTATGGGGGTTTGGGGTAGGAGTGAGTGGGCCAGGTTACCACTAGAACACCAGGGCAAAGTTACTGTGGGAGCCAGACTGGCCTAGGCCTGGCCTAGCTGGGGGATTGCTGGCAGGGGTTGGCTTAGCCGGGGGGGGGGGGGGCAGTGGACCACAAAGGCTATTGGTGACTGTGATGAGGTACAGGGACCTGACCACTAGGGCATTTTTTAAGGTTTGGGGAGAGAGGGAGATGACGCTTTTTGGGAGCAATGCTTGAGGGGAGGCCAAGGCTTGGGGGTGAGGCTGGGGTCATTAGACCACCAGGCTTTTTTTTTTACTGAAGCCTGTCTGGGGTAGGTTGGTCGGGCTGGAAAGATTGATGGGGTGCTGCTAGACACCTCTTCCTCAACCAACCTTTCTAATGCAGTCCCAGACTCGGCATAAAGGTTTTGGTGCTAAATGAGCCTGAGACACTGTTTTTTTCAGACCCTGCTGCAGAGCATCTAATGACTGCTTTTATATGCGGTCTACGCTAATGATTTCAGTGTCTGCGCTGAAAACATTAGATCATTCAGTGTCCAATAACATACACGCTAGATTGGCGCTAACTACCTTTAATGCTGGAATTAGATTTTGAACATCATCCCTACAGTGTATTCCAGTAATGCAGCCTTGATGTTATCATGGTGTGAATCACTCTTGCCTTCTCAATGTATAGTGAGAGAGAGAGCATAGCTGTTGTAGGGGATAAAGGCAGCTCTTGAGGGTTGCTTGGATTTGGGACATCAGCCTAAGTATTGACTCCAGCTGTACTCCAAGGTTCCTGACCTGTGATTTAAGGGGGAGTTAGTGGTAAAATAACCCATTTTAACAGTAGCCCATGTTGATGATTTCCCTCCCTCCCTCAATCTTAGGCACAATTCCTGTGCCATGCCACCAAGCCTTTCTCTCTTCTGAGTGAATTATGTTCACTACTAATATATGGATTGCAAGCCTGTGGAGACTGCCGCAAGTTTTCAAAAGGAATCTCTCTCCCACTCTGAAAATCAGTTTGTGGTACACAGCAGGTACCTAATACCTATCCACATTCGCACTTGCTTTGAAGCTCCATCTATCCATATTTTCTCTCCTGTGCCTTTAACCCATCCCTTTTTTTGTATGAGTGAAAGTACTTATGCAATACAAGGAATGGCAAAAAAAAAAAAAAGCGGGGAGAGGCGATTTTCATAGCTGAAACCTTTCTCGCGTTGGAAAAATAAACATTGTGTATACTCCCTTCTGAGCTATTTTACTTGGTAAAGTTTAGTGTAGCAAAAGAGACCATTAGGACATGGATGCTGCTTAATGTATTAGGAAGTAAAAGACTGTGGCAGATCCCTTTTTATACCTACTAAATCAGGTGATAATGGAGTTATATTAGTTACTGAGAAACATTAATAGTAGGCATTGCAATACAAATCTTCCTTTCCCCCCCTCAAAAAAGGAGCAGCTGTAGCCTGCACTTCCATTCCAGTTGCAATGGGGAAAAATATTTTAGGTTCACAAGTAAAGCTTCTAGGTTGATGTACCGGCAGAAAATTACCCCTGAAGTCTTGGTTTGCCTTGTCTTTGGCAAATATTTGAACAGGTTTTGATCTACTTAATTACAGTTAATTAACAGTCCAATAATAAAACAAAAGACTCCATGTCACTTCAGAATTCATAGTCCTCCAGATCCAATCTCAGGCAGCCTATAAGAGCCTCAATATAAACCATGAGATAGCAGATACAAACTAAAGATGGCCAGTTAAATCAACCAAAGAACCAACCTCCCCCCTTTTTTTTAACATCAAAGATTGTTATGCAACCTAAAGTCTGCTGGTAGACTGTTCCACAAACAGGGAACCACAGCAGAAAAAGCAAATGAACTACTTCAAGTCAAGCATAATTCTGATAACGAAGTAATTTTCTCTTATGCTCCTTGACTTGATCTCTAGTCCTGATCAGGAATCCACCAGCATAATTTTCTGGAAATATGATGGACTATTTCCTTTTCATTCTAGACATGCCAGGGTCAGTCATTTGAACTTAGCAGTTATTGCTTCTGGCAGCCAGTGTTAGCCTCAGTCTATCTGGAGCTTTTATGGGTAGTTGAAAAGGCTCTAGTGCAGGAAATAACATGTGTACCAAAGGTTAGCGCAAACTGCATTTTAAGATAGGCAGATGGATGCAAATGAGGTTATTAGCTATTCTTTCTCAAAGCTCAGAGAAACAAGACTCAAAAAACCCTGCTGGAAACCTACCACCAGCTCCAAGGTCACATTGAGGGGACAGAAGAGAGGATTTCTCATGATTTTCCTTTTAATATCTGCCAGTTTTTATTAAGAGCACATTGGAGTGTTTTCTGCCCTTAAATACAACCTTTCCAAGTGGAAAATATTTTTGAAAAGCTTTTATTTAAGGAGCAGAACAGCACTGATGTGTGCCTTGAATAGGCATGTGCACAAGAGCTTTGCTTATCACATAACTCTTATGCGCATGCACCAGACACATTCCTCCCCCTTCACAGCACACATATATAGTTTGTAGGCCGATAACATTGAAAAGTTATTTTTGTGGACTGGTTCTGCGGTATTTTCCAGCGTTCTTTCCTATTGCGCCGGGAGTTCTGAGCATTGGTCCATCAGTGACCAACCTGACTGCTAAAGTCTGGAATGCTTTATCTAGAACTTGTAACAGTGATATGGACAATGATCACTAAGCCTGATCACTGTGGAGGAGTGGCCTAGTGGTTAGGGTGGTGGACTCTGGTCGTGAGAAACTGAATTCAATTCCCACTTCAGGCTCGGTACCTTGTGACTCTGGGCAAATCACTTAACCCTCCATTGCCCCAGGTACAGATAAGTATCTGTATATGTAAGCCACATTGAGCCTGCCATAAGTGGGAAAGCACCGGGTACAAATGTAACAAAAATAAGAGACAATAGGGTGGTATTTTGGGGTCTGCATGTTTGAACTGTAAGTTAATGCTGTTTTTGTTTGATGCTGTGATATCAATATGTGTTTGTTAAGCACAGCAACCCTTTACTCCCATTATCTTTGGAATTTAAAAGTGATTTGAAGGGAAGGAAACAGAAGCAGTAGGAATAAGAGCATCCGTACTGTGTACTATATATACAGTATTAGCAGCAAAATGCAAATTGCACAGAAATAGCAACAAGAAATGAAAAATAGACATGTTTTAGGTTAACACAGAAAATTGCTCTGTTGTCACTGAAAGTCTTCCAGATCTCACCAATCATATATCATCTGTCAATATTGCAAACTCCATTCATAAGTTACTGTCAAGATTTTGTGTGCTATCTCTAACAGCATGTTGTTCTCCTGGGAGTCAGAAAACTGAAGAGCCAAACAATATGTTTAATGTGACATATATCCTCCAAATCCAAAAAGAACTGATCTATTTTAGAACAAGATGATTAGAGAGATCTAGCTATAGCTGACGTCCTTCCCCTTCTTTAAGGTTATCCTAAAATGCTGGCAGAGGGATGCCTTTAACAATCATCATAGACAGGATTGTGAAGCTATAAGATTGACAGTACAATTAAAGCTCTGATATATGAAATGTTGTCAAGAATGTAGCAGGAACAATGTCCCCAGGCAAGGACGCAGACAGTGTTCTCAAGAAGATGCATTGTAATGTTTTTTTTTTTTTGGGGGGGGGGGGGGGTATCTTAAAAAAAAGTTATGCTTCAAAATTTTTTTGAAAAAGATACTGGATGCTCCGTGTTAGTTATCTGAAATGGAAAGTGTTTTCAAACAATTCCAAAAGTGAATGAAACAACCCACTACTACAACTCTCCTAAAGTCACTGAACTGAAAGCAGTAGTACAAAATGGCCAAGATCCTTAACTTTACTTTTGTTCTTTCCTATATAAATTGTAGTTCCACTTCTGTATATTACTACTACATCTCTGGAAAAGGTTTGTTTGCAGATCAATACCTTTCAAATATTTGAACATCTGTATCATGTCACCCCAGTTTCTCCTTTCCTCCAAGGTATACATATTCAGGTCGGCATGTGTCTCCTCATATGGTTTGCAACACAAATCTCATATCATTTTGTAGCTTTTCTTTGCACTGCTTCCAGTCTTTTTACATCTTTAGCAAGATACAACCTACAAAACTGAACACAATACTCCGAGTGCGGCCTCACCAACGACTTGTAGAGGGGCATCAACACCTCCTTTCTACTACTGGTTATACCCCTCTCTATACAGCCTAGCATCCTTCTGGCCATGGCCACCACCTTGTCGCATTGTTTCTTAACCTTCAGATCCTCGGACACCAACACCCCAAGGTCTCTCTCCTGAGTCAAGCTTACTAATCTCTCCCCTCGACCATTCTAATGTTTGGAGATCCTTTCTCATTGTTTCTACTCCCTCCAGGGTATCCACTCTATTGGCTATCTTCGTGTCATCTGCAAAAAGGCAAACCTTTCCTTCCAACCCTTCAGCAATATCTCTCACAAATATATTAAACAGAATCAGCCCCAGCACCAACCCCTGAGGAACTCCACTGCTCACCTTCCTTTCCTCAAAGCGGATTCCATTTATTACCACCCTCTGCTACCTGTCGGTCAACCAGTAGATGATGATGGCATAGTACATAAGTACATAAGTACTGCCATACTGGGAAAAGACCAAGGGTCCCTCCTGTCCTTTATGGTGTACATTTTCAGGTTGTCAAGTCTTATACATTGTAGAAATTCCAGAAAAGGAAATCCATAAAAACTACCATACTCCTTCAAATAATGGACTTCCTAACTAGCTCACTCGCATTGTCTGGGAAAACTCGGTCTAATTAAAAAAAACAAAAAAAAACAAAGAAAAAAATGAATAATAATAACAACTCGAGTGTCGATCTCAAGCCCAATAAATAACCACCGCTGGTGCCCCCAAAGCGACTCAATATATTTTGAAATGGCTAATATAAGGGCATGGCTACTCCACTACATGATCATAATATGGATGACTGGATTACAAGCTACCTCACAAAATGAAAGGAACAAAATCCCTGTACTTATCTCTGACAGAGGACGCACCCAATACCAACTGGAAGAACCAAATAACCATCCCTAAAAAAACACCAGCGACCAAACTGTTAACCAACAGCAAAATAATGAAATTTAAGAAAGATAGAATGCACAGACAATTACAGACTGTCAAGCACACCAACATTAAATATAATAAATATGTTCCTATTGGAATAGGCTGTATAAATGCAAGGCCCACAGTCAACAAATCAGCAATAAATCAGAGACTGGACTGAAACTGAACAATTAGGGCTATTGTTTACACCAGAAATATGGCTAAAACCTAAAGATGACCCAGTGCTGCTTGACCTATGCCCACTGGGTTATAAAATAACACATATCATCAGGACCAAAAAGAAAGGAGGTGGGGTTGCCTTGTAATATTCAAATTCTCCTTTACACGAGAGCCTGTTGCGAAACACATCATCTGAAATTCAAATTCTGGCATGCAAAATCACAGACACAATTGTAGCTGGGCAACTATGCTGCATACTATTTTACTTCCCCACTCCACCCCAGGAAGGTGGTCCAATGCCCTAGATGACTTCATGGACTTTACATCAAACATCTGAACCAACTTCTCGAATATCCTCACACTAGGAGACATCAACCTACACCTAGAAAAACATCTTGACACCAATACTAAGCTTTTAGCAAATTTTCTGAACCAATGGGACCTTAAAACAATACCAACCACTTCATCCCATGCAAAAGGTCACCAACTAGACATACTAGCTTACGAGTTCTTGGCCAATAATAACAACATGCTAGGAGATCACAACTGGGAAGAGGTACCATGGTCAGATCATGGCAAACTCACCTTGACACTCCAATAGAAAGAGAATGACAAGAACAGGAAACTGAAGACACTGCACACTATCTTAACTAAAGGAAAAGTGGATAGTAATAAGTTCTGGTCAACAGCACTGAATGACCAAACAAAAATAACACCCAATAACATCCATTTCATGAGAAACTGGGATGAACTAAGCAGAAACACACTGAACAAAATAGTACCACTCAAAAAGAAAACAAAGAGAAAAAGTCAATGAACTACTAGAGGTGAAAACTCTTTGCAGAAAACTGGAAAGAAAATGGTCTAAATACAAATCAGATATGAACAAAACTATATGGAGGAAAGCTCTAAGCAAGTACAAACATAGTATAAAAAGAGCGAAAGTGGAATTCTATAACACATATGTATGCCCAGAAGAGATAAACACTAAAAAAATATGAACTTATGAATAATGTACTAAGCACACAAGCTCTGCTAACATCAAAGAAAACACCACCAAAAACAGGTGAGATTGCACAATATTTTAAGGACAAAATAACAAAAATAAAATCTCCAACACAAACGTCTCTCACAGATTTCCCACATGAATGTAAAGCCAACAATATTCATACCAAAGCCGACAGAATCTGGTTGTCCTTTAAAATACCTACAACCAGCTCAGTTAAAGCACTACTGATAAATATACCCACACCAACTACCTATTAGATAGCTGCCCTAACTACATGATGAAAAGCACACCAGATTGGTTCATTGACTGTCTAACTGAACATATAGAATACATGTTCTCGAACTGTCTTTTTCCTCATGATAAGGGTTGCATTGTGCTCACCCTGATCCCTAAAAGCACCACCAGTAAGATAAAAAAACTCACAAACTACAGACCCATTGCCTCAATACCATTACTGACCAAAACAATGGAAGGACTAGTAGCACAACAACTAATGGAATATTTAACGCATTTCACAATACTTCACAGCTCTCTATCAGGCTTCAGACCACTCAGAGCACTGAGACAGTCATAACCACCCTGATAACCAAATTCAGAAGAATAATAAGTCAAGGCCAGTCAATACTACTACAATTCAATATGTCAAGCACCTTCAACCTAGTAGATCATACAACTCTACTGACTCTGCTCGACAACATAGGAATCATCGAAGCAGTAACGACCTGGTTCAACAGCTTTCTAAGAACTAGATCCTACACCGTCAAGATGTCCAATCAGTTTTCAACCTCCTGGATCTCTGAATGTGGAGTGCCTCAGGGCTCCCTGATATCACCTATTTTATTCAATGTCATGATGGCTCCACTCGACAGGAAACTGGAAACACTGAGATTTAACCCATTCATATACACTGACAAAGACACTATCTACATACCCTTTAACAACAGCACCACCAAGATATTAGATATGGTTAAAAAAGGGCTGGACCTTATGGAAAATCGGGTCACAGTTTTCAAACTTAAACTGAACTAAGACAAAACAAAACTACCTGTTCTATCTAGCTCACACAATCCAATCACTCACCAAAACTTCACAATAGATCAACAAACATATCCAATTGAAACATAACTTAAACTAATGGGAATCAGCATCAAAAAACACGCGACTCTTGAAAACCAGGTTTCTGAAGTCATACAAAAAGCTTCCACACATTATGGAAACTGAGAAGAATCAGAGATTATTTCCCCAGACAATTATTTGTCTTATAGTGCAGACGCTGATAACGTCCCAACTAGACTATTGCAATGCTGCATATGTGAAGAAAACACTAAAATCGCAGCAGACTGCCCAAAACGCAGCAGCAAAATTGATATTAAAAAAATTAAAATATGAAAGTGCAATTCCAATACTCAAAATACTATACTGGCTCCCAATCAAGGCTAGATAAATATTCAAAACGTGCACGATCATTTTCAAAATACTGTTTGGCGTATCTCCGCACTACATGTTAGTCCTGATCACACTATCACCAAGAACTGCAAACCCAGGAACCAGGGAATACCTACTACTCCACTTGCCCAACTGCAAAAACATAATCTACAAATCCATCTACATGGCAAGATTTAGCTACCTGGGCTCTAAAAGATGGAACTCAATCCCCAAGGTCACAAGAAGCATCACAATTTACCTTCAATTAAGAAAAGAGTTAAAAACCTACCTTTTCAAGAAATTGTATAACTGAATGTGAAATATTAATTACCTGATATCATTTCGCAAGAACACTGTTCTATACAATCGCTATGCGTCAAAGTAATCTGCTAAAACTGCTAAATGTAAGCCACATTGAACTGAAACTCATTTTTGGATAATTGTGGGATGCAAGCATCAATAAATAAATAAATACATCTTGAGGGGCATTTTCGAAAGAGACGTCCAAGTTGCGATTTGGACGTCCTTGCAAATCGGTGAAATCTAGGGTCGGGGAAACCCGTATTTTCGAAACAAGCTGGACAACTATCTTTCGTTTTGAAAATACCGTCAGGGACGTCAAAATCTTTAAATTTAGACGTCCCTAGATTTCGACGTCCCTAGACATGGACGTTTCTGATTTTCGGCAATTTTCGAAACCAAAGACCAAATGCAAGCCATTTGGTCATGGGAGGAGCCAGCATTTGTAGTGCACTGGTCCCCCTGACATGCCAGGACACCAACTGGGCACCCTAGGGGGCACTGCAGTGGACTTCATAAAATGCTTCCAGGTACATAGCTCTGTTACCTTGCGTGTTCAGTCCCTCAAAACCGACTAACTACAACTGCACAACACTACCATAGTCCTTAAGGGTGAAGGGGGGCACCTAGATGTGGGTACAGTGGGTTTGTGGTTGGTTTTGGAGGGCTCGCTGTTTCCTCCACAAATGTAACAGGTAGGGGGGGTATGGGCCTGGGTCCACCTATCTGAAGTGCACTGCAGTACCCACTAAAACTGCTCCTGGGACCTGCATGCTCTTTCATGGACCTGAGTATGGCATCTGAGGCTGGCAAGACATATTTTTAAAGATGTTTTTTGAGGGTGGGAGGGGTTTAGTGACCACTGGGGGAGTAAAGGGAGGTCATCCCTGATTCTCTCTGGTGGTCTTATGGTCATTTCGGGCACCTTTTTGTGCTTTATTCGTAAGAAAAACAGGTCTGGGTGAAAATGTCCAAGTGCTCGTCAGGGATGTCCTTCTTTTTTTCAATTATGAGTCAAGGACGTCCAAGTGTTAGGCATGCCCAAGTCCCGCCTTCGCTACGCCTCCGACACGTCCCCTTGAACTTTGTCCATCCTTGCGACAGAGTGCAGTTGGGGACATCCTAAATCGTGTTTCGATTATACCAATTTGGATATCCCTGGGAAAAGGATGTCCATCTTCCGAATTATGTCGAAAGATGGACGTCCTTCTCTTTCGAAAATAAGCCCACTTGTAGTTCAAACCCCATTCCATTTTTGTCATTTTTCTCTGAACTGTTTCAAGCTTTTAAGTCCTTAGTGAGATACAGCCTCCAAAACTGAACTTAATATTCCAATTAAGGTTACACTAATGACTTGAAAAGAGGCATCAACTCCTCCTGCAGGTTATACCTCTCTCTATGTAGCCTAGTATTCTTCTGGCTATGGCTACTGCCCTCTCACATTGTTTTGGTCCCTTGAGATCCTCAGATCCTATCAACTCATGGTCCCTCTCCTAAACTGTGCTTATCAATCTATCACCTTCTATTTCATACATCTCCTTTAGATACCTGCACCCCAAATGTATCACTCTGCACTTCTTCACAGCCGTCTTTTCTCCAAGCTGAAGAGCCCTAGTTGCTTTAGCCTTTCCTCATAGGGAAGTCGTCCCATCCCCTTTATCTGTACCTTTTCTAATTCCACTATCCACCTTATAATTGAAAGAGAAAAACGCCTAGATTTCGACCCAAATCGGGAGATAGACGTTTATCTCACAAAAACGAATACATCGGTATAATGGAAATCCGATTTTGGACGTTTTCAACTGCACTCCATCGCGGAAGCGTACAAAGTTGACGGGGGCGTGTCGGAGGCGTGGCAAAGGTGGAACTGGGGCGTGGTTATCGGCCGAGGAGAGATGGGCGCCTTTCGCCGATAATGGAAAAAAAGTATGCGTTTGTAGCTAGAATTTAGGGCACTTTTCCTGGACCCTGTTTTTTCACGAATAAGGCCCCAAAAAGTGCCCTAAATGACCAGATGACCTTCGGAGGGAATCGGGGATGACCTCCCCTGACTCCCCCAGTGGTCACTAACCCCCTCCCACCACAAAAAAAATGATGTTTCACAACTTTTTATTTTCACCCTCAAATGTCATACCCACCTCCCTGGCAGCAGTATGCAGGTCCCTGGAGCAGTTGTTAGGGGGTGCAGTGGACTTCAGGCAGGTGGACCCAGGCCCATCCCCCCCTACCTGTTACAATTGTGCTGCTTAATGCTTAGTCGTCCAACCCCCCCAAACCCACTGTACCCACATGTAGGTGCCCCCTTCACCCCTTAGGGCTATAGTAATGGTGTAGACTTGTGGGCAGTGGGTTTTGAGGGGGATTTGGGGGGCTCAACACACAAGGGAAGGGTGCTATGCACCTGGGAGCTCTTTTACCTTTTTTTTTGTTTTTGTAAAAGTGCCCCCTAGAGTGCCTGGTTGGTGTCCTGGCATGTGAGGAGGACCAGTGCACTACGAATCCTGGCCCCTCCCATGAACAAATGCCTTGGATCTATTCGTTTTTGAGCTGGGCGCTTTCATTTTCCATTATCACTGAAAAACAAAAACGCCCAGCTCACAAATTGTCGAATAAAACATGGACGTCTATTTTTTTCGAAAATACGGTTCGGTCCGCCCCTTCACGGACCCGTTCTCAGAGATAAACGCCCATGGAGATAGACGTTTTCGTTCAATTATGCCCCTCCACATCTTTTTTGAGATGTGATGACTAGAATTGAACACAATATTCAAGGTGCAGTCGCATCATGGAGTAATATAAAGGCATTATAACATCCCAAGAATTGAGTTGAAAATCCCTAATTTACAGGGAAAGCACTTAGTACATGTGGCCCATAGATGATGTAATTTGTGGTACTGGTCGTAACATGGTTTCTCTGAGATGCTCTAAGAGCTTTCAGTTTTTAAAAGGTGAACATGACTACAGTGCTGGCAAACATACAATAATATTTTTGTTTATAATCAAATATTCAATGGGAAAAAAGTGGGCTAGACAGACGTGCAAGATGTGAAAATGTTTTATTTTGTTCCTAATTTGCAGTTTTATGAATTTGTGAATTTATGGTTTCCATGCCTATTTTCAAGATTCAAGAGGTTCTTGAATATTTGTTCATAATCAGTCAATCAATCAATCAATCAATCAATCAATCAATCAATCAATAAATAGAAGAAACATAATTGTGAATGTGTGTGCTATATCAAATCCTTCCACTAAACCAACCATAGCTGTAGATATCAAAAATATCCCTTACATAACCACAGATTCTTATGTTTAAAACAGTTCACATTTTATCTTCTGACCATAGTTTGAACAGCCTGTAAGAAGCTTTACCTGTGCAAGTGGCCAACTAGAATGCGATCTTAAAGGGATTTGAACTTGATATACCACCTTTCTGTGATTTTTGCAACTACATTCAAAGTGGTTACGTGGAGGGGCATAATCGAACGGGGACAACCATCTCTAAGGGCGCCCATCTCTAAGGACGTCCCGGTGAAGGGGCGGGGAAACCCGAATTATTGAAACAAGTTGGACATCCATCTTTCATTTCGATAATACAGTCGGGGACGCCCAAATCTCAACATTTAGGTCGACCTAAATGTTGAGATGGTCGACCTTAGAGATGGTCATCCCCAGTTTTCAGCCATAATGAAAATTGAGGACACCCATCTCAAAAACGACCAAATCCAAGCCCTTTGGTTGTGGGAGGAGCCAGAATTCATAATGTACTGCCCCCCCCCCCTGACATGCCAGGACACCAACCGAGCACCCTAGGGGGCACTGCAGTGTACTTCACAAGTTACTCCCAGGTGCATAGCTCCCTTACCTTGGGAGCTGAGCCCCTCAGCCCCCCCCCCAAACCCACTCCCCACAACTATACACTAGTACCATAGCCCTAAAGGGTGAAAGGGGGCACCTACATGTGGGTACAGTGGGTTTTGGGTGGGTTTTGGAGGGCTCACATTTACCACCACAAGTGTAACAGGTAGGGGGGATGGGCCTGGGTCCGCCTGGCTGAAGTGCACTGCACCCACTAAAACTGCTCCAGGGACCTGCATACTGCTGACATGGAGCTGGGTATGACATTTCAGGCTGGCATAGAGGTTGGCAAAAAAGTTTTTATTTAAAGGTTTTTTTTGTTTTTTTTTTAGGGTGGGAGGGGGTTGTTGACCACTGGGGGAGTAAGGGGAGGTCATCCCCGATTCCCTCCTGTGGTCATCTGGGAGGGGAAGACAGGCTCAACTCTAAGAAACACATGATAATGTACCATCAGGCCATTACAGCAGCCATAAAACAATATTTTTCTCAACACAGAACAAGCTGTAAATTCAACCAAGCAGCTACTTAAACAGCCTACTGCAAACCCCACAACAGAACCAGCCTTCCCAGTCACAACTAACCACCAATGACTTTGACACTTACTTTACCAACAAAATTTAAGGTCTCCACCAGGACCTACAGACAGTCCCATCAAAGCTCCAACTAACTAATGAAGAGAACACTCCCATTTCTCCACCATGCATAGCCATCTGGGACTCATTCAATCAGGTCACAGAGGAAGCTCTTGGGATATTGCTAGACTCATCACTCACTCTGTTTCCACAAATTCAAAAAACCTTCAAAAATTGTCTCTATCACCTACGGCAGCTACAAGTCTGACCACAGTGGTCCATTCTTCGTTTTCATGCTCCCTCTGCCCCGGAACAGGATGTAACCTGTTCCGGGGCAAAGGGAGCATGAAAACGAAGAGCCGACAGGCGAGCGGCACCCCCCCCCCCCCAGTGGCGTGCAGGAGGACTGCCCCCACCGTCCCCCTTGGTACGCCACTGCAGTTAATAAATCCCAATAAATAAACAAAAGGACAGCACATCAGAATTGTTGTGGTGCCTGTGACCCCTTGTGAACAGAAATGTGATGTAAGGTAGATGGGGAAGGTGATGTGAAGAGAGGGAGATCTTGGACTGTGGTGGTGAGAAAGGGAAAGGGAAATGGGACTTGATATACCACCTTTCCGAGGGTTTTGCAACTACATTCAAAATGGTTTACATATATTCAGGTACTTATTTTGTACCAGGGGCAATGGAGGGTTGGGTGACTTGCCCAGGGTCACAAGGAGCTGCAGTGGGAATTGAGCTCAGTTCCCCAGGATCAAGGTCCACTGCACTAACCACTAGGCTACTCCTCCTCCTCCTTCCTTCCAGGGAAGAGATGGTGGACCACAGGGTGCCCCTGGAGCTGTGGGGCACGGAACAGCTGTCCTGTTTTTTCCCCGCCCCAATGACGGCCCTGGTTTGAGTAGGTTATACTTTGGCAGTAAAATATCTATAGAAGACACATTTTATTTTCACACAAATGAATCTGCATGTTGTTTTTGAAAACCAGCACAACAAATCTTATTTATGTTATATGGCTTTATGAACTCTGAGGCCAAAATATATTGTGAACCTCTTTATTTACTCTGTTAAGCAGTTGTGCAAGCCACAAAGAAGTTAATTCTATAAAAAAGTAATTCTGTAAGTATGGGCGTAAATGCCAGTATTCAAGTCATGTGTGCATTTGTGAACACATGCATGTAGATTTAGATTTATTATTTATAATCCACTATTATCCAAGTCAGAGAACAGTTTATAAATAATAATCTGGCTATAAGCTATTCTGTAAATATGCAAGTAAGCACATATCTTTTATTGTAAGCAGTCCAGATGCCATCTTGAAATCGGTGGTATATCAAAGAAACCAAAATAAATAAGATACATCTTCAATAGCTTATCCTTTGCAGATGGACCTTCACATGGGTAGAGTCTGGAAGGAGCATGGCCAGAACACACATTTACGCCTTAATTCTATAAATAGCGCTCAAAACTGCACCCACAATTTAACTGAATAATGAGTGAATTAATGCCAATAACTGGTCATTATTAGTGCTATTTGGCAACAATTTGACTTTATGGATAGGGAAAGGGGACTTGATATACTGCCTTTCTGAGGTTTTTGCAACTACATTCAAAGTGGTTTACATATATTAAAGTATTTATTTTGTACCAGGGACAATGGAGGGTTAAGTGACTTGCCCAGAATCACAAGGAACTGCAGTGAGAATTGAACTCAGTTCCCCAGGATCAAAGTCCACCGCACTAACCACTAGGCTACTCCACATCTTCCTAGTTGGTATTCTATAAACATATGCATGTACATTTTTTGCTGCACAACTTAAAAGGGGGCATAGCCATGGGAGGGGCATGGGCAGCTCAGAGGCGCTCCCTGAAAATGCACAGACTATTATAGAATCCAGGGGACCCGCGCCTAATTGAGGCACAGGGATTTACACCAGAGTTCAGTTGGTTTAAATCCTCAAATTCAAAACTGGTCGCAGATCCCAGCGCTATTCTACAAACACACCCAACTTGGAGTACCGTTTACAGAGTAGCGATCAGTGCTCATTTTTTCAGCACCCAAATTTGGGCATCATTTACTGAATCTAGTCCATAACCTATAGAAATCTCCCAAATGTAGACAAAAAGTATTTACACCAGCTCTATGACTGGCATAAGTGTTTGTGCCTAATACATACATGCATATATGCCCAGTTACTCTAGTATTCTCTAAAGGAAAATAGAGCCTACTTTCTTTTACAGAGTAAGCTCCAAAAAAACCTGCCCTTTACAGAATTGACCTCAAAATGTTGAAAAGTTCATCTTACAAGTAACCAGTGATATTTTTTACCTTTCTGTAGTGACTGCATTTATTATCACCTTAGCAAAGGCCTGTTGCAAGCGTTCAAATCATAGCCCTGCCTTAATAACATCCGAAAGGCATTATTTACTTAGCTGTGGAAACCTGGCTGGAAATCACAAGATACCATCTGATTGCAAAATCCAACCAAAGATAAATAATGAACAAACATCCCAAACATCTCTATAAAATCAATGCACCCAGCCCGACATGAAAAATGTTCATGGCCTAAGCCTTCTAAGATAGGTCTCTACATCTACTGCCAAATTTCACACTGTCCTAGGTTATTGTTTCAAAAACAGGTCAATTTCTTCAAACTCAAGATTTGTTAGTAATTGCTTACCTGACTCACAGGCAAATGTCTTTGATGTTTCATCATGGAAGATAATTGCCACTGCATGCTTTTTGGTCTCTCGAGGCAGTCTAGTTATGTTTTTGATATTGTATAATTCAGTTACCTTGGGAGAAAGCAAAATAATATGTGTGTTAGGCTAGATACAGACAGATGAAGTTGTAACCAAAATGTCCCATTCAAAGATAGACAGAAGGGAAAGATTCTATTAATTGATACATGTTTCCTATTGTTTAAATATAATTTCTTTACAGCAGATTAATGAATTATATTGTGATTGTGTTAAACAATATACGCATCCCTTGTTAATTTACTCAGTGATATTTCTCAGGAAATAAACAGAAATAACCAACGGGGGAAAAATCCTGATTCCCAACTAGTTATAAAATAAACTACTAACTTATTTTGGCCTGCAGATGATTACTACTTGTCTGTTGGAAGATGCAACATGTTAAAATACAACCAAAAAATACTGGGGCATTAATACTAAGCTGTGGCAAGCACTAATGTGTGCTTATTGCAGGGCACACTCAGGCATCCCATGGTAATTTTGGGATCCACGTTCTGAGTTAATCAGTTAGCACAGATGCATGCTTAGTGCAGGATTAGCATGTGAGCCCTTACTGCCTAGAAAATAGGTGTCGGTAAGTGCTCACACGCTAATGGCCAAGCGCTAAGGGGGAAATTAGCGTATGGCCATTAATGGGAATAACAGAAAATACGGCCATTTTACCACCACCCTAAAAGTGGCCTCTCTGCTGAGGAAAGACCTGCGCTGGGGATAGCACAGGCCACTTTTTAGCTCAGCTTGGTAAAAGAGCCCCCGTGGTCAATTGTTCTCTCAATGTTATTAATATAATACAAATGAACAAGAATTAGAAAATGCTA
The DNA here is from genome assembly GCF_901765095.1 of Microcaecilia unicolor. Taxonomy (NCBI): domain Eukaryota; kingdom Metazoa; phylum Chordata; class Amphibia; order Gymnophiona; family Siphonopidae; genus Microcaecilia; species Microcaecilia unicolor. Next base: position 443,857,074 of record NC_044031.1, on the reverse strand, counting down.
AAGTGTGCCCACAATGAAAAGCATAACTTGTCACTCCTTTTACACTGTGTATGTGCCACAGAGGATATCATGAATAATGTTACAAATAACACGAGAAGTGGGAAACCTGCAAAATAGAAATGCCATATATTAGAAGACTAAGGGGAAGCCTTCAGAATTTCTACCATCTCTTCTGTCCTGTTGTCTATAAATATGAATTCCATATTTTCTTATTTCTCTAAGGCATTTATGATAGAATATTCTATTTTTTTTTTTACATTTGCCACTGAAAGTAACTGAGTTTTACCTAAGACTATTCCAGGTCTCTTTCTATGTCAATGTCATTGTACATCTACCTGCATGGGTCAAATGCGAGATCAATTTTTTCCAATGTACTGTAACTGGGACAAAGTCCACGATATTCAATAAGTGTAATTCATAAGTCAGTGAAATGATTGTGCCTATGACCTTTGTAATTTCTAGTTCTAATTTCTCCTAGAATATTTGTACGTACAGACACATCTCTCATAAACCATTTTTGCAAAGACTTCATTGGCTACCAGTACAATACAGGGCTAAATTTAAAACTCTACGTTTGATCTTCAAAGCCCTTAAAGGAAATGGCACTGAGTACCTGAAAAATAGGATGATCCTCTACACACTGCCAAGGACACTAAGGTCCTCTCAAGGACTATTACTAAGCACACTCTCTCCAAAAAACAGTACATAATATTATACCCTCAAGCGAGCCTTCTCTGGAGTAGCCCCCACGCTCTGGAATGCACTGTCTGAAAGGCTCCGCTTAACACAAGACTATCTCTACTTCAGGAAAAAGGTGAAAGTTTGGCTCTTCAACCAGGCCTTTAATGGAAGAAGTAACTAACTTGTTAGTCTCACTCACACACACAAGGAGTGACACGGGCTGCACATACTGCAGTAGGACATGTTTATCCACTCCTACCCTATCTGAGATAATATTTAACCATCTCTCTGACCTCATGTGTAACTTTCTTTAAATTAATCCCCTCATTTTCTAAATCCTCTTACTCTCTTACCTATCTATATGTTCCATCTTTGCTTATACCCTACACTGTCAATTAAAATGTTCTATTACATATTGTGTTCACATTGTAAGTAGTATACTATTGGGCTCATTTTCGAAAGAGAAGGACGCCCATCTTTTGACATAAATCAGAAGATGGACGTTCTTCTCACAGAACTGACCAAATTGGTATAATAAAAAGTCAATTTTGGACGTCCCCAACTGCACTCCGTTGCAGGGATGGCCAAAGTTCAAGGGGGCGTGTCGGAGGCATAGCGAAGGCGGGACTTAGGCGTGTCGAACACTTGGACGTCCTTGACCCATAATCGAAAAAAAGGACATCCCTGGTGAGCACTTGGACGTTTTCACCCGGACCTGTTTTTCTTATGGCTAAGGCAGAAAAAGGTGCCCAAAATGACCAGATGACCACCGGAGAGAATCTGGGATGACCTCCCGTTACTCCCCCAGTGGTCACTAACCCCCTCCCACCCTGAAAAAATATCTGTAAAAATATGTTGTGCCAGCCTCTATGCCAGCCTCAGATGTCATACTCAGGTCCATGACAGCAGTATGCAGGTCCCTGGAGCAGTTTTAGTGGGTGAGTGCACTTCAGACAGGAGGACCCAGCACCATCCCCCCCTACCTATTACGTTTGTGGAGGAAAAAGCGAGCCCTCCAAAACCCACCACAAACCCACTGTACACACATCTAGGTGCCCCCCTTCACCTGTAAGGGCTATGGTAGTGGTGTACAGTTGGGGGCAGTGGGTTTTGGGGGGATTTTGGGGGGGGGGGCTCAGCACACAAGATAAGGGAGCTATGTTCCTGGGAACATTTTATGAAGTCCACTGCAGTGCCCCCTAGGGTGCCCAGTTGGTGTCCTGGCATGTCAGGGGGACCAGTGCACTACAAATGCTGGCTCCTTCCATGACCAAAGGGCTTGCATTTGGTCATTTCTGAGATGGATATCCTTGGTTTCGAAAATTGCCGAAAATCAGAAATGTCCATGTCTAGGGACGTCCAAATCTTGGGACGGTGAAATTTAAGGATTTGGACATCCCTGACGATATTTTCTAAATGAAAGATGGACGTCCATCTTGTCTCAAAAATACAGGTTTCCCTGACCCTGGATTGGGACATTTTGCAGGGACGTCCAAATCGCAACTTAGACGTGCCTTTCAAAATTGCCCCTCCACGCCATAATTTGTATTGTTATTTGAATATTTTTACTGCTGTAATTGCTTATTGCTCAAGTTTGATCAATTTTTACTGTACACCGCCTTGAATGAATTGCTTCAAAAAGGCGGTAAATTAATCCTAATAAATAAATAAATATATGTAGGAAGTTTAAATGAAAATTAATGGAAGTGGAGGCATTACTTTTCCTTTACTATTGCTTGAAAAATAGAAGCATACAGGAAGCATTTTTTGGTGCGATTTAAACAACGTGCTGTGATAGAATTTGTAACTGTTGAAGGAGTCTGTCCAATTATTATTCACCGCCACATGCAGGTTGTTTATGGTGATGACTGTATTGATGTGAATACTGTGCTTTACTGGGCCAAAAATTATAAAGATTGTGGACTGGGAAGAGCTGATTTGTGTGATCAAAAAAACAAATTGGCCTGGCACAGCAACAGAAGAGTCTCACATGAGACAGGTTGATGAACTTATAAAGAACAATTGGAGGATCACTCAAAGCATTATTTTGGAATCTTGAAAACTTTGAAAGAATGATTAAGAAGAGTTTGGAAGCAAAAGAAGGAAATTTTGTTGCAACATGACAACACTAGGCCTCATATAGCATGAAACAACATAGAGGCAACTGCTAAGATGAGTCTCAGTCTTACCTCTCCACCAAACACCATGTGATTTCCATCTTTTACAAAATTGAAGGAATATGTTTGAGGGCATCTGTTAGACTAAAATAAAGAGGTGTAAAGGATTGTGAGCAACTGGCTAAATAGACAAGGTATGCAGTTTTTTTCACAACAGCTTTCAGAAACATGTCCATTGTTGGCAGCGAATGGTAGCAACTATGCAGAAGAGTAAATATCCTATATAATAAAATGCACCTCCAATGTTCTGAAGCCGAGAAAGTGAAGCCTTGAAGCATTTGTGCTCTCTCTAAAGCTGTATCCATCTCCTGAAGTTATGTCAGCGTACGTCCGGGTACGTCACATGGAGCACTGACCAGCCACAGATGGGAAGGCAGGCACACGGTGGTGATTGGCTCTACCATTCCGTGGGCGTGCACGCTGAGCTGTGCACGGCAGCAGAGGTTGGGCGGTTGGCGGAGGGGCAGAGATTTGGGCGGTGTGGTGCTGTAAGGGGAAGGAGAATTGCTGGGTGCCTGGGGGGGCAGGGGACATAGGAGAATTGCTGGGTGGCTGGAGGGGGGCAGGAGAGATAGGACAATCGCTGGCTGGCTGGAGGGAGAGCAGGGGAGACAGGAGAATTGCTGGGTGGCTGGAGGGGGGCAAGGGGAAAAGGAGAATTGCCAGGTGGCTGCAGGGGGGCAGGGGACACAGGAGAATCGCTGGGTGGATGGAGGGGGGCAGGGGAGATAGGACAATTGCTGGGTGGCTGGAGGGGGGCAAGGGAAAATGGAGAATTGCTGGGTGGCTGGAGGGGGGCAGGGGACAGAGGAGACTCCCTGGGTGGCTGGAGGAGGAGCAGTGGACAGAGGAGACTCCCTGGGTGGCTGGAGGGGGAGCAAGGGACAGAGGAGACTCGATGGGTGGCTGGAGGGGGGCAAAGGAAAAAGTAGAATCGCTGGGTGTCTGGAGGGGGGACAGAGGAGACACACTCGCACATTCACTCTCTCTCTCTCTCACACAGTCAATCTCACACATACTCTCTCAAACATACACACTCCGAGGAAAACATTGCTAGCGCCTGTTTCATTTGTGTCAGAAACAGGCCTGTTTTATTAGTCAGGGCTCCTCACTTGGCAGTACTCTGTAAAATATTAACCTTCCTTGCTGCTAAACCATGTCATCCTTGAATCAGTCCCCCACTTCACAGAAACTTGCTAATCATTTTTTTTACATCAAAGTTGCTACACTCCAAGCGTCTTTATCTCTTGCTTCTGGCCCTGGTGGACAATTACCCAAGACAATGGCCTCTAATTAAGTACATTCAGGGAATGCTGATCATTTGTCAAGTATATTTTCTTATTTGCTCTTCCATCTAAAGCCAATATGGGAAAGTATTTGTCATCTCTTTAGACTACTACAACTTTCTATGACCCTATTCTGTCTGGGTTAATTGAACAGCTTTCCAGCCTCCTATTGCCTTTCATTCATTAGATGGTCACAAAAAGTTTAGAGACAGGCATTGAACCTCTATCCTCTCTTCATTTGCAAGGGTCAGATGTAGAGTGGAAGAGTAGCCTAATGGTTAGTGTAGTAGGTGACGAAAATTATAAAGGGGATGGGACGACTTCCCTATGAGGAAAGGCTGAAGCATCTAGGGCTCTTCAGCTTGGAGAAGAGATGGCTGAGGGGAGATATGATAGAGGTCTATAAAATAATGAGTTGAGTGGAACGGGTAGACGTGAATCGTTTGTTTACTCTTTCCAAAAATACTGGACTAGGGGGCATGCGATGAAGCTACAAAGTAGTATATTTAATACGAATTGAGAATATTCTTCTTCACTCAACATGTCATTAGACTCTGGAATTCATTGCCAGAAACTGTGGTAAAGGCGGTTAGCTTAGCATAGTTTAAAAAAGGTCTGGACAGCTTCCTAAAGGAAAAGTCCATAGACCATTATTAAATTGACTTTGGAAAATCCACTGGGTTTTTTTGGGGGGGGATAAGCATCATAAAATGTATTGAGCTTTTCTGGGATCTTGCCAGGTATTTGTGACCTGGATTGGCCACTGTTGGAAACAGGATGCTGGGCTTGATGGACCTTTGGTCTATCCCAGTGTGGCAATACTTATGTACTTATGTACTGGTAACCTGCATTCAATTCCCACTACAGCGCCTTGTGACCTTTGAGCAAGTCACAACCCTCCGTTGCCCCATTACAAAAACTTAGATTTTGAGCCCGCTAGGGACAGAGAAAGTTCCTGCGCAAAATTTGTCTGTCTTCATTTCTGTTTTTTGTTTAGTCTTTAGGTCTTACCCTATATTTGTACGCTGATGATATCCAGATTTTGTGCCATCTGGATTATGCATCATCTCAGGGCATTCAGAGTTTGTCATCTAAATTGGACCAGCTGGTAGAATGGTTTGACTCTCCTTGATTGAAATTGAACTCAGAGAAATCCTCATGGGCTCTTTTTGCCAGGTCTGGCTCACCAGCATTGGGTTCTCTATTGCTGCTTGCAGTGAGTACCATATCTTTTAAATCTACTGTAAAGATATCGGGTGTTGTTCTGGATCAAAATTTAGCCCTTAGAAATCAGATCTCCTGTGTTGTTCTGCAAAGTTTTTATAAGCTTAAAATGATTCACTCTTTTTGTTATTTTTTTTCTACTTCAGCTCTTCACGCTTTGATTCATTCATTTGTGATTAATCAATTAGAATATTGCAATGCTCTTTACTATGGTTTGTATCAATCAGATATCATACTTCTTCAAATAGTACAAAACTTGGCAGTGAAATTGCTGACTAATTCAAACAGGTTCGATCACGTTACACCACTCTAATGTGAAGAGCACTGGTTTCCTGTTAAATGTAGGATTCTTTTTAAGATACTTTGGGGGCTTTTTACAAAGCTGTGCTAGCGTTTTAAGCTCACGATAACAATCAGCTGGTAGTAAACGCTGAGACACCTATAGGAATATATTGGGCATCTCAGTGTTTACCATTTTTACCATGAGCTAAAAACGCTAGCACAGCTTTGTAAAAGGCCCCCTTTATTTTATATTCAAAAGTCATCTTTATTAAAAACTTACGAAATAAAGCATTCATCACAGCCACAGACTGAATTAACTCTGGATATTCAATGCTGGGTCATGTATGAACTTTGAGATTGATTATCCAGGTATGCACAATCACCCGGAGTTAATCAGGCACTGAACAATATTCAGACTAGGGATGGGCAGTCATTTATAATGACAGAAGAAATGTCAATGTTTTCCATTATTAGCAAATAAATCCGGTAGGGCTTCAGTTGCAATAAATAGGGTTGTAAATTACAGCCCCTCCTCTGTAATCCAAAGCTCCCCTGCTCTTGCCCTGTGTGATGTTAGTACCCCCTGCCTTGGGTTTACCTCCCTGGTAGTCTAGTGGAGTCTTTGGGGCAGAAGCAACGCTGATCCACTCCTGCCCATGGCTATGACCATATCCAATATGCAGGCATGACCTTTCTTCATAGTATCTCTATAGTAGCTGTACTGCAAGACTATGGAGAAAGGTCAGAGCTGCCATATTGGATGCAGCCACTGCCATGGGCAGGAGTGTATCAGCATCACTCCTTCCTAACAGCCCCTGATAAACCACCAGGGAGAGTGGGGCAGGGGGGATTTGGATGGTTGGGGGCAGGCATGGTAGGTAGCTTCGATAGCAGTGGCACTTGGATCATGAGTGGAGCCAGAAAATTTTCATTGTGTCATCTACTGATGACACAAGAGGGGGATCCCCTGAACAAATCAAACATTCCCCTGAGTGACATGAGATATGACACTAAATGCACATCCCTAATTCAGACTGTTGCCCAGTTAGCTCAGTGGAAGAAGTTAGGTCGACCTTTTAGCTGCCCTTATTTTATCTGTTTTCTTAGCTGGTTAGTGGACTGAATATCAGCACTGTGGAACTGGGAAAGAAAGAGTTACAACTTATGTATTTAAAATAAATGCAAGAAATTGTCTTAAGCAAGTTACTGACAAAATGCTGGCTTAGCTGACCTAGTAGAAAGCCAGTAAGTAGAAGTGTACTGTACAACTCTTTATCTATATTGACAAAGAAAGACCTTCAGATAAGAGAGGTTAAAAGAAGGTCTGAACTGACCAGTATTTGTGATAAATATCTTCTTTTAGTATATTCTATAGAACAACAGGCAATTAATATTAGTCTATTATTAAAGATAGTTGAGAAATGCTATATAATAGGTTTTCCATTGACCTATGCCCTTATACTTTAGACTGCATACATTGTTAGATTAAGTTCTGCCTTCTAAAAAAAGTATGAAATGCTGATGCTATGGAATTTTGTATATATGTAGGATATAAATGTAAGCACTAGACTGTCATTCTTGAGGGAGACTTGGAAAAAGAGAGTCATATCTCCATGTCTTCCCTCCTTATTGCAATGTTATATTATGCAGCTCTAATAAAGAGACCAATTTTAATGATCTTGTGTGGGACAAAGTATTTTATTTTCTATAAATTTAAGAACCTTCTGCAAATTGGTGGCCTATACGGGGATCGAACCCACGACCTTGGCATTATCAGCTCTGCTCTGAAATCAGTTTGTTTATACATCAAAAAATTCACCATAGCCTCTTGTCAAAGAATTCAACTCTCCGGAGGCTATTTTCAACAAGGTAAAAGCAGAAAAATAACTTTACTCTTTGAAGTCTATTAATAAGTTATCTCTGTGCTTTTCTGGTGACACAATAAAACCAAAACAAATTCTCAAACCGTAATTACATTATTTACAGACCTGAATCAACGGACATGTAAATTCAGTCCTGTAAAGCTAGATAATCAAAACCCACAATCTTAAAAAAAATACAGTGCAAGAGATCTAATGGACATAATTACATTACTGTAAAGGCACAGATCAAATATACATCTAAACTTCCCTCTGGTGGAGTTAAAAAGTTAGTATGGGAAAATTTATATTCATTATAATTTCATTTCTGCTACAAAAGCACAAATAAAAAAAAGCATGTTGTGGATAATCTCTGCATATACTGCAGAGGCATACAGCAAACTTCAAAACATTCTGCATCATATACTATTTATGCCATAACAGTCTCTATCAATCCGTTTACTTTCTCTGGCCATACTGTCTTTCCACTCACCATGCCCTCATCCACACTTGAGTACCTGCATTTCCTGCCTTTTTCCTGCTTATATTGTCCCTTTCCTCTCTCCCTTGTGTCTTTCCCCTCCCCCCCTTTTTCTTTGCCCTCCCTCTATTTTGTTTTCCTATCCTTGTCACATGTCTCATACACATAACAGGATTTTCATTCTTCTGGATTTTTACTTTGAGTAGTTTTTTTTAAATAACAGTTTCATCTCTGCTTTTGCTTTTTTAGCCTCCATTTTGTTTTCTCACTTGGTCTTTGTTTTTGCACTTTCCCCTTTTGTTTGTCCATTGTTATGTAAATTAACATATAAATATAAATCAACATATGCATCCAGCTTCTCCTGCATATGCATGCAAATTTGGAATGAATTACCAAAATCCATAAAAATAACACACGACATAGTGACCTTCCGTAAACTATCGAAAACTTATTTATTTAAGAAAGTATACAATAATAATTCATCCTAAATACAAATTAACAAAACACATCTATACAATATGTATTCTCTATATCTCAACTGTTTTTGCTAAATTATCTTGATTTCCAGTTTAATTTTCTTAATTGTTCAAGCTAATTTTGTCATGAATGAAATTTAACCCATTACCTTTAGCTCTTATCATAAGACAAACTTTCCTCCTGTACAGTGGCGTAGCCAAGGGTGGGCTTGGGTGGGCCCAGGCCCATCCACTTTGGGTTCAGGCCCACCCAGTAGCAGCACATCTATAATGTGGCTGACAGGGATTCTCAAGCCCCACCAGCCGAAAACTCCCAACTGTCCCTCCTGCATACCTTTCTAAATAGCAGATCTTTGCCTGCTGCAAGCAGCGACTGATACATACTGTTCGCACCAGCCCCGCAGCCTTCCCTCTGTATTCCCGCCTATGCGGAAACAGGAAGTTGCATCAGAAGAAAGGCTGTGGGGCAGGGGCGTATCTGAACTGCGGCGGTAGGGGGGGCCAGGGCCAGAGAGGGGGGGCACATTATAGCCCCCCCCCCCGCCGCCGCCGCCGCCGCCATTGCCGATCCCCCTCCCCCCAGCCGCTGCCATTGCTAACCCTCCCCCTCCGTTGCTCGCCTACCTTCGCTGGCGGGGGACCCCAACCCCCGCCAGCCGAGGTCCGCGTCCTCCTGCCGCTGCCGGCTGCCTTTGGTCCTTTCATTCTTCCATTGAAGCTGGCGCCGACGAAAAAGTTTCTTTTGAATCTGACGTCGCTGCACGTTGCACGTTGTACGTGCAGGACGTCAGACTCAGAAACAATTTCTGAGTCTGACGTCCTGCACGTACAACGTGCAGCGACGTCAGACTCAAAAGAAACTTTCGTCGGCGCCAGCTTCAATGGAAGAATTAAAGGACCAAAGGCAGCCGGCAGCGGCAGGAGGACGCGGACCTCGGCTGGCGGGGGTTGGGGTCCCCCGCCAGCGAAGGTAGGCGAGCAACGGAGGGGGAGGGTTGGCAGCGGTAGGGGGGTCCAGGGCGAAATCTGCGGGGGCCCAGGCCCCTGAGGCCCCACGCAGATACGCCCCTGCTGTGGGGCCAGCATGAGCCGTGTGTATTCGTTGCTGCTCGCTGTTGGTGAAAATCTGCTATTTAAAAGGTATTCAGAGAAGAGCGGATGTTTGAGAGACCATATGGATTGCAGGCAAGAGAGGGAGAGACCAAATCACTTGTGGGACAAGGCGGAGTTTTTCTGCCCACCCATCTTGGGCCCAGGCCCACCCAAATTTGGGTGTCTGGCTACGCCCCTGCTCCTGTAACCTAACCCAATTTATCCCTCTACCTCAACTGTGTATTTCTCTTATCCGGAACTAGTATCACCACTTACGGAACTATGTAAGCCACATTGAGCCTGCAATTAGGTGGGAAAATGTGGGATACAAATGTTATAAATAAATAAATTGTTTAGTTACTTTGACATTATAATTTTTTACATTGCACTACCCGCCCCCAGTCACTTTTACATCCGCCCCCTTTGCCACGTATGCGATGCGCTCATCTCTTCAGTTTGTTTGACCATGCCCCCTTTTTTGCCGCCTTTTCATCTTTTTAAATAGACCTGCCGGCTTTACTGTTTTTATTGCTGCCTCAGCGTTTCTTGCTTAGCACCACTGTGGTTAATTTTTCTTTCAGGTTTGTTGCCTTTTCTCTTCGCTCAGCCTTTCATCTGGTATCGTTTTTTTCCTGTTGTCTTTGTACAACCTGTAGTCTCTGTTAGCTTTTCTTTTAGCACTATTTGGATCGTCGCTCTGCGGTTTTATTTCATTTTTTTTCATATGTCTTTTCCCAGCACCATCACTTCTAGTACCATCACTTCTAGGACTAGTTGCTCCTCCGTTATTCCACACTAACCTCTTGGCTACAATTCTCTATTTCTGCTGTTTCTCAATGTTTATCATCACACCACTCCTCTGGATTCTAGCATATGCTTTTCCTACACAACTCACAGCCCTTTCCTACAGCGCTGTTCACAGCTCCGTTTAAGTTAAGCCCACGTCCGTTCCTGTCATTTACACGCAAGTCACACTTTCTAGTATCTTTTATTTACAAATACTCTTTTCCTGTTTGTTATCCCCACAGTTTTATTTGTCTTTTTACGCTTATGATTGGCGCATTCACCTGTCATTAGTCTTTCTAAAAGTACGTATTATCCCTTTTGTTTTTTCCTTACTTTTTGTTGTTTCGTTCTAACTAAATACATTCTTCATGTTCTGGCACTCTTCACTATTTCAGGCTTGATTTAGCTGCCTTGCTTATGGTGTTCCATTCATTGGCTTACACAACAAACAGGTTCACATCTATATATTACCCATACTTGATATCTACTACCCTCACTAGCTTCAACCCTGTAAAAGGATGGACATAACTATGGTTTCATTCCTTCTGTTTACACTTTTATATTGTTATTTATTTTATGGCTCAATTTACAGTCCCGTTTAATTTATTTTACTAGCCTTACGTGATCTACAGTCTTCTTTGATGTCTATCATTTATCTTTTCAATATATGTTTTTTATGTCTTTGTTTAAAAAAACTTATTGTTTTATCAGTCATTACTATTTATATGATTGTACTAAGTTTTATACATTTGTGTGTATTGTAATTATATACCTCTCTTGATTTATAGACTCCTGAAGCAGGCGTTTTTGAAACACGGCTCCGTGTCGAGTTTTTTAAACTTTCTTTTAATAAAGCATTTTGATTACTTGTCTGCACGGTGTCTTGGAGGTGTCATGTTGATCTCGCTACTTTTTGTTTTCTTATTTTTATCCACGTAGTGGATCTAGCTTCTCCACATTTGTTGTTTTTTTGTTTGTTATTTAGTGTAACATCTCTGTCACTATGGAACATTCTTTCTCTTCATTTGGAGGATTCATTACCGAAGTTTAAATCAGGTCTAAAGACTTGTCTGTTCAAGAATGCATTTACTAAGGCTGATTAGCATATACAGACCCCTGCATTGCATGTTTATGTACCGGTCATAGAAGTATAACCTCTGGATCTGATACTGTCTCTTCTATATAATATACTTTGTAAATTGTAATTTTTGTTTTACTAGATGTACTTGGAAACTGCTCAGAAAGTTCACTAATGGGCAATATAAGAAGAATTAAATAAACTTGAAACTTTTTTTTAATAAAATAGGCACCCAGAACAAATTGAAGATGTTGACATACACATTTACACCTGCTCCAAAGCTGGTGTAAATATATGTGTCTACGCTATTATATTCGTAATCATATATTTTATAAAGTATTTATTTTATTTATTTATTGCATTTGTATCCCACATTTTCCCACCTTTTTGCGGGCTCAGTGTGGCTTACAATATGATATGAATAGTGGAAATGCAATTTGTTACAACTTGGTTATGGATTACATTGTGCAGAGTTATGCGAGACAATCGAAGTATCGTTGAGGAATATAACAATGGAACACAAACATTGAAACATTGGAAGGAGACAATGGGAAGCTTAAAGGGCAATATTAAGACATGAAGACATATGGTATACATATTTCTGTGAGTAAAGGTATGAGTGATGTGAGATTACGGGGGATGAGAGTTCAGAAGTACATCACAAGTCCACAAAAGCTGTGCCTCTGGGATCTCCTAAACACGGCAGGTATTTAAGTACATACCATCCTCCAGCCATGCACACACACATTCACATGTATACCCCACACAGAGTAAACAGTGTGTAAACAGGCTTCCAGTGTGAAAAGTCTTACCACCTAACATGATAAAAATCAGGTATAACTGAAACATCTATTTTAGACATTCTGCTTATACCTGTATATTCACCAGTACTGTCTAAATGGATAGTATGAGCAAATTTAAGTTTAATTTGAAGCAGTATGTTAGGCATTTCATATTATAAGCTGACCATCTGAATGAATGTTGGCTTCAAATTCTAATGGTCAAACTGACATTTAAAATCACTTAGAAACAATTCAAAACCTTTGGCTGAGATTTTATTTTTAAAATGTGATTATATGATTGAATAGATCTTTGACAAGAAGATATCAGAAAACATTTTATACAAATGACAGTATCAGCCATAATTTATAAATGGTAAAAATGTCAGCCATATTCAAGATCCTTAGTTTTCTTTGGCAATTCAGGGATATATTTTCTATTAAGGGTTAAAGAAAACTGCAGCCCAGCTTTTAAGATTCTTATGTACATGATTTTGCATATATTATATGTAGCTGCTCCTGGGGGACACTGGAGCCTGGGCTGACCAGGCAGGAGTGCCCCTTCGACAGAAGTTGTTGGTCCCTGGACGTTTGGCACTTCATGCCTCCACCTCCTACCTTCCCAGGAAATAAAACAAAGCCAGTGTGACTATGAACAAGTTTATTCAACTTTACAGCAAGTACCAAAAGTGTACTTAAACTCCTTAATGCATAACTATTCATAGAAACATTTATACAGTACATTGAGCATCAGATAATATTTAGATCATTTGAGGTATCAATCTTAATACAATATTAACACCTAGATGTACCTCTCCAATGTCTCATTATTAGTTGTCCTTCCTATTATCCTTCCCATCATACCATACCCTATCAGCAGGAATGCAAGTAGACCAGTGGCTTCAGGAAGCTCCAGGGTGATCTATGGTGTTTGACCTGGTCTGCCTCCAGTCTGCAGCTGTGGCTCTACTCTCTCTCAACTACTAGACTTTCTGTCTGAAAGTGATCACTGCTGTGCTGCTTTACCTCCACTTGCCTGGAGGGGTCACTGTACCTTTGCCTTTCAGCTGATAGACTTTCCACTTGCCTTGAGAGGTCACAGCTATTCTATTCTTTGAGATTTATAAACTGCTAACTCTCCAGATAGGTCTAAAGCAGTTTACAATAAGAGTTACATACAGAACGAAACATTTAACAATTTTCACTAAAAATGTCAAATTAAAATTCATTTATAGTCCAAGTAACTCTGAAACAGATACTTCTTTAAAAGTTTGTGAAATGACAAATAAGAGGGCAGTCGCTAATCAATGGCAGGTTATTTCATATCAAAACAGCATGAAAAAATAATGAACCTTCTAACATTTTCTTAAAACAACATTCTAAACTCAATATTTTATGATTATCCCAGGGGGAAGACATTTGTTAAACTTACATTTGTTAAACTTACATTTATAGAGGAATAGGAAAAGGATATAGGAATGCAGTAGTTGGAAGGGAAGGAAGAGGGTATTTGATGCAGCATGTAAATGATCAGTGAGCACACTGATCAAAGAAAATTCATATAAAATCTTTTATAGATGGCACTTAACACTAGTGACGCTCAGAAAGATATATCCAGGGACATCAGACACATTTGCATATTTGGTGGTCTCATGGGAAGATCAATGAGTTTTGGGATCAGGTTGGGGGTCGGGGAATCGGGAATTTGGTTGGGAAAGAGCTACAAATGGAATCTTAAATGGGAAGGAATATAAATGGAGTCTATGATGTGTTTGCTGGGAGTAGTCCCCAAAAATAAGTAAAGCCAGAAGGAGATTGATTAAGGTGAGGATTACAGCTGCTAGATGTATTAATACAAGTCACTAGAAACAAGTAGAAGACTACTATTACTACTACTTGTCATTTCTTTAGTGCTACAAGACATACACAGCGCTGCACACTTGAACATGAAGTGATGGGAGAGGTTGGAGTGGATAGGAAGAATGAAGAAGCTCATGGATATATGAAACAAAAGGAATGGGAAAGGTTAATGTTATTTTTTTTGGGGGGGGGTCTAGTACCAGGGTTGCTTTTGGAACTCCCCCCCCCCCCCTTCTATTTAGGGTTTGCTTGTCCACGGATTGACTCAAAAGGGTAGCATGATAAATGCCCTGGTTTGGCACTCAAGAAGTCATCCTGTTTTTTACCCAAGATGGTGGAATAGCAATAAGGAAGACCATTTAGACTGTCCTGCAAAAGTAGGGACATCTTACAGGCCATCACACTAATGATTGGCATCTGAGATATATTCTAAGTAGTCTGGACAGAAAAGCTAACAGATAGCATATACCAGTTTTTGTTACTATAGTGATTTTGTAAAAAAACAAAACTGTTCAGTAGCAAGAAAACCAGTTAATCTTATCCAGTTGTTTTTAATTCAACTTTCAGTCAAATATTCAGTAAAATCTAGCCAGTTAAAATTTGACTGGCTGGTTTTAGCAAAAATTGGGGGTTATTTATTAACTCATGATAGTGAGATCCCATGTGATTCATTAAACTACACTATGCACCACAATTTAGTGAATCAAACAGTGACCCGGAAGATGAGAAAAACATAAGATGTGTCATACTAGGTCAATAGAAAAGTCCATCGAGTGCAGCATCCTGCTCTTTGATCATGTGAAAGCCTATTTGTGCTAAAAAGGTTATAAAGGCCTCATTTCAAAAATTTGTCAAGAATCAATTAATTGAACATATCTTGGTGAAACATTGTTAACATCCTGGAAATGCCTTGTTTTCTTAGGGGCCCTTTTACTAAGCTGTGGCCTCAATGCACATAAGCAATATTGTCCAATACCGGAGTGCAATTGGGCCAAAACTGAGTAAGATTATTTCAATATCTTCAATCAGATGTACAAATATCTATGTTAGAGGAACTAGAGCTTCTAACAGCTTCAAAAAAGGAGGACGCAAGAGATGTGAGAACGTTAGTGACAGGCTGCAGTTTGCTAGGTTATCTTGTAGCATGAAACACTTTGGGCCTTGTTTACAAAGCCGTACTATAGGCGTGCTAGCATTTTTAGCGTGCGCTAAAAATTAGTACGCTCTAAAAACGCTAGCGCACCTTAGTAAACAGGGCCCTTTGTTTGCTAATAGCTTTCAATGAATAAGTTCTTCTATTAAACAAAACCTCTGGGATGTCAAATCCATCTCAAACATTCAAGTGAAGGTTAAATTAGAGGACTACATATATTACATCAATTTATAAATGCTTAATCACATCAGCTATGAAATACCTTTGCATACATGGAGACATATACTAATAACCTCATAGCCATTCATCTTTCTAACAGATAAAAATAATCATCAGCACTCTAATCATTGGTAATCAATACTAATTGTAATAACAAATGAATTGTCTCATTATGCTGCTTCAGATCTGTAGATCTGGCTGCAACCCAAGGCTGGATTCAGTTCAAATATATGACTCAGAGACATATTATCAATATGTTCCTCCAGTTCTTTAAAATCGTTTAAACCAAATTTTTTAAAAAGAATGCACTGTTCAATAGAAACAGAATGGAGTTCCCTGTCATTATGAAAATTACTGTGGGGATCAGAAAACCGGGGGCAGGGTAAAATTCTATTCTATTCTGCTTCTATCCAATTAGGTTCAGTACAGATTACAATTAAATTTGACCTCTACAATTGAGGAAACATACAAATAAATTACATTTAAAATAAATATATTAAACATTTGATACAAATAGGTTTTAAGGACTTTGCAAAAATACAGATAGGTATCATTTGGGAAGCTCGCCAGGTGCCCTTGGCCTGGATTGGCCGCTGTCGTGGACAGGATGCTGGTCTCGATGGACCCTTGGTCTTTTCCCAGTGTGGCATTAGTTATGTCTAATTTGGGGGTCCTTTTACTATGGTATGCTGAAGAATGGGCTGCACTAGTGTAGGTGTGTGTTTTGGGTGCTCGCAGATCCATTTTTCAACATGCCTGTATAAAAGGCCTTTTTTATTTTTGCCGAAAATGGATGTGCAGCAAAATAAAAATTGGCAGGCGTCCATTTTGGGTCAGACACCTTACCATCACCCACTGACTTAGCAGTAAGATCTCACATGTCAACTGCGCAGTAATCGTCTACGCAAGTAGAATGATGATTACCGCCCGGTTTCTGCCACATGCCGGAAAATTACAATTATTTTCTGGCATGCGTAGCGGACATGTGTAAAAAACAAAAATACCGCCCTGGCCAAGCGGTAGCCAGGCAGTAACTCCAAATTGATGCATGTTGGGCGCGCATAGATGCCTATCCTGCTTATTTTCAAAGGAGAAGGCTGGCCATCTTCCGACACAAATCGGGAGATGGCCAGCCTTCTCGTATGGCCAGCCAAATCGGTATAATCAAAAGCCGATTTTGGCCAGCTTCAACTGCTTTCTGTTGCAGGTCTGGCCAAAGTTCAATGGGGCGTGTTGGCAGTGTACCGAAGGTGGGACGGGGGCGTGGTTAAGAGATGGCCGGCCTTGGCCGATATTGGAAAAAAGAAGGCCGGCTCTGACGAGCATTTGCCTGACTTTACTTGGTCCTTTTTTGTTCACGACCAAGCCTTGAAAAGGTGCCCGAACTGACCAGATGACCACCGGAGGGAATCGGTGATCACCTCCCCTTACTTCCACAGTGGTCACCAACCCCCTCCAACCCCCCCCCCCAAAAAAAAAATTAAATACATTTTTTTGCCAGCCTCTATGCCAGCTTCAAATGTCATACCCAGCTCCATGACAGCACTATGCAGGTCCCTGGAGCAGTTTTAGTGGGTACTGCAGTGCACTTCAGGCAGGCAGACCCAGGCCCATCCCCCCTACCTGTTACACCTGTGGTGGTAAATGTGAGCCCTCCAAAACCCACCACAAACTCACTGTACCTACATCTAGGTGCCCCCCTTCATCCCTAAGGGCTATGGTAGTGGTGTACAGTTGTGGGGAGTGGGTGTTGGGTTTTTTTGGGGGGGCTCAGCACCCAAGGTAAGGGATCTATGCACCTGGGATCAATTTATGAAGTCCACTGCAGTGCCCCCTAGGGTGCCTGGTTGGTGTTCTGGTGTCTTGTCTGCAAGGAAGGTGAGCTCTTAGGTCCCGCAAGGCCCCGAGGGACCTCAGAGGACAGCCGAGCAACCCCAGGTCTTCACCCGCGGCGACCGCCGTTCACCAAGGGTTGAGCCCCCAGCTGCAGGCGGTCAACGGGACTTCAGGAACCGCGGGGTTGACGGACTGACCTGGACTGGAACCAGGAGAGAAGCGGGCAGGTGGAATAGAGACGTCCACAACAGGCAACAGTTCAAGGCAGGCAGCTAACAGCATAGTCAGAGTCAGGCAAGAGGTCAAGGCAGGCGGCTAGCAGAGTAGTCAGAGTCAGGCAAGGGGTCAAGGCAGGCAGCTAGCAGAGAAAACCAGGAACGGTCCAAAAGTCCAAAACCAGCAACACCAGGAACAACGGAGACTGGCCTCGGGTAACAGAACCTGAAGCAAAGTCTTAACCCAGGTCTACTCCTTAAATACCGTTAGCCTCAGCCGCCCAGCCCCCGCCGACATAGTCGACCAATCAGCATCCGGCCACTAGCAGAACTCCCCTGATTGGCTCCTCCAGATCCTCCAGGCAGGAACATGGCACCAGCCCCCCAATCCAACTTTCCAGAGGCGGCGCTACGGGTACTGGCCCCTGTAAGAGAACAAGACGCCGGCCATCGCGTCTTGGCGTTAAACTTCCCACTAACACGCGCACTGCCCTCACCGCCTGCGACCGCGAGTCCGGCGGTCGTGCTTGCCGGCCCGAGACCCCGAACCCAGGCCGGGAGGGCCCCGCCGCGGTAAGCCCCAGCTCCACGCCGCCGCCGCCCCCTGAGGACCAGCTCCCGCGGCGAAGGACCCCGGCTCCCGTGCCCAACAGAAGAACCGCCGGCAGACGCGACACCTGGCATGTGAGGGGGACCAGTGCACTACAAATGCTGGCTCCTCCCACGACTAAATGGCTTGGATTTGGCCGGGTTTGAGATGGCTGCCATTAGTTTCCATTATCGGCAAAAACCAATGGCAGCCATCTCTAATGCCGGTGATCTCTAAGGGCGACCCAAATGTTGAGATTTGGCCGGCCCCAACCGTATTATCGAAACGAAAGATGGCCGGCCATCTTGTTTCAATAATATGGTCGAGTATGCCGCTTTATGGGGCCGCCATTAGAGATGGCCACCCTTATAGATGGCCGGCCCCGTTCGATTATGCTCCTCTATGTGGCTTATTAAACTGGCCCCTTGAAGAGGGAGCTGATTCCAAAATGAGGTGCCCTGATAGGCAAAAGTATACCCCAGCTGTATTTTTCAATAAATAATTTTAAATGAAGGAAAATCCAGTTTCAATAAATGGGTGTTCAGGTGCAATAAGGAAATGCTGAGGAATTCTTAAATAATGAGCTAGTCTCTCTGAAGTAAGGTCATCAACTGATTTAAATACCAAACATACCATTTTAAATGTAATCCTGGACCTTACAAGCAACCAATGTAACCTTCTCAGTAACTGAGAGGCTCTCTCAAACTTTCTTAAATGAAAGATCAGTCTCACTGCAGTGTTTTGTAACAGCTGCAATCTATCCAACAATGTTTTAGTGATACCACTGTATTCTGAATTGCAATAATGCAGATAAGGAAGTACAACAAGATTGTACAATAATTCTGAAACTATGAGGACTTAACATGGACCGTATAAATCTCAACTGTCTCAATCTAAAAAAAAAAAAAAATCATTTTGACAGTGCCAGAATCTGATGTTCAAAGGTTATTGAATTGACTATAAACCTAAGGATTCTAGATCCATCTTCTATGGCAGAATAAGCCCTGCATGAATACTATATGAAAGGGAAAGGGAAATGGGACTTGATATACTGCCTTTCTGAGGTTTTTGCAACTACATTCAAGGTGGTTTACATATTCAGGTACTTATTTTGTACCAGGGGCAATGGAGGGTTAAGTGACTTGCCCAGAGTCACAAGGAGCTGCAGTGGGAATTGAGCCCAGATCCCTAGGATCAAAGCCCACTGCACTGACCAATAGGTTACTCCTCCACTCCTCCCTCTTACATTTTCTTTGGTTTGAAGATGTTTATGGGTCAGCTATATTTTTATCCCATGGGCGTAGTTTGACTGTTTCATTTGGGAGGGCAAAGGATGGGGCGGGGCATATTAGCATATTCACTTGCATATATATATATATATATATATATATACTAATATGGAGGAAGGAAGGGAGAAAGGAAGGAAGGAAGGGAGAAAGAGCTGGCTTTTTTGGGAATAACCATAATGAATATGTCTGAGAGCTGCCTGCTGCATTGCGCCGTGCCGGCCCTACATTTTGGGGAGAAATGCCCCCCTCTCCCCCCAAACTACGCCCATGTTTTATCCCCTTGATTCCTTCTTCAAACCAGCTCAGAACTGAAGGTTTCATGCCTCCTTATTGTGGAGGTGCACCTAAAAGATGTCCCATTGCTGAGCAGTGTGAAGGAATGCATGCAGTGGGCTTTGATGCTTGCAACCTGGGTTCAATTCCCACTGCAGCTCCCTGTGACCTTGACCAAGTTATTTAACCCTCCATTGCCCCAGGTACAAAAAAATCTTAGATTGTGAGCCCTCTAGGGACAAAGTACCTGCATATAGGAGGAGATTGTATATATGATGCCTTAAAAATCAGCACTGAAATCAGTGTCAACCAAGTGTATTCTATAATTGGCACCAAGATTTAGGCATCAATTATAGAATAATCTTAGTTGATATTTCACTGAAAACCTAGTGTAAATCTCAGCATGTAGATTTAGGCGCACTGGCTAATATTCTTTAACTAGGCACCTAGATTTTGGCACGCATGTGAAATGCCCATTTCCCCACCCAGAACCATGCCCCTTTTTGCCTCCATGTGATAGATGTTTGGCACACATCGTTACAGAATAATGTCTACAGCGCTGTGTATGTCTAGCAGCACTATAGAAATGATTAGTAGTAGTAATAGTAGGGATGAGATGTTACTCTCCCCTAATGATACTCCTTCATTCTAGCACCTGGAGATTAGCTACAGTGCAGTGACTCTACCATTACAGTCTTATGAGATCATTCCTCAGGGAGTGTCAGGTAAGTGATGCCAATAATGGTTTCCTCAACTGTAGGTGAGGTGCAGAACTGTGGATCTCCAAAAGCTTTATAAGTTGGGGTGGAGATGAAAAATTGATCAGGCAGGGAGTGATCAAGTAAGAAGAGCATTAAAAGGTGATGACCAATTGACATTGGGTACCTTAGCCAGCAGACTCCTCCCTCCTTTGCTGAAGTTGCCAATCATTACCCTGGATTTCATTTGCAGCTCAGGCAGGTTTCCTGCTTGATCTAAAGACATTTCTCTTCTGACAATAAATATTGACATATTGCCTCACAACTAAGTTTCAAGGTGACTAACAAAGTAGAGACACTTGAGGATGAACTAAAGGCAATGAGAGGTTAATTCTACTCTGATTAAAGATAAAGGGACTGATATCAGACCACGGGAGTTAGATTGGCTAACTCCTGCAGTTGGTGCTAGGCCTGGATATTCAATGCAAGGCCTCTTCCATTTCTGGCATTAAATATCGGGTTTATTTTTGGCCAGTCTAAAGATAACCAGCTAAGTTGATATTCATACTTAGCTGCTTATCTTTAAACTGGCCACAGATATTCTACATTTTCACATGGTCAAATATGGCTGCTAAACTGGCTTTAAAAATAGAAGGATAACCAGTAATATCGGGTGATATAACCGTCTATGTGTTAGCCACTAACCAGGGATATTCAATGGGAGATAGCCGGTTATCCCCCACTGAATATTGGCAGACAGCTGGTTAAGCACTATTTAACTGGTCAGTAACCGTTCTGGCTAGTTAAATAGTGCTGAATATCAGGTGGATAGACTTGTTCCACTGGAAAACTGGCAGGGTTAGAGAAAATCAGAAACAAAACAAACAAAATCAAAAAGGAAGTGCAGTGGGTCTCAGTTGAAGTGGAGCCTTGGATTAGATGAAGTAAAGTTTAGTAATGGACCTGACAGCCTATGATTTAATACGGTACCTGTATCAGGGGTCATATGGTAGTCTCAAATATGTATAAAGCTTCCTTTGTAATTCAGCAACAGGGATATTCCAATCAGAATTGCACATTCATTCACCCCGTGCTGTCATGGCAGTGGTAAAATGACTGTGCAATTGCTGTTGCTGAGTTACCAAGAAGCATTATGTATTTTTTAGACCACTATTGCCACCAATTAGCAATTGTCATGTGCAATTAGCATCAATTAATAGCAATTATTGCTACATTCCAACTTATTTTCACACAATCAAAATTAAACAATCATTTTTAAACAGAATTACTTCTAATCACAAATACAGACTCCGAGTGCACTTGTTGGTCAAGACAAATAGAGTTGAAAAGCAATCTCTAAAATCCTTTTTATTACAACAGGGGTGGAGCAAGGGCAGGTCGGGTGGAGGTCTCACTAATTTGCATAACTTACAGAATACTATAACTTACATGTGTGCCTGCATTTACACCAGCTCTATGGCTGTAGACAACAAAATGTTAGGCACGCTGATACTGAGTTATGCTAGTGATCTATAATGGAACCTGGACACATAAGTTTTACATAGCCTCAAGGCACCGAAATGGGGGTGCTCAGTTGTAGAACTTTCCTGATAGATTATAGTTTATTTTATATATTTATGACATTTATATCCCACATTATCCCGAAAACAAGCTCAAGTTCAATGTGACATGTAGTTTAGATTAAAAATACAGAGTTTAAATTTCAACAATAGTGAAGTAATATGATGAAGTGGCTGAAAGTTACAGATTAGCAAATAAACTACAAACTGTGCAAATATTGATAGATTGGCAATACAGAAAAATTAACTAATGTAATGACTTCTGGAACAAATTGGTGAATAAATTAGTTTTTAGCAATTTTCAGAATTGTAAGTAGTTAAGATGAAATGTAATAGATTTTGGGAGAGAATTCTAACATTTGGTTCCAATATAGATGAAATCATGAGAAAATACTGATGATTTATATACCACGTTTTTAAAATTTGGTGAACAAAGTATGAGAGGGTCCCTGGCTCCAAGGAAGGCTTTATGTGAAGCCATTTCTATTAAATGGTTCATAAAATCTGGACCCAATCCATGCAATATCTGGAATATAAAGGTACATAGCTTGAATAAGATCCTGGCTTTAATGGGGAGCCTAAATTATAATGCATGCAGTTGAAAAGGGGCATGGCTATGGGCAGGGAAATGGCCATTTCATGGGTGTTCTAAAATTTATGCACGTAGTTATAGAATATGGTCCAGTGCACGTAAATCTATGTGCAGGAATTTGTTGGTGTAAATGTAGGTGCATAGTTTTAGTTGCTGGGATATCAACTAAATGTATTCTATATACCTCACCTAAATCTAGGAACCGCTTATAGAATACACAGGCAGAATTGTTTACTGCGCAGATTTTTTTTTAGGCACTTTATATAGAATCTGGCCTTAAGTCCTTAATGTGCAGTTAGTCCGTGGTAACAGTCTCCTGCACAAACACATTAAAGCATTTTGCGGTAGTTTACCTGTTACCGTATGGTAAACTGTACATTAGAGTATTTTTCAGAATTTTTGTCTGAGGGGACACGTTATGGGCAGAGAGTGGATGTGGAAGTGTTAGACAGCTAAATAGAAGGCAGTAAGTGCTCTCGCGTTAACTATTTGTAGTTTTCACATGCTAATGATAATATTAGCACATAACCTACAAAAAAAAGGAAGCCCTCAAAAAGTGCCGTGTAAAATTTGCAGATATCATGTGATAAAATCCCACATTAAAAGGGCACCATAGAGTTAATATAATTTATGAAGCACATAAATGGAGATATCCATGATACTAGAGCTTTTAAAATTATCTATCTATCTATCTATCTATCTATCTATCTATCTATCTATCAAGACTATAAAAAATTAGCTCATTTCAATATGACTGTATGATATTTATAATTTGGCTTAAATAATTAAAAGATTAGTAATTTTAGAGAAATAATGGCTTCGGATGGGTTGGGGATGCATTATAGTAAAGGATTATTATTTATTAGATTCCAAATGATAAGTCAAAAAGGGCAATTATGTGAATGATGTTGCATTAAGAATGGCAGCTGCACAATTTGTTACCTTGACAACTGTCAATCAACATGGGATTTCAGCTTTAAAATGGTGGCAAGAAGGTTTTTAGCAATGCTTGGCAGAGTATTCAGCGACTGTTTATGGAAGCTTTTCTGTTGCTAATTTACATCAGCACCCATTAAAGGTAAGGAAACCCAAGGAAATTATTTACAGTATTTGAATTCAAGGTTGCTGCTTTATTGCAATAAAAGCCAACAAACTTGATTCCATTAGAGTGAAGTAGTTTCTTTTAGGGTGAGCTCACTGAAATCAATTAAATACAATTATATAAAGTTTTTATATTTTAGAGGTGGTAAAATGGCATACATTATTGCATACATAAGATTAAAACTGCTAAGTTAAAAGCTGCATTAGAAAATGTGGGAGTCTCTTTACTAAGTTGTGGTAAAAGGGGGCCTGCTCTAGCGTTGTGTGTTTTTGATGTGCACTGAGGCCCCAGCAAAAAGGCTGTCTTAACTTTATCCACTAAGCTAACCGGATACCCTCATAAATATCTCCCGGTATGTAGTTAGCTTCCAAGTGGCCACTGTGACTTGGATATTCAATGTCTGTGAGCAGACAAGGCCCAGCATTGAATATCTGGGCATAAAAAACGCTGACCACTGCGGACTGAATATTACCCTTTAAATCATTGGTTTTCAACCCAGTCCTGGTCAGTTGGGCTTTCCAGATGAATGAGTACAATGAATATGAATGAGAGAGATTTGCATACCAAGAAGGCAGTGCATGTGAATCTATCTCATGAATATTCATTGTGGATATCCTGAAAACCAATCTGGCCAGATGGTCTCCAAGGATTGGTTTGTAAACCACTGCTGTAAATGTTTGGCTCACTTCCAAAAAAAATCCAAGTATTTCCCACAATTTGGAGGGGGCAAAACAAAATGTTTTATTGAAATTGGTGTAGTTTCTATCCAGAGCTATGTAGGTTAATATCAATTTTTCCAAATCCATGGCAGGTTTTGCAATAAAATGTCAAATTCTAAGATAAGTAACTTCTAATTCACAAATAAATTTGTTTTATTTTATAGACAGTTTGCAGCTTTATTTGTGAATGGTTAAGAATTTTACAAATCTTTAACCATACGTGATAGGGTAGTGATTCCCAAGAATATTCATAAGACTGAATAACATACACTGCCTCCTTGGTATACAAATCTATATCATGCATATTCATTGTGGATATCCTGAAAACCTGACTGACTGGGTTCCCCCTGGAAAGGTTCCTGAATCACTAGAAATTGGGAAGGGTTTCTCACTTACTAATAAACTTTTAAAATAAAAAAAAATGCATGTAAATTAACCCAGAAAAGTTTTATGCATTGAAAAATAAAACAAACAAACAAAAACCACAGGTGTAAATAAAAGTACCATACATAGTTTCAATGGTGTAATTTTCAAAGCAGAAGTACTTATGTAGTTTTTATCTGACAGCTTGCCAAAGTCCACACGAAGAAAAGTAAGCATATACTTTTTCACAGTTATAAAATTACATCCTTAGTACTGCTTCCCATATCCCTGACATTTCTTGAGAAAATTGGCTTCTTTTTCTCAAAGAAATTGGTCTTTTTTGTCTGAACTTTGAATAGAAACTATGCTTTTTAATATTTAAGCCTTTACTCTCAAGAGAAACAAAATTTAATTTATTTTCTTTTGCACAGTGGAATATATAATACCATATGGAATGGCCATGTTATGAAAAAGAAGATTAGGCACATATAAACTAATAAATAAATAAATAGCAAACAAAAGATACACTGAAATGGAAAAAGTAATGTTGCTGAAATTCACGAGTGGGAAAATAATATTGCAAGGTATCTGAGAAATATAGATTATCACACATTAACATCCTGAAGTTTAGAAAGAAATATGTTTAGTCTTTCAAGGAGACATTTCAGTGTAAACCTTTTGAGAGCTTTTCTTCTCTAATGGTATAATACTATAGGACAGTGACCCAACGTTAAGTGGTCAAAAGCACAAATGGGCAGCGGCCCAGCATGGCCAGAAGAGGAGATAAGGGGAGGAAAGGGGAGGGTGATGGGGAGCTGGGGTGGGGCTCCTAGACGTAAGCAAGTTAGTTAGGTCAGGGATAGGTACGGGGAAGGTATTAAGGGTAGATGAGGGACAGAGAGGCAGAGAACAGACATGATGTTCAGAAGGTGGAGAAAGGTGGTGCTATTGGAGGCAGTAAGGGCTGTGTTACAAAGTTGCAGTCGCCATTTTGCTGCTCCAATGGCTCACCCACCCCACCCACCCCAATTCAGGGAGGTAGAGTTCCATCGCAGCATTTGGCAGTGGGTCCTAGCCGAATATAGAGTACACAGCAGTATGTCTCAGAGTCTAATTACACGTTGGGTGAAGAAAAATTTTCTCCGATTCGTTTTAAATTTACCACACTGTAGCTTCAACTCATGCCCTCTAGTCCTAGTATTTTTGGATAGCGTGAACAGTCGCTTCACATCCACCCGATCCATTCCACTCATTATTTTATACACTTCTATCATATCTCCCCTCAGCCGTCTCTTCTCCAAGCTGAAAAGCCCTAGTCTTCTCAGCCTCTCTTCATAGGAAAGTCGTCCCATCCCCACTATCATTTTCGTCACCCTTCGCTGTACCTTTTCCAATTCTACTATATCTTTTTTGAGATACGGAGACCAGTACTGAACACAATACTCCAGGTGCAGTCGCACCATGGAGCGATACAACGGCATTATAACATCCGCACACCTGGACTCCATACCCTTCCTAATAACACCCAACATTCTATTCGCTTTCCTAGCCGCAGCAGCACACTGAGCAGAAGGTTTCAGCGTATCATCGACGACGACACCCAGATCCCTTTCTTGATCCGTAACTCCTAACGCGGAACCTTGCAAGACGTAGCTATAATTCGGGTTCCTCTTACCCACATGCATCACTTTGCACTTGTCAACATTGAACTTCATCTGCCACTTGCACGCCCATTCTCCCAGTCTCGCAAGGTCCTCCTGTAATCGTTCACATTCCTCCTGCGACTTGACGACCCTGAATAATTTTGTGTCATCGGCGAATTTAATTACCTCACTAGTTATTCCCATCTCTAGGTCATTTATAAATATATTAAAAAGCAACGGACCCAGCACAGACCCCTGCGGGACCCCACTAACTACCCTCCTCCACTGAGAATACTGGCCACGCAATCCTACTCTCTGCTTCCTATCTTTCAACCAGTTCTTAATCCATAATAATACCCTACCTCCGATTCCATGACTCTGCAATTTCTTCAGGAGTCTTTCGTGCGGCACTTTGTCAAACGCCTTCTGAAAATCCAGATATACAATATCAACCGGCTCCCCATTTTCCACATGTTTGCTTACCCCCTCAAAAAAATGCATTAGATTGGTGAGGCAAGACTTCCCTTCACTAAATCCGTGCTGACTTTGTCTCATCAGTCCATGTTTTTGTATATGCTCTGCAATTTTATTCTTAATAATAGCCTCCACCATCTTGCCCGGCACCGACGTCAGACTCACCGGTCTATAATTTCCCGGATCTCCTCTGGAACCCTTCTTAAAAATCGGAGTAACATTGGCTACCCTCCAGTCTTCCGGTACTACACTCGATTTTAGGGACAGATTGCATATTTCTAACAGTAGCTCCGCAAGTTCATTTTTTAGTTCTATTAATACTCTGGGATGAATACCATCAGGTCCCGGTGATTTACTACTCTTCAGCTTGCTGAACTGACCCATTACATCCTCCAAGGTTACAGAGAATTTGTTTAGTTTCTCCGACTCCCCCGCTTCAAATATTCTTTCCGGCACCGGTGTCCCCCCCAAATCCTCCTCGGTGAAGACCGAAGCAAAGAATTCATTTAATTTCTCCGCTACGGCTTTGTCCTCCTTGATCGCCCCTTTAACACCATTTTCATCCAGCGGCCCAACCGACTCTTTGGCCGGTTTCCTGCTTTTAATGTATCTAAAAAAATTTTTACTATGTATTTTTGCTTCCAACGCTAATTTCTTCTCAAAGTCCTTTTTTGCCCTCCTTATCTCCGCTTTGCATTTGGCTTGGCATTCCTTATGATCTATCCTGTTACTTTCAGTTGGTTCTCTTCTCCACTTTCTGAAGGATTGTTTTTTGGCTCTAATGATTTCCTTTATCTTACTGTTTAGCCACGCCGGCTGACGTTTAGTCTTTTTTCCCTTTTTTCTAATACGTGGAATATATTTGTCCTGAACCTCCAGGATGGTGTTTTTAAACAGCATCCACGCCTGATGCAAGTTTTTTACTCTGCGAGTAGTGGAATTAGAAAAGGTACAGAGAAGGGCGATGAAAATGATAAAAGGGATGGGACGACTTCCCTCTGAGGAAAGGCTGACATGTCTAGGGCTCTTCAGCTTGGAGAAAAGACAGCTGAGGGGAGATATGATAGAGGTCTATAAAATAATGAGTGGAGTGGAATGGGTAGATGTGAAGCATTTGTTTACTCTTTCCAAAAATACTAGATCTTGGGGGCATGCGATGAAGCTATAAACTACTAAATTTAATACGCATCAGAGAAAAAATTTTCTTCACTCAACCTGTAAACTCTGGAATTCGTTGCCAGAGAATGTGGTAAAGGTGGTTAGCTTAGTGGGGTTTAAAAAGGTCTGGACAGCTTCCTAAAGGAAAAGTCCATAGACCATTATTAAATTGACTTGGGGAAAATCCACTGTTATTTCTTGGATAAGCAGAATAAAATGTATTGAACTTTTCGGGATCTTTCTAGATATTTGTGACCTGGATTGGCCACTGTTGGAAACAGGATGCTGGGCTTGATGGACCTTTGGTCTTTCCCAGTGTTGCAATATTTATGTACTTATGTACATACTAGACAACTTTGGCATATGTGGCATAGTCCACAAATGGTTTCAAGGATTTCTGAAATCAAGATCCTACAAAGTGAAAATGAAAGGAACCTTATCCTCTCCTTGGTCACCGGACTGTGACATCCCTCAGGGCTCTCCACTATCACCCATTCTGTTTAATATTATGAGTCACAACTAGATAACAGACTAAAAACAGCAGGATTCAAAACATTCATATATGCTGACGATGTTACCATATACATAACCTTCAAAAAGAACATTCAAGACAGCTTACAGAAGGCAAAACATGGCTTAAGTTTGATGGAAACCTGGGCCTCAAAATCCAAACTAAAGCTAAATAAAGAAAAAACTAATTTCATGGTCATTGCCAACCTATTTGACCAAAATGACTGCAACAGTTTCACAATTGACAACACTTCATTCCCCATTGAAAAAATCTGAAAATTGTAGGTATAATTATAGACAAATATTTAACATTTGATACTCAGGTTTCCTCAGTAATCACAAAATCTTTCAGGGCTCTTTGGAAACTTAAAAGGATCAGACCCTATTTCTCATCAGAAACATTCAGGCTATTGATACAATCATTAACATTAATTTGATTATTGTAATACCATATATGCTGGCTGTAAGGAGTACCTGTTGAAAAAAAAACTCCAAACAGCTCAGAACACTGCAGCCAGGTTCATATACAAAATCTCTAATTTTGAAAATACCTCCCCTTTATTAATCAAATTGCACTGGCTTCCCATCAAAGCGAGAATCACCTTTAAATTATCTACCTTTATCTTTCAAATCCTAAATGGCACAGCTCCAGATTATATGGTACCACTAATAAACATATCTCAAAGAAACACTAAATATGAGGCAAGAAACTATCCCAGACTACACCTCCCAAGTTGCAAAAAAGTGATCTACAAAACTGTCCACTCTGCAGACTTCACTTACCTAGGAACCAAACGGTGGAACTCTTTACCACCCAAAATAAGAAATATACAGGAATATACTAGATTCCACAAACTCCTATTCAAACAAACCCTCACAAAGAACAGCCATATCTCAGACAATTAATTATTACCTGAATTGGTTATTACTCTATTTACCATTAACTTTATCTTTGCTTCATGTACAATTTCTCATTCATAATAGACTAGCCATTCAGCCCGTAAAAACGGGTTAGTATAGGAAGGGGTGGGGGTTGAAAGGCCCCCCACCCCGCTGCCGAGTTCGCCGCTGCCGCTCCCCCTCCGAGTTTGCCCCCACCCCTGGAGCCGTCGCCACCCACCTCCCACCCGGTCGGGCCCTCCGCTATTGAAACAGCGAGGGCACGCAGCACACAGCTCTACTGCTGAGCTGCCATGGCCTTCCTTCTTCTTCTCTGCCTGTGTCCCGCCCTCGTGTGACGTAACGTCGTTGAGGGCGGGACACAGGCAGAGAAGAAGAAGGAAGGCCGACGGCAGCTCAGCAGAGCTGTGTGCTGCGTGCCCTCGCTGTTTCAATAGCGGAGCGAGGGCCCGACCGGGTGGAAGGTGGGTGGCAGCGGCAACTCCGGGTGGGGGGAGCGTTAGCGATGGCGGTGTCCCTCACAAATGCGCAGTAGAGACCCTCTCTGTTCCGCCCCCGTCATCACGTATTGACGCGGGGGCGGGGCAGAGAGGGTCTGCGCATTTGCGAGTGAGTACGACACTCGCCATTTATATATATTGATTTTCTAAACGTTAATCTTCCATAGATATCCAGTATGTTCATGATACTGTATTGTAAAATAGGATTCTTACAACAAATTACTCTCTTATGCATTATTCTTTGTTATGTATCCTATACTGTTTATTGTAAGCCACATTGAACTCAAACTTGATTGGGATAATATGGGATACAAATGTCACAAATAAATAAACAAATAAGAGCTAAGGCCATTGCTGGATGGACTTCTACAATCAGTATCCTGGAAATGGTAAAAAACAGAGGTAGATTTGCAACTCCAGTATTTGGCAACTGGATGGATTCTATGGTATGTATCCCATGGAAGGCAAAAAATAGATGAAGATCAAGTCTGCATATTGTATATTCTATTCTATTTCAATACTTCTATACCACATTTAACAGAGTGGGCTATAATAAAGAGAATATCCTAGATAGACATGACTGACATCATTACAGTAGACTACTAATTATACAGTTAGTTAACAAGGTAAGATTTTAAGACTTTCCAAAATAGAGTATAATTAACTACAGTCCATATAGAAACTGGAATAATATATCACTGTATTATCATTTGCTACAAGTGAGGGTGCTGTGCATCTCAAGGAGAAGAGGAAGACATCTTAATGTTGAAAATAGCAAGTTAACCACAAGTATTGCTAGCAGTATTTATAACATATATTGTCCCAAGACTGCATCATCTTTAACTGTTTGTAGGAGGTTAACATGATGGAGGAGTGGCCTAGTGGTTAGGGTGGTGGAGTTTGGTCCTGGGGAACTGAGGAACTGAGTTTGATTCCCACTTCAGGCACAAGCAGCTCCTTGTGACTCTGAGCAAGTCACTTAACCTCCATTGCCCCAGGTACAAATAAGTACCTGTATACAATATGTAAGCTGCATTGAGCCTGCCATGAGTGGGAAAGCGCGGGGTACAAATGTAACAAAAACAAACAAAAAAAAAACAGTGTGTTTAAGCATGAATGACTATAACCTGCACAGAGTGGCAGGTGTGGCTCTGGTTGCCTTGTTGGATAGACTGGATGGACCATGCAAATCTTCATTTACTGTGTTATAACGTCATTTTCGTGATTATCACACAGTAATTGAAAATCCTTCCACACATTAGCAAATTAGCAAATACTGCCTTATTTATTTTGAAACTTGAAAATAAATAAATGAATAAACAAGTAGCATTGCATCTCGCACTACATTAAAAAAAGAAAAAGAACAGGAATAGAAAACTTACTACAGTACAGTCTTGATTATCCGTCCTTCGCTAATCTGACTATCCGGCATATCCAACAGACACCCTCCTTCCCGTTGACATCATTATGTTGCCATTAAGAAGCACGCAACTTCTCTTCCTGTTTTCCGGCTTCACAAGCTGCAAGGAAGCCATGTTTTTGATCTGAGGCCATGCTTCTCTGCAAGGGAACCATACTCCTTCATGCGCCCCTCATCGCTGTTATGAAGCACATGGCTGAGACCTTGCTTTTACAGCATGGCAGCAATTTTTGGATCTTGGACCCAATTTTTTCAGCAAGGGAACCACTTTACAACAGTATAGTAAGGCAGTAATTTTAGGACCTGGAATCCTATTTTTGTAGCGAGAGAACCGATGAAGAAGTCTTAAGATAAGACCTTGATTTTACAGCATGACTGCAATTTTTGGCCTGTCAAAAGAGGAGAAACACTGATTTGTCTATAGAGCTAAAACCTTTGTAGAAAGGAAGTGCTAAAGAAAGTGAACGTTAAAGATGTTTTGAGCTGAGATCTTGATTTTCCTGCCAGGGAACCATTTTTGATCTGAGACCATGTTTTTGCAGAATTTTTGTACCTGACATGCTGAAGCCTGCTTTTCCTGCCAGGGAACCACTTTTGATCTGACCATGCTTTTGTAGCAAGCGAACCATGCTAAGATTCTTGTGCACAATGAGTTTTAAGCAGTATAGTACTGTGTATGCACCTATTCCTGTTGGTTCATTTACATCTACAGCACTTTCTTTATTGTTACTCTCGTTCTTAGATCCAGAGAGTTTCCAGTTTCATTTCAGCTGTATTGATTTCAGCTTCAAACGGTTATTGACTGGAGAAAACAAAGCAGTGAGCTCTGCTTGGTTCATACTGCCTGCTGTAGAAGACAACTCTACTGAAGCTGAATATGCAGCAGATAAATATGGTTCCTTTGCTCGATTCCACATTTCTATTCACATTGCCTGCTGTACTGTATACAGCTCTATACTGTATTTGTGCTCAAATTGCCTGCTGTACAATGTTTTTAATTTTTTCCATTGCTGATTATTATTAAACAATATTTTTAATTAAAAATACCGTATGCCTGTTCTTTATGCATAAAGCATGTTTTGCATGCATTTTTAAGATATTGTCATTGTTTTTCATATTATCTGACTTTTCACTTATCTGACAATGGGTTGGTCACATTTACATTGGATAATTGAGAATGTACTATATTTGCTCTGTTCCTTTGATCCACATTTGAAGCTAGCTGTGGAATAGTGGAAAGGACTATTAACAGTGGTGGACCACAAAATAACCCCAGCTCTGAGTCTTCCTCTTAAAAATAGCATCTAAGCACATTTCTGAATTTTCTGATGCTTCTTTTTCCTTTAATTTCCCAGGTATTTTAGGTATTTGAGATTAGATGCTGATGTTTTCTCGCATGAGAACTGTTGAATGCTCTGACCTCTGCCTAAGAAAGCTAACATTGCAGACTCCAGGGGCTTCATTAAGCAAGGCATGTGGAGAAAGAATACCAGAAGAAGCACAAAAAAGGAAGAAAGCCAAGGAGTCATAAACCTAGACGTTTTGCAAAATAATATCCATGTCCTGCCGTTGTTATGGTTCGGTTTGTTACTTGTCTTTCTTTCCATTAGACTTTCAGATCCAATCTCCTCTTTGTCACGTCAAACATTCTATCAGCATACAGTAGTTCAAAGGAAATATTTATGGTGTTCTAGCATTCAAAAACAAGTTGGTACCTGTTTTCTGGCTTTTTTTTTCAATTTCCACACACAGAAAAAAAAAAAGCTGAAGAAAATGCCTTTGAAATAGAAATTCTGATCCACAGTGAACTTTTCACTACTTTGGATATTTTTTATCATCAGTATAAACCAAAGGGCTCTGTTTACTAAGGTGTGCTAATGTTTTTAGTGCACGCTAAAAATTAGGAATATATGGGCGCCTCTAGCATTAACACATGCTAATTTTTAGCACAGTCTAAAAATGCTAGCATGCCTATAGCACGGCTTAGTAAATAGGGCCCAAATTTAATTAAGGACCCATTTTACCAAACAGCAGTAAAAGGGGCCCTGTGGTGGTGCCAAGTCCCCCTTTTACTGCCACCTGGTAAAAGTTTTTTTTTTTTGTTAATGGAAATGGCAGTGTGGTAAGTGTAACCCTTACTGCATGGCCATTTCCTGAGGTATCCCTTACCACCACCTATTTAGCAAGCGGTAAGGGCTCCCGTGCTAACCCAGCAGTAACTAGGCAGCGCCTGGTGCTGCCCAATTCTGATTACCACTGGGTAGGCCCCTGCTGCTAAAAAAAAAGTATTTTTTTCAGTACCAGAAATGGCACGATGGGAGCAGCCTGGTGGTAGTGCCGGATTGGTGCACAATAAAGCAGCGGTACGGGTACTGCCACTTTTTAAAAGGGGCCTTCAGTAGGAGTTTACTTTACTGATTCACCACATTGGAAGGAAAGACCATTTGCAATAAACTTTACAAATCATTTTGTGTGCAGCTAAGTTTCCATTGTAACTATTGTAGATGACACAAAATAATGGAGAGAAAAAAAATCACTACTGAAAAGCCAAATATTCCTACTAATCCTACTACTACTACTTATCATTTCTGTAGCGCTAGTAGACATCCAGAGTGCTGTAAAACACATAAGAGACAGTCCCTGCTCAACAGAGCTTAAAATCTACCCAAGGCAAACAGGAGAAATAAGAAATTAGGGAGTTTCATTTATTATAGGAATAATTCAGCCAACATGTATATTAAACAGGAAAATAAATAGGGGTTAAGATTTAAAATTAGCCTCCAAAAGTTGGGTTTTGAGCCTGGATTTGAATAGAGCCCTAACTGATCATACATCATTTATTGTGCATAAGAGCATAAGCACTGCTATACTGGGATGAACTGAAGGTCCATCAGTGCCCAATCCAGGTCACAAGGTCCCAGAACAGTAGCATGAGAAATTGAGCAGTCTAAATATTCCAGTTAATTGATTCTTATCTGGGAAAAGAATAACATAAGTGAGGATCATCAACATTTTAAGAATATAAAATCATAACACAATAGTTGGCAAAATGTTTAGACAACTTTGATACCAAGGAAATCTTGATGTTTTTCATTTTATATATTTTTTCTCCCCTCCCCCTTCTTGATTCAATCTGGGGTCCTTTTACTGTGCTGTGGTAAAAAGTAGCTTTAGTTAGCCCTTATATGAGTCTTTCCCATGTGCTAAGACCATTTTTACTACTGCTGGAAAATGCCTTCTTTTCCTATTTTTTTTTAAATTTCTTTATTAATTTGTTTTTCATTTACATCCATAGACATAAATGGCAATATCAGAAAATGCAACACAAAGAAATAACTGCTTACAGCCATTCCTAAGAAAATAAAAAGGAAAACTATTTTAAATTTGTCCACAATTGGTGAATCAATATACTAGGAAAAAGAGAATGAAAATACAACTAAACATAGTTGTTAACAAAATTCAAAGCGGTTGAGCAGAACAGGATATTACAGCCAACGTATCAGCGTTCTCAAACAGGGAGGCAAATCTTCTGGAGGTTTAACACCTTCCTTCAATACAAGAAATTCCAATAGTTTTGAGGAGTAAAAAATATGTAATTAACTGCTTCAAAAGTTACATGGCATTTACAAGGGAACTTCAACAAAAAAGTAGCTCCTAAATTAATGGTCCTAGATTTATACAACAAAAATTCCTTTCTCCTTTTTTGTGTGCTCCTTGCCATATCGGGGGAAATCTGAATTTTTTTGTCCCAAGAAACAGTCATTTAAATGGCGAAAGTACAGTCTGAGAATATTATTTCTATCAAGTTCAAGAGCAAATGTCACTATTAAAGTTGTTCTTTCTGTGACCACATCCAACGAATTTTCAAGAAATGCAGTCAAATTTAAATTTGGAATAACCTGAGGCTGTTCTTTTGAAGTTCTCACTACTCCAGAGATATACTGGGCCCTTGTTATAGGGGGATAACCCTCTACAGGAATCCCCAGTATATCACTGAAGTATTTTCTAAGCATGTCCATAGATGAAATTAAAGGGGATTTGGGAAAATTCAACAACCGCAAGTTACTTCTTCTTCCACAGTTCTCCAAATACTCCATCCTCCTTTCCTGAATCTCTTTCTCTTTGACCAAAGTCATAGTTAAATCCTGTAATTGTTTAATCTCAGTTTCCATCTTTAGAATCTTTTCATTTTGTTCCTGAGCTTTTGTAGATAGGTTCTGAGTAGATTGTTTCAGTTCTACAATTTTGCCTTTTATAGAAGTATTTATTTGAAGCAAAGTGTTATTTACCTGCTGGATTGCCTCCCATAACGTATTCATGGTCACCTGGGTAGGTCTTATCATTCCTCCACCTTTCTCCGGAGTGAATCCATGAGAAGCAGGGCGTCCGACCAGCGTTTCTCGCTGAGATATTATCTCCTTCCCTGGAGTAGAAGTACATGATGGTCCTCCTTCCACAATCAGCGTTTCTAGTTGTTGTGGCTACACCGGTTCAACTGCGCTTCCGGGTTGTGGAGGAGCGGTGAGAGAAGGAGGGCTCAACGTCGCGCCCTCGATGCTGCGCTCTGCCCCCGAATGGGGTGAGCCCGTCGAGGTAAGGTCCTGCTCGCCATGGGTCACGATTCCAAAGGTTTCCAGTGTCGTCTGACGAGAAGCTAGGGATGGCTCTGGTACCTTGGAGGTAGGTGCCTGCATCTTTCCCTTTCTTTTCCCCCATCTAAAAGTCGGGAATAGAATTTCTCTGTCAGCGTCGTCGTTAAGTCTCGGGAGCTCCGAGAACAACAACCGCTACAGACGCCATCTTGATTCCTCCTCCTATTTTTTTTAATTAATGGCCATGTGCTAATTTTGCCATTAGTGAGCAGCCATTACAAAACTTAGCAGGTGAGTACTTACCAACAACTGTTTTGTAGGCAGCAAGGGCTTACGCAACTAATCCTGCACTAATAAGTTAACACACTATAATGAAGATGGCCTAACTGATTAGCATAACCAAGCCCATTCTTCACCCCCAGACATGCCCCCTCACAGAAAAATTAAACAGTATTTTTATAGCACATAGGTTATGTGTGCAGATCCAAAACTTACTGAAGGATGCTTAAGCATGTCTGCAGTAAACCATTTTAAATTGCAGTAAGCGCACCAAAGCCATCAGCGTCTTGTTTCTCACCATGCTGTTTCTTGAATTTTATGCTGTTCCTCTCTTTCCATCTTTCCATCCATCCAACAGTGGCTTTGAATTCAGTTAGTCCAAGACTTTCAGCTAGCTGGTTAGCTTTCTCCATAAGCAGTGGACCACTGACAGGAAACTGTCTGCTCCTGACTCGAGAAAACCACCGAAGAAGAGCATCTTCTACATCCTTAGCTTTTCCCACCCGTTTTCGTTTCCGTTGTGGATTTGTATTGTTTTGCCAGTCTTCCGGAAGCTGGTCTTTCTGCTTCAAGACACGTGAAATTTGACTGGGATTGACACCATATTCTTTAGTAATAGATGCTTGACTTTGTTTTCTAATTTTTTAAGAACTTCTATTCATTCAGCCAGTGATAAAGTCTTACAGTTGCGCTGTGATGACGACGACCCCAGTGTACACTCTAACAACATTATTTCGCTTATTCTGCCTGTGGCAGTTAAAGGGGCAATAAATTTGAAATCTCATTGGTTGTCAGGCGCCAATTGGCTTCCATATTCCGTGCGCGCTTATGCGGAGTCTTTCCTGCAGAGGAGCAGTCTTAAACCATGCATATAAGCGAATCTTGCACTTATCAGTGGTGCACTAAACCGAAGTTTGTCCCCATAGAAATTGATGGCGCCAAAAACAGGACCGAAGTACAGCATGCAGTTAAACAGAGCATGCGCTTATCTGACATGCGCTTATCCGACGTGCACTTAAATGGAGTGCACTGTACATCTTTTTTCACTTTGTTCTTCTGATTTATTGAAAGCTTTTTCAACCTTTTTTCAACCTATTTGTTGCTAAAGTATTTAATTTTGCCTGAAGTGAATAGCCCCCCTTTTCTGCTGTTATTAAACATATTTTGTTTCACTCTATTTATCCCAAAATAAAGCAAACATCTAGGAATCAAGTTTGCCATTTGTTGTGGAAATGGAAGGAACATTACATTTATTTCAGTGTGCTGGCCTCATACCAGTACGGCAGGAACATGAGTACATAATTGATGCCCAACAAGAAAAATGACAACTTCACTATCCCTCTTTCTCTTTTGATGATAGATCATATGAAAGCAAATAGAGGTCAGTGAGTACGAGAAGAAATGGCTAAAGGGTACGGGTGCATCACAGAAGAGAATTCATTCTTCAAAGATATCTGGAGACATGCTTATAATGCAGGATGAATATAAGAATGCTTCACATGAAATATTGCATTAGAATCTGGAGGAAAGAAGTTTGCCTCTGTGAAAAGGCCTTTGCTTTATAGTTATTTAGGGGGTCTTTTATTAAAGGTTAGCTCAAGTTATCTGCAACAGGTCCCATTTTATTCCTATGGGCCCTGCTGCAGATAATGCGAGCTAATCTCTAGTAAAAGACTCCCTAAGAACCCATACATCTACAACGCTGAGTGGGGAACAATCCATATTCCTAATGATGAGTACACATTTCACAAGAAACACAGCTATACCCCTCTTGGTTAAGCTATCAGCCACAACACAAGAGATCCAATAGACCCCTGATGCAGGCCTATGAGCTGTTGATATTAAAGACTTCTTGAGATCCTTTTTGCGTAGTTCTCACTTTCTTGTCCAAACACTAGAGACACTCATAGGAATATATGGGCATCTCTAGCATTTAGTGTGTGCTTATTTTTAGTGCACGCTAAAAACACTAGTGCACCTTTGTAAAAGGATCCCTTAATGTACGCACATTAAATGTGAGTGCCATTGCTACTAGACAGGGTGTTATCAGGGTACAGATTATATCACAATGATAGAGTGCATCAAATTGGAGGTGGGGTTGTGCTATATGTTAAAGAGAGAATTGAGTCAATATAAATATTCTACATGAAACAGATAGCTTTGTGGAATCCTTGTGGATAGAAATTCCACGTGTGAAGGGAAAGAGTATAATGGTAGGGCTGTACTACTGTCCACCAGGAGAGAACAAACAGACAAATCAACAATTGTTTACAGCAAATTAGGAAAACTGGCAAATTGGGCAACATTATAATAATGAATGATTTCAATTACCCCAATATTGACTAGATAGATTCTACATCAGGGAGTGTTAGGGAGGTAAAATTCTTAGATATAATAAATGACTGCTTCTTGGAGCAACTGGTCTAAGAACTGACAAGAAGGGGAGCTATTTTAGATCTAGTCTTTAGTGGAATGCAGATCATGGTACAAGGGGTAACTGTGTTGGGTCCGCTGGGAAACAGTGATCATAACATGATCATATTTGAGCTGATATCTGGAGTGAAATCACTAAAGAAATCTACTGTAGCAGCACTCAGTTTTCAAAAGGGTGACCACAACAAAATAAGGAAAATGGTTAAAAAGAAATTGAGTCAGCGGCAAAGGTTAGGACTTTAAATCAGGCGTGGACATTCTTTAAAAATACCATTGTGGAAGCTCAGACTAGATGTATTCCATGTATTAACAAAGGTGGATAGAAGAGCAAATTACAGTCAGCATGGTTAAAAGGTGAAGTGAAAAAGACTATTAGAGCCAAAAGAGTATCCTTCAAAAATGGAAAAAGGATCCAAATGAAGAAAATAACAAGCAACATCAGCAGTGTCAAGCTAGATGCAGCGCACTGATAAAGAAGAATAAAAAGAGAATATGAAGCAAAGCTTGCAATGGAGACAAAAACTCATAGTAACACCTATTTCAGGTATAACAGAAGCAGAAAGCCCACGAGGGAATCTGTGGGACCGCTAGATCTTGAGGGAGCAAAAGAGGCACTCAGAGAACAAGGCCATAGCAGAGAGATTGAATGAATCCTTTGCTTTGGTCTTTACGGAAGACGGTGTAAGAGATCTCCATGTACTGGAACTTGATTTCAAGGGTGATGTTGTGGAAGAAATGAAAGAAATCTATGTGAACCTGGAATGATGTACTGAGCCAAACTGACAAGTTAAAGAGTGATAAATCACCTGGAAAAGATGGAATACACTCCAGGGTACTGAAAAAAACTCAATCATGAACTTGCTGGTCTGTTGTTAGTGATCTGCAGCCTGTCATTAAAATTGTTCATAGTACCTGAAGATTGGATGGTGGCCAATGTAGCGCCAATTTTTTAAAAAGGGTTCCAGGGGAGATCCAGGAAATTATAGATAGGTAAACCTATAGGGGAAAATAGTGGAAACTATTATAAAGAATAAAATTATGGAACACGTGGAGGGGCATTTTCGAAAGGGACGTCCAAGTTGCGATTTGGACGTCCTTGCAAAATGGCAAAATCCAGGGGTGGGGAAACACAAGATGGACGTCCACCTTTTCTTTCGAAAATACAGTCAGAGACGTCCAAATCCTTAAATTTGGATGTCCCTAGGTTTGGTCGTCCCTAGACATGGACATTTCTGACTTTCAGTGATTTTCGAAACCAAAGTTGTCCATGTCAAAAACGATCAAATGCAAGCCATTTGGCCATGGGAGGAGCCAGCATTTGTAGTGCACTCGTCCCCCTGACATGCCAGGACACCAACCAGGCACCCTAGGGGGCACTGCAGTGGACTTTATATATTGATCCCAGGTACATAGCTCCCTTACCTTGTGTGGTGAGCTCTCCAACCTCCCCCTCAAAACCCTCTGCCCCCAACTGTGCACAACAACCATAGCCCTTACGAGTGAAGGGGGGCACCTAGATGTGGGTACAGTGGATTTGTGGTGGGTTTTGGAGAGCTCACTGTTTCCTCCACAAATGTAACAGGTAGGGGGGGGTATGGGCCTGGGTCCGCCTGACTGAAGTGCACTGCAGTACCCAGTAAAACTACTCCAGGGACCTGCATGCGCTGTCATGGACCTGAGAATAACATCTGAGGCTGGCACAACATATTTTTAAAGGTGTTTTTTGAGCATGGGAGGGGGTTAGTGACCACTGGGGGAGTAATGGGAGGTCATCCCCGATTCTCTCTGTTGGTCATCTGGTCATTTCAGGCACCTTTTTGTGCCTTAGTCATAATAAAAACAGGTCCGGGTGAAAACGTCCAAATGTTTGTCAGGGACATCCTTGTTTTTTTCGATTATGGGTCAAAGATGTCTAAGTATTAGGCATGCCCAAGTCCCGCCTTCGCTACACTTCCGAACGCTCCCTTGAACTTTGGATGTCCTTGCGACGGACTGCAGCAGAAGACGTCCTAAATCGAGCTTCGATTAAACCGATTTGGACGTCCCTGGGAGAAGGACGTCCAACTTACGATTTATGTCGAAAGATGGACATCCTTCTCTTTCGAAAATGAGCCCAATAGTCAAACACGGTTTAATGGGACAGAGTCAGCATGGGTTCAGCCAAGGGAAGTCTTGCCTCATCAATTTGCTTCATTTCTTTGAAGGCGTAAATAAACATGTGGATACATGTGAGTTGGCTGGTGTGGATACATGTGAGTTGGCTGATGTAGCATGTCTAGATTTTCAGAAAGTTTTTGACAAAGTTCCTCATGAGAGACTCCTGAGAAAATTAAAAAGTCATTGGATAGGAGGCAATGTCCTTCTGTGGATTACGAATTGGTTATTGGACAGAAAACAGAGGGTAGGGTTAAATGGTCATTTTTCTCAATGAAGGAGGGTGACTAGGGGAGTTCCACAGGGATCTGTACTGGGACCAATGCTATTTAACATATTTATAAATGATCTGGTAATCGGAATGACGAGTGAGGTAATTAAATTTGCAGATGACACAAAACTATTCAAAATTGTCAAAACACATGCAGATTATAAAAAATTGCAGGACGACTTTAACTGGAAGACTGGGCACCCAAATGGCAGATGAAATTTAATCTACACAAATGCAAAGTGATGCACATTGGAAAGAATAATCCAAATCATAGTTATCTGATGCTAGTATCCACCTTGGGAGTCAGCACTCAAGAAAAAGATCTATGTGTCATTGTAGACAATATGCTGAAATGTTCTACCCAGTGTGTGGCAGTGGCCAAAAATGCAAACAGGATGTTAGGAATTATTAGGAAAGTGATGCAAAATAAGACAGAGAATATTATAACACCTCTGTATCACTCCGTGGTGTGATCTCACCTTGAGTATTGCACTGAATTCTGGTAGCTGTATCTCATAAAAGATATAGTGGAATTAGGAAAGGTTCAAATAAGAGCAATCAAAATTATAACAAAGATGTAACTCCTCTCATATGAGGGAAGGCTAAAGAGTTTAGGGCTCTTCAGCTTGGAAAAGAGGCAGCTGAGAGGGGATATGATTAAGGTTAATAAAATTCTGAGTGGTGTAGAACAAGTAGAAGTGAATCAATTTTTCACTCTTTCAAAAAGTACAAAGACCAGGGGACATTTGATGAAATTACAATGAAATACTTTTAAACAAATAGGAGAAAATATGTTTTCACTCAAAAAACAGTTAAGCTCTGGAACTCACTGCCAGAGGAAGTGGTAACAGTGGTTAGCATATCTGGGTTTAAAAAAGGTTTGGACAAATTCCTGGAGAAAAAGTCCATCATCTGTTATTGAGATGGACATAGGAGAAGCCACTGCTTGCACCGGGATTGGTAGCACTGAATGTTGCTACTAATTGGGTTTCTGCCAGATATATGTAATCTGCTTTGGCCACTATTGGAAGCAGGATACTGGGCTAGATGGACCACTGGTCTGATCCAGTATGGCTATTCTTACGTTCACATGGATTTGAGCTAGCATTTTATAATAATTTTAAAATAGCACCTCCTGCTCTCTTAAGAGTGAAGACATCAGGAAAGAGCACCATTCTAAAGTAAAGACAGTTTGTTTTTTTTGTGTATTTCTGTGTACTTGCTTTCCTCAGTTTAAATGGGATTCCTGGACTTCTTGAAAGAGAAGAAATTCATTAGGTCCTGTGGCAAGCAGCCATTAGTCAGAAATTACTGCCAGAGTTGGAAGCAGCTGTAGATGGACTCTAATTGTACTCTAATGGACAGTATAAAACTCTAAACTCTGAAGTGCCAATATATTTTTTAAAACATTTCCCAGGAAATAAGTTTATTTTATTTCTTTTCTGTTTAGTTTGCTTTCACTTTCTCTCTCTCTCTCTCTCTCTCTCTCTCTCTCTCGCTCTCTCTTTCACTCTGTGATACATAAAAGTATCATACAATATTGTGACTGCAGTCAATGTAATCGGCTAAATTTACTTGTTAGAGGCAATTTTATTGTTAACAAATGACACTGACATTTAGGGGTCCTATTACTAAGGTGTGCTAATGGATTTAGTGGGCACTAAATGATAAGATGCCCATTATATCCCAATGGGTGTTTTATCATTCAGTGCACGCTAATCCTTAGTGTGCTAAGGGGCACTTTTTTGAAACAGCGTTAGGGCTAGCACCTGCTTGGCATGTGGTGATTCGGCCCTACCACCAAGCTCACCCAGGAGCCCGGCAGTAGTTCCAGCTTTCCCATGCACCATTTGTGGCGCTAGAAAATACATTTTGCAGAGACCTCACCACTCCTAAATAGGGCTCTAACAGTAAATGGCTGCATGGTAATTTTTAAATTACTGCACAGCCATTTACTTCCTTCTGT
Source organism: Microcaecilia unicolor (assembly GCF_901765095.1). Lineage (NCBI taxonomy): Eukaryota > Metazoa > Chordata > Amphibia > Gymnophiona > Siphonopidae > Microcaecilia > Microcaecilia unicolor. The sequence goes on along the minus strand of NC_044031.1, from coordinate 443,814,085 downwards.
GGAAAATGACACTTTTACCAGCAGCGGTAAAAGGTAGATTCGGCCTGTGGCATTCCCACGAGCAGACACCACCGCAGCTACATTTTACCGCTATTTGGTAAAAGGGCCCCTAAATCTGTTAGCACACCTTAGTAAAAGGACCCCTTAATTATAAACAAATCCTTCATTCTTTTGTGTGATGTTCTAGGCTGTGAATGCTGTAGTCAATATCACCAAATCGTATTGCATAAACATATGCATAACCTAAAATGAATGGTTATAAATAAAGTTCATTTATTTGATCCCAATGACAAAAACAATTCACTTGATGGCTGATATTTACCTATCAAAAAGCTGTTTAATTTTAATTTAAATCAGCATGTTTTAAAATCTTATACCACTCTTATCATATGGTTCTGAGTGGTAAATACAATATTAACAAGTTAGATATTCCATAAAAATAATCCTACATAATTATTAAACATCAATACAACTAAACAATATATAATAGAACAAACCAAAGACTAATCTAAAATCAATACAATAAAACACATACAGCCCCATTAAAAAAAATTAAGAAGAAGCTGGAATTGTGACGTTCAGGTCATGGTTTCTCAAGTTTCACAAGTAATTTGGAACAGAATCTGCAGAAATGGAGGCTGTTTTAAAATACAGGAGAAATGGATGTTTATATGCCAAGTGTGTGCGGTATAATCATACATTTCAGAAAAAAGTAGAATATGTTGCTCTTTGGCAATATAACCATGCACATGCTGTTTTTCAACCCATTAATATGTTAATGGGTTGAAAAACAGCATGTGCATGGTTATATTGCCAAAGAGCAACATAGATACACATTTATCTTTGCTAGCTTAGAAATGTAAACTTGTATTTTCCAGAAGCTGTCACAGAGATTGGTATCCCTTGCCAATTTGGATTTTTGAGGATACAAAAATCACTGCGGCATTATGGGGGCAACCTCCCCTACTTCCTCCAGTGCAGTGCTGCTCAATTGAAGCAGCTTGCCAAAACCTAAAGTGCTTGGTAGCACATGTAAATTACCCTTCTGAAATGCTGATGACAGCCTGTGCTGTGAGTGTGAAAGAGTCCTTCCATTTTTCTTTCAGGAATCCAATTTGGTTAATAGTCTATACTTCTTTTAATAGACTCTTATTAGTATTACCCCTGATGCAGCCTTCGGGCAAAACGTGGTCTTGTTTTAATAAAGTTTTGATTTGTGACCTTCAATTGTGATTCATACTTTTTCTCTGTTCTTTTGGTTCTATGGATATGACTTGCCTCTGATTGTGGACTAATCATTTTTGAAGGGCTATTTGAGTTTGAGATGTGCATAAACCAGCACGTAAGTATTTATCTACCATAAACATCTAAGTTCCCATTTTACAAAGCTGTGATATGCACATATCAAAGTCAAGTGCATGCAATTGGCAAGGGGGTGTGGTTTAGGTGGGACTAGGGCATAATAAAAAATAAAACTAAATTAAAATACATAATAAAATAAATAGCTCATAGTATAACTAGCTGCTGATTTCTCATCAAACCCATACTAACTGAGGTGCCATTTAGTAGATTACGGATGGAAATTTCTAGCTGTTATTTTCTCTATCTCTGTTTTAATTGTTTTGTTTATGACGTGAACCATTTTGATTGGATTTATCCATAAAAGTGGTATAAAGCCTGACGATGATGATCAGGATCATGATGAATGTCCATGTTATGAAATGGTAATATAGATGTTTATGTGCTGGAACATAGACAGTTATCTCAGCCATTTGAGAAACAACATCGTGACCTCCCCTAATTCATCCTGTGCAGCACTGTTCAATAGGAGCATTTTTTCTGAACTCTGAACATCCCAGGTAGCAGGTTTAATTTCTGTCATCCATCTTTTTGGACACAAATGTTTATTCTTCTTCTGAAATGAGAATGAATGTCTATTTTTTGACCCACTCTATTCCCACCCAAAACACACCCAGTCCATGCCCCCTTGCTATTTGGACATTCTTCAGTTTTAGATGTCAATAGCCTGGCTTTCTAAAATTAACGCTTATATGACTATGCATGATAGATGTGTAAGTGTCTGTTTGTGGACATCCGAAACATGAATGGTGCTTCTAAAATAAGCATCTATATCTCTGAAGCATTGTTCAAAAAAAGTAAAAGGGCTTCTTGTGATAATTCATATCATATGTTCTATGAAGTTTTTGGTATCCTTTTACTAAGGAGTGCTAATGGATTTAGCACACGCTAATGATTAGTGTGCGTTAAATGATAAGACACCCATAGGAAAATAATGGGCATCTTAGCATTTAGTGCATACTATTTGAAAGCACGCCTTAGTAAAAGGCAGTGGCGTAGGAAGGGGGGGGGGTGGTGGGGTGGTCCGCCCTGGGTGCACGCGCTGGGGGGGTGTCGGCACCGCTGGTTACCTGCTTTCTTTGCCTCGGAACAGGTTACTTCCTGTTCCGGGGCAGAGAAAGCAGGGAACCAACGAAGCCGACGCAGCTCCCAGAGACGACATGCACTCGGCGGGGCGGAGCGCCATCAGTAAAGATGTACTGGGGGGGGGGGTTTGTGCGCGCCGAGGGGGGGGGTGCCGTGCTGCACCCGGGGGGGGGGGGTGTGTGCAGCAGCGACCCGCCCCGAGTGTCAGTCGGCCTTGCTACGCCGCTGGTAAAAGGACCTCTTAGTGAATATCTGGGTAATTTTCATGTGTTATTTTATTAATCCTGTTATCTCTGTAATTTGTTGAAAAAGTATATGAGTTTGCAGAGAATCATATGTCCTTTTTTGTTAAATTTGTGATTTCATGTGAACTCAGAGACTACCGGTATCTTACCAAAGCAAATATCTGTGTTATGAGTTCATAGAGAAACTGATCCTTTTATGAAGAAGCAATCTTCAGTAAAATATTGTATCAAGCAATAGTATTGACTTCTACTTCTCAAAGGTCACAAACAAGTTGGATTTTTAGACTACCTGGCTCATGCATATTTATTAAGGTTATCATGAAAACCCAATTTGTTTTTGACTCTTGAGAACCATCAGTGAATTTCCAAAGTAGAAAGGATCCCTAAAGGGATTCCTGAAAGTAATTTTCAAAGTTATTTCCAGTGGCAAGGCAGTGCTTTACAAAAAACAGGCATTTATAAAATGTCTCACTGTGGGAATATTCACACAGTCTGTGCGTATGTGTACGTTCAGCTGTTGCATGAGAAGGCATTCCTGGAGGCAGTTTGGGTCGGGAAAGTATGCACTTATGCACACATCTTGCAAAATTCAGATGTGAGCGCCTAAAAGCAGTATTTATTAAGAAACTACAATCATTGTGTAAGATTTCCTCTTTTGAGACAATAGGAAGATTGCAATGATTTTACTCCATTCATTCTCCCTTGGTGCCCATGGACTCCTGATGCAGGAATTAGTGCCAAACTACAGTCTGTGACGAGTCTGCACATACCTCACCATTAAAGATCTATGTGATTTACCACAATGAAGGACAATTTTCTGCTGGATCACTATCCTTTGTTTGTTTGGTCATTCTCATTGTAGTTGTTTTTTGGTTTTCCTATTTTACCCACAAAATTAGGTGCCTCAAACAGAGGATATAAATATATGCACACAGGGGTATGTGCTGGTAAATGGGCTTAGCGCATTCTAATGCAGGACTTTCCCATGCACTAAGCCCATTTCGAGAACACCTAGGAAATGGGGTAATTTCCAGGATTTCTTTTTCAGGTCATGCGTTAATGTTGGCGTTAGCATGAGTAACTTGACAAAAACTGACAGGGGAACAATTACTGCCTCCTTTTGCTTTCCTATTTATGAGGCACTAAGAGCACCTGCATTGTGAATTCGCTAACCAGTTAGTGCAGAGTAATCGGAAAGCACTAGCTGAACACATTATGTTATGTTATACCAGCATATTGTCTGCAAATACCAGTATTTAGTTCATTGAAGATCACATATTAAGGAAAAAAAGATTAACTGAGACATAACCTCAGGAATAACAATATGTCAGATCAAATTATATCCATCACGAAAATCAGGTTATAAACATAACTAATTATACATAGAGGGGTATTTTCGATATGACATCTAAGTCCGACTTTTGATGTTTTGAAAAAAATGTCCAAAATCTGAATAGGGAAGAAGGTTATTTTCAAAGAAGAAAAATGTTTTTTTTTTTCAAAAATACTATGGACATTTTGCAATGTGGATGTTTTGTGATCTGGACTTTTTTTTTTGGTCTATTTTCGAAGAAAAACCATCCAAGTGCAAAATGTACAAAATCAAGCTTTTTGGATGTAGGAGGAGCCAGAATGTTTAGTACACTGGTCCCCCTGACATCCCAGGACAGCAATAGGGCACCCTAGGGGACACTGCAGTGGACTTCATAAAATGCTCTCAGGTCCACATGTCTCCATTGCTCCCTTACCTTGTCTGCTGAGCCCCCCCAAAACCCACTACCCCCAACTGTATACCACTACCATAGGCCTTATGGGTGAAAGGAGCACCTATATATGGGTACAGTGGGTTTCTGGTGAGTTTTGGAGGGCTCACAGTTTCCTCCACAAATGTAACAGGTAGGGGGAGATAGGAGCCTGGGTCCACCTGTCTGCAGTGCACTGCACCCACTACTAGACTACTCCAGGGACCTGCATGCTATTCTAATGGACCGGAGTATAACAACTGAGGCTGGCATAGAGGTTGGTAAGTAATGTTTGTCATCACATTTTTGGGGGGTGGGAGGGGGTTAGTGACCACTGGGGGAATAAGGGGAAGTCATTCCTGATTCCCTCCAGTGGTCTTCTGGTTATTTAGGTCACTTTTTGTGCCTTATTCATTATAAAAACAGGTCTAGCTCAAAACATCTAAGTTTTAGTTCTGGATGTTTTTTTGTTGTTGTTCCATTATGGCTGAAAAATGTCTAAGTTTTAGGAACGCCCAAGTTCTGCCCTGAACATGCTCCTGGCACTCCCCCTTGAAATTTAGAAGCACTTCTGGTAGACTTCAGAGAAAAACATCTAAAATAGGTTTAAAAATGTGCGAAAAATGTCCAAATGCAGACATGCCACTTTTTGGACATTTTTCTCTTTTGAAAATGAGCCTGTAGGTGTTCTTGAAACAAAGTGGTTTTAAGTACTTTGTGTGGTCATTTCCAAGGGCAAAGAATTCAACAACAATGCAACCAAATAGTGGAGAGAGGTGTTAAACATCTTTTTAAATTGTATTAAATGCATCAAAGGGAAGTTTAGCAACAAACAGTTACGAGTGATCATATTGGTAGTCGCGCTGCCGTTTAAAAGCTACACAAGCTCAGATAAATACTGTGGTACATTGTCATAAATCATTTTAAATACAACTGTAATAACTTAAATGTAATCCTAGCTTCCACTGGCAGCCAATGCAGTTTGACCAACAAAGGTGTGGCAGGCGAAAATTTGCCAGCCTAAAAAATTAGACATGCTGCTGTATTTTCAATTAGTTGCAATCACTTTAAAAGAGTTTTAGAACAATCATTGTATATAACATTACAATAGTCTAGTCTAGATAAGGTCAAAGCCTGAACCAATAGTCAATTTATCAAGGTGAAAGTAGTTTCAAATGGTTCTCAGTTTCCTCAGTTTATAAAATGATTTCTTAGTTACAGATTTTACGTGTTGAGAAAATGTCAATAAACTATCTATCTCAACTTCTAATACTCTAGAACAAAAATCAAAAGAAAACATATTTGTTCCAATGGAAAATTGCCTGGGAAACTGGGTAGAGTTAAACAAACCCAAGCAAAGAAATTTAGACTTTTCTGGGTTCAGTTGATTGGAAATCCAATCCTCTATAACCTGTACACAAATTTCCAATTTCTTCAATGTGCCACTCCAATCACCGTCTACCGGTAATATCAGAGTGATATCATCAGCATGAATGAAGAATAGAATGTTCGACTTTTCTAATCCAAACCTAGGGGTTGGAGCAGCACATTGAACAATGATGGAGAGAGTGGAGACCCCTGAGGATACCAGCTTTTTGTACTTTATAACAACAAGTTGTTAAAAACCCTCTGATCCAACTCAAAACCTTCTCACCTATCCCTATGTCACTCAACCTGGACAGTAGAACATCATGGTAGACCAGGTGGAATCCAGCCAACAAGTCAAATTGAACTAGAATAGCATTGTAACCACGAATGAGCAACATTTTACTCTGGGCAAAGTAACTTTACAAATGTACACTTCACATGAAATATAACACAACACCTAAAACTTAGTATTTTGCTCTATTTTTCAGTCATTTCACAAAAGTAGATGGCAGAGTGTATAAACTTTCACACAAAAATGTATTTAAATGTGCTATTATGTAGCATCTGTAATGCTGTAATTTACAACAGCTCATTAAAAGCAGATATTGTGAAAACAAGCACACAAGAAAGGCTTCATAGGTCCATTAAAAAAATTTAAAAAGCTAGAATTCTAGTGGTATTTTTCTGAACATCCCAGAAAAAGGGCCCAATTTTGCACAGTAGTGGTACCACCTAAAGGACCTAAAGGGTCCTTATGGCAAGGTTTGGAGGCCCTCAGCTCTTCCCCTCTGATAGACTAGTGGCCCCTTCCTCTTCCCCATTTCCATTGCCAATATTACCACTACTATTTATCATTTCTATAATGCTACTAGACGTACTCAGTACTGCTGGGAATAAATGATTTAAAAAGGGTCATCTACTATCCCTCTATCCCCTCAGCTCTGACCTTTGGCTAAAATCTTTAAAGATATCCCCCCCCGCCCACACTGAATAACTTATACCCTGTAGATCTTGGCCCTTCAATCCTTAACAAAGCCTGGAGGCTGATTGCACCCTATAACCATAACTCTGAAATGGGGTCCAGGGGATCAATGAAGCAGGAGGAATCCCATTTGCTCTTACCCCAGCAACTCATGCTGGCAGACACTCACCTCTAGTGGTATTCTCATGGTACTACTGCTATGGGTGTGGCTAAAAAAATAAGGAAGTTCCTTGTCCCTTTGTGCACCCAAGGTCCATTCCTAAGTTTTCATTATGGCACGTCTGTATTGGGAGGTCAACCTGAACCAATATTCTGGCTTTTTATAATAGGAGATGTTCTGCTTTAATACGATCAAGAGTTTCATGACCTCATTTTCAGCAGTTAGTTCCTGTGGAGGCTCATTTTCAAAGCACATAGACTATCGGGCTCATTTTCAAAAGAGAAGGGCGCCCATCTTTCGACATAAATCAGGAGATGGCATCCTTCTCCAGGGTTGCCCAAATCAGCATAATCGAAAGCTGATTTTGGGCATCCTCAACTGCTTTCCATCGCGGGGACGACCAAAGTTCCCAGGGGACATGTCGGAAGCATAGCGAAGGCGGGACTGGAGTGTGCTTAACACATGGGCGTCCTCGGCCGATAATGGAAAAAACAAGGGCGTCCCTGACGAGCACTTGGCCGACTTTACTTGGTCCATTTTTTCTTGTGACCAAGCCTCAAAAAGGTGCCCGAACTGACCAGATGACCACAGGAGGGAATCGGGGATGACCGCCCCTTACTCCCCCAGTTTTCACTAACCCCCTCCCACCCTAAAAAAACTTTTAAAATATGTTTTGCCAGGTTCAAATGTCACACTCAGCTCCCTGACAGCAGTATTCAGGTCCCTGGAGCAGTTTTAGTGGGTGCAGTACACTTCAGGCAGGCAGACCCAGGCCCATCTCTCCCTTCCTGTTACACTTGTGGTGGTAAATGTGAGCCCTTCAAAACCCACCACAAACCCACTGTACCCACATGTAGCTGCCCCCCTTCACTCCTTAGGGCTTTGGTAGTGTTGTACAGTTGTGGGTAGTGGGTTTGGGGGGGGGGTTGGGGGGCTCAGCACCCAAGGTAAGGGAGCTACGCACCTGGGAGCAATTTCTGAAGTCCACTGCAGTGCTCCCTAGGGTGCCGGTTGGTGAGGGGGACCAGTGCACTATGAATGCTGGCTCCTCCCATGACCAAATGGCTTGGATTTGGTAGTTTCTGAGATGGGCGTGCTCGGTTTCCATTATCGCCGAAAACCGGGGACGACCATCTCTAAAGATGACCATCTCTAAGGTCGACCTAAATGTGGAGATTTGGGTGTCCCCGACCGTATTATTGAAACGAAAGATAGACACTATCTTGTTTCGATAATATATGTTTCCCTGCCCCTTTACTGGGATGTCCTGCGAGGACGTCCTCAGAAAAACTTGGGCTCTCCATTCGATTATGCCCCTCCACGTGTTTTGAAAATAAGCATCTTAATGTTTCAAGAGTGAGCTGTGATACATGAGCATCTGGTTCATTATATTAGATTCCTACAATTGCTGAAAATGATCTAACTGGACGTTTATGCTCTGCATTCCATTTGTGATCTGCAGATAGATCAAAGCTACTGGTTTCCTACTATAAAGTTCCAATTATCAGGTGATACTTCAAAGACATTTTGTGTGGATTGGAGGTTAAAACAGTGGGATGACTGAGCATCCCATCCCAATCATTCCTGGACTGGGCTCCCCAAGTCAGAACACCCTGGATAAAGCACCTGGCACAGAGAGACCTTGACCAGAGATCCTCGATGTTGTTGGAACCCCCCTCCCCCCCCCTCCCAATTATACTTTTCTGGACCGGTAAGACACACAATGGTGTGCTATTCCTACTGACATCTTGAAATATGAAAGTGTATGACCCCTTGTGGTCAGTCTATGATATAAGGCAATGCTTCCTAATAAGAGAAGTTAAAATCTACCCTAGACAAGATAGCAGTGGCGTAGCCACAGGTGGGCCTGGGTGGGCCAGGGCTCACCTACTTAGGGCTTAGGCCCACCCAGCAGTAGCACAAGTTTAGCAGTAGCTGGTGGGGATCCCAAGCTCCGTCAGCTGAAGACTTCCGCCTAATGGTAACAAAAATGCTACTCTCAACGATACCGGAACCTGCGCATGCTCAGTTTTCAGCTCATGCCTTTGCAGACTGACAAGGTGGAAAGAAGCGATTTCCTGCCAGCTTAGATATTTTTTTTGGTGGTGGTGATGGTAGTGGTGGTGGTGGTGGGGGGGGGGGGGGAGAACACTTGGTGCTCACCCACTTCTTGCCTAGGCCCACCCACAATCTGTTGTCTGGCTACGCCCCTGCAAGATAGTTCAAGGGACAAGGGTCATGAGGCAGGTCAGGGGGCCACCAGAGAATTTTTGTAGGGTGGGGGTGAGGGTTGGGGGTCCTGGTCCAACTAGGCCACCAGGAAATTTTTACAACATAGATTTCAAAGTGGTCTAAGACCTATTGGGACACCAGGGGATTTTTGCAGGTTCAGGATTGGGAAGGCTGGGCTTTTTTAAATGCCTCTTTTCAGAGTCAATGTCTGAGTCAATCCTGCAGGGACAGGAAGGGATACATTCCCTACTAATACAGCAAAGTTCTGAATATTACTAGCACAATGTACTCTATTTTTCTGTCAATATCCATTTTTAAAGCCACAAGAATTTGCATGCAATTAGCTTATTGCATTGGGATAAAAGTTATTTTCAGTGCCTGTATTAGAATGCTGTGCACTGAAGCTTAGCACATTATTCTAAGGATATCCTCAAAACCCCCACTGGCTGGGTGTGCCCCGAGGACTGGGTTGAAAACCCCTGTTCTAATACATGGCTTATTACATCAGCATCTTAGATTATAAGCCTTCTGAGAATGGGTACTTCATATTTTAAAGACAATTTAATAATATTCAGATTGTTCATGGCTAACCCAAAATGAAGGCCCAAATCATGGCCTTATATCCCCTAGAGGTTACACTATCAAGAATTCTTCACACTGAAGGAAAAGAGGAGGCAGGCTAGCTTTAAGTTTTTGAAAAAAAGTCTTAACTATTTCAGCTATGTCAGTATAACGCCCTATTTATGAAAGTATATTGTTCATTTTTTATTCACATCCTCGTTTAGGATTATTGTTAATTTATCTTCCTCATCGAGCAAGTATGTCATTTGGAAGAACAGCTATAGCTCATCTGTAGTGTAAGTTGAGATTGTGAATGATGTGTTAGCAGATGAATTTCTTGCAGCATTGACATCTATGGCTCTTTATTAGGTGCATTTTAGCCACACATACTTGCGTGGACATACATCTAATCAGCTGGGGTGGAAGAATAATTGGCCATATTTATCTGTTCTTGTGTACCCATCAAATTTATTAGAGTTTCACCTTGAGAAGCTTAAGAATTACCTTGGAATCTATTTGGTTAGCAGTTCATAGTTTAGGCTGTTTAAACATCTTGTTTAAACGTCTAGGGGCCCTTTAAATACGATGTGCTAAGAAATGGTCTTAGTGTGTCCTAATGTGGGAGTTTCCTGTGCATTAAGGCCATTTTTTCCATGCCAGTAAAAGAGACCTTTTCCTTTCTTTTATTATTGCCAGGCCCATTAACCCGCAGGACTGGCAAAAAATATTAATGTGGGAGCACTTATTTCCTCTTGTTTAAGACATGGTAAATGCTCCCGCTTTAACTGTGCACTAACCAGTTCTGCATATGGCACAGAATGTTAGGCGCTATTTCTGTACCAAAGTTTCAGTACAGAAAACCAATCTAATTGATTCAAGATGCTAAAATGGGGCAGGAATGGTAGATTTGTGTGAAAACACACTTGTGCGCTCATTTATAGAATAGTGCTTAAGTGCATGGGAGGGGCATGGGCAGATCTGGGGTGTTCCCTTAAAATGCAACCAATGTTATAGAAGAGTGAGGATCTGCACTCAGCTTTCACACTGGGAGTTACACCTGGTTTTAGTTGGTGTAACACCTCATGCCTAAATTTGAGCATGGATCCTGGAGCTACACGCTGTACTGTAAAGGGCATCAATCCAGGAATGCCCATTATAGAACACTGTTCAGTGCCATTTTTTTTTTCAGCGCTGAATTTTCAGTGCTATTTACTGAATCCAGCCACCTTTTACCAAGCGGCGGTATGCCCATTGCGGAGCTTACTACATTCCAATCTGGCACTACTGCCGGCCCGAGGCCTCCAGCAGCCATTCTAGCCCCAGCATGCTCCATTTCTTGCACTAGCATAAATATTATTTCTGCAGGCACTAAACTGGCGGTAATCAGTTACCTTATATTTCTCAATTACACCAGACTATTAACTCCAAATAATAAATTAAACAATTTTTATTTTTAATTTGCAGTGCTCAGTAATGCTGTCGTGCCCTTTAAACCAAATGTTTCTGGATTGGGTACACAGCCGCCATACATCACAGCAATCACCCTCCCTTCCTTCCTTTTCTTACTAACGTGAGACACTAACTGCTAGGGCTGACAGTCGAATATATTTATGTAAGCGCTATTAGATTACTTATCTTGGCTGTCTTGACGAGTGCTCGATCTGTGTTAACTCCAGAACACCCTTATTAGTGCATGGTGGTTAAAATCAATTACTCCGTCTTTATCCCGTCTTTACCGCCAGGTTAGTGTGGGAGCCGTTACCGCCACCTCAATGGGTAGCGTTAGGTGCTCCCTTCCCCCCTGAATGGCCACACGGTAAGTGAAATCTTACCATATGGCCATGTCTTTTTTCGTCCTTTTTACCCACTGCGGTAAAAAGGGCCTCAGCGCATGTAAAAAACAGCTCCCACTGCTAGCGCACAGCCCTTTTTACCGTAGCTTGGTAAAAGGAACCCTTAGCGGGGCATAATCAAACAGGGACGACCATCTCTAAGGGCACCCATCTCTAAGGACGTCCCGGCGAAGTGCACTGCACCCACTAAAACTGCTCCAGGGACCTGCATACAGCTGTCATGGAGCTGGGTATGACATTTCAGGCTGGCAAAACAATTTTTTAAAGTTTTTTTTAGGGTGGGAGGGGGTTGGTGACCACTGTGAGAGTAAGGGGAGGTCATCCCTGATTCCCTCCGGTGGTCATCTGGTCAGTTCGGGAACCTTTTCACGGCTTGGTCGCAAGAAGAAATGGACCAAGTAAAGTCGGCCAAGTGCTCGTCAGGGACGCCTTTCCTTTTTCCATTATCGGCTGAGGACGCCCATCTCCTAATCACGCCCCAGTCCCACCTTCGCTACAGTGACAACACGCCCCCATGAACTTTGGTCGTCTCCGCGATGGGAAGCAGTTGAGGATGCCCAAAATCGGCTTTCGATTATGTCGATTTGGGCGACCCTGAGAGAAGGACGCCCATCTCCCGATTTGTGGCAGAAGATGGGTGCCCTTCTCTTTCGAAAATAAGCCTGATAGTGCATGCTATCACAGAAATTACAGCAAGACCTTTTAATGCATCCTGCGGTAAGCATTTTTCACTGTTTAGTGCAGCTTAAGAACAAATGTGGTGTTTTCTCATGTAGAAGAAACTGCTGCATTTAAACCGAGATAGGGAACAGTTAAGAGTTAAAAATTCAAAACTGAAGCAGTACAAGGCATTGCTGGTAAAAGATAATTTAAGCCTCCATAGAATATTGTAAGCCTTGGAGAACTTATCAAGAAATAGGAAGCTCAGGTTTATTAACTCCCCGGAAGTCTTTTATTCCCCCAAAGGAAATGTTGAACAGATATGTAGTGGAGATTTTGAAATTAGTTCCAGATCCTTTGCCTGTAGTGGTTCAGGGATTGCAATAAGAGCACTTCTATAAATTAGCACCTGCATTTATCTGCCCTTTGTGTACATAAATACAGGGAAAATTGCACTTATATGTGTACTAGTAAAAGAGGCCCGTTTCAGATCAAATGAAACGGGCGCTAGCAAGGTGTTCGTCGCCAACACCCCCCCCTCCCTGGCCAACCCCTTCGTTATTCTTCCATTGCTCCGCCCCCAACATCATGACGTTTGACGCGAGGGCGGGGCCCGGAGCGATTTCCCACCCCCCCGCCTCCCTGCCTCCCTCCCTGCCTCCCTCCCTGCCAGCCCCTTCGTTGTTCTTCCATTGCTCCGTCCTCGAGGGCAGGGCCCAGAGCGATTTCCCACCCCCCACGCCTCCCTGCCTCCCTCCCTGCCAACCCCTTCATTGTTCTGCCATTGCTCCGCCCTCGAGGGCGGGGCCCGGAGTGATTTTGGTGGCTTCACCACCACGAACCTTCGAACCTTTTTGAAGGAAGTCAGGGCTTGGCTTCACTGACGTCAGTGTCCTCAGAACGTTAAGGGTGAGTTTTATTATAGTAGATATGCTCCCTACACCATTGTATAAGGCTACGTGTAAAGTAATGTAGTATACAACTACATGAGGCGAACATGTGGCAGCGCATGGGTGGAGTAGCCTAGTGGTTAGTGCAGTGGACTTTGATCCTGGGGAACTGGGTTCAATTCCCAGTGCAGCTCCTTTTGACTGTGGGCAAGTCCTTAACCCTCCATTGCCACAGGTACAAAATAAGTACCTGTTTATATGTAAACCGCTTTGAATGCAGTTGCAAAATCAACTACACTCTAGTATTGTTCAGATGTAGATCGACTACAATATACAAATACAGAAAAAAAAGGATCTGCTGTCAGCAAATGACATGAAACTACCTACAGCTCAAGCTGTATTATAACCAGCAGGAAAAAAGGCCTCAAAGAGCTTCCAGGTCCTGAAACGATCTGTTGAAGCTAAAATGGGTCCATGGACCCTGCTTTCATCATTGGCCAAAAAAACCTACTATTATATCAACCTGCTGGTGAGGAATAATCTCTGTAACTTCATAGGCAATTAACTACATTTATTTTAAATCAATAAACACCATACTTATCTTTATGGTGGGTGCTTCCTGGACAGCGTAACGTGCTGTGTTCCTCTTTCTATTATGTGCCTGGACTTACACCCCAGGTCTATGGCTGGTGTAACTGCAGGTGTGTACATTTTAGGCGCGCTGATGCCAACTTACATTAGTATTCTATAATGCCATATAGGTGCCCTGGTGGTGTTGTAGAATAGGCGTTCACTATGCTGCATCAGTGCACCTAAAAAGATGGCTTTGCTACTATAATTGTTACATTTGCCTGTGGATTAGATTGTGATCTTGTATTAAGAGTTTATTTCAAATATAGGCAAGTTGTATTCTACAACACAAATCTGATGGTATTTCCAAATATGGGTAAAATTCAGAGGGTCTTCTTGTTTTACCTGAACTTTTAAAATTGGGCTCCCTTCTTTTAATAATATACATTTTAAATCTGTTTATGAAGGCTCTTTTGCTTTCCAAGGGGCATAAGATTGGACTAGATTGTCCTGGGTTGTAAAAAGAGTACCTACATATCATTTCAGGAAAAGTTTGAAGACATTTTTGTTTGATTTTAAATGAAGTTTAACTGGGCACTGTGAATTCTGTTTAAAATATTGTAATCTCAACTATGCTGTGCTGTATGATTTGTATATTCCTCTAATGATGAGATTCTTAGGGCCCTGTTTACTAAGCTGCACTAAAGGCGTACTAGCATTTTTAGCGTGCGCTTAAAATCAGCTTGCCCTAATGCTAGAGACACCCATAGGAACATATGGGTGTTTCTAGTGTTAGTGCGTGCTATACACGCTAGCACACCTTAGTAAACAGGGCCCCTATATTGTTAACCACAGTGAATCTGCTGGAGGATGCGAGCGGTATCCAAAACCTTTATAGAATAGTATAGCATATGGCAAGGGATACTCAAAAAAAGGAGGAAGCAGTTATTTCTTTTTAGGACCAGGGTTTTTCAAATCAGTGCAATATTCCGATTGAAATTTCTCTGTAACTGTATTATTAAATATAGGAATATAAAATATATTTTTCATTTGCTACAATTATTTATCCTCAATGTGAAAAGCCCCTTGTTCCTTCAGTGCAATTTTTCTAGTGTTGTAAATGGTTGTCTCTCTTATTTCTCTACTTGGTGATGCACATTCATCACACAGTGGTCCTTTTACTAAGGTGTGCTGAAAAATGGTCTGCAGTAGTGTAAACGTGTGTTTTTGGCACGCGCAGAATTATTTTTTAGCGCACCTACAAGAAAGTGCCTTTTTTCCCCCCGAAAACGGACGTGCGGCAAAATGAAAATTGCCGCACTTCCATTTGGGATTTGATACTGTACCGCAAGTCATTGACCTAGCGGTAAGGTCTCACACGGTAACCGGGCAGTAATGGTCTAAGCACGTCAAATGGCACTTGACGCGCGTAGCTGCCGTGCGCCAGAAAATAAAAAATATTTCTCAGGCGCGCGTAGTGGACGCGTGCCAAAATTGAAATTACCTCAAGGACCACACAGTAACCAGGCAGTAAGTCCAATTTGGCGCACGTTGGGTGCACGTAGGCGCCTACACGGCTTAGTGAAAAGGCCCCACAGTATTTTGTTCTTCAAATTATATTGCTTTAGTTGTGTTCCTCCTATGTTGAATTTCTTTGTTCCTATTTTTTTGAACGTTAGTGATAAGAATTGAGTGGGTGATCCTCCCCCCCCCCCCCCCCCCCCCCCACACACATTAATGTTACTTCTTATTGAGTATAGATATTGCTTATTATTTTCTCTGAATTTCCAGTCAGGTGTTATGTTTGTAAAATCTTTAAAATCTTAAAAATAAAATGATAACAATAGCTTTTGAAGCCTTTTTCTTCTTTCCACTCTCCTTACTTTTGCAGACCTTCTTGTGTTCTCCATCCCTGCTCCCCACACCAGAAATGAAAATATCTATGTATTTTTCCTGTAAGATCTTCTGGCACAACAGCTGCAGCACCTGACTGTCAAGGTGTGTAACACACACAAGGCATGCCCTCACTGAGATAAGTGAGCCAGAGATGAATCTGTCTTACCCCCGTTCCCCAATATCCCAGAACTTTCCCCATCCCACAAGTCAGACCCCAATAAGGATGTGATGACTCTAAATAATCCTACAAATCAAAGGACTCCTAAACACACCATTGATTCACTTCCTTCACCTGATGCTTGTACTTTTCCAAAAATTTGCTATCCTGCAGGCACTGCACCAAGCTCTTTCCTTTGCTTTTATGCTCCTTACCCCATCCTCTTTGCCCCCAACCAATACCATTTGCCTCCAGGTTTTCTTGTATATCATCCTGAGAAAATATCTCTGCTGCCACTGAGTCCTCCTCCCTTCATGCTGTCCTTGAAGCCACTGAACCTGCTGCCTGTGCTTGTACTTCCCCTTAAGGATACTCCCTTACAGTGACAGAATCACCTTAAGGTCCATCGTCCCACCAAAGGGGGAAGTGATATGGGAGGGGTTGAGCCAAAAGAGCAGAAACTAGGAAGTATAAAAGCTAGGGGTACAGCTAGGTTAAGGAGGCCGAGAGGGAAGAAGTAACACCTGACCATATTTGCCTCCACCACCTACTTGTGAACTGCAACTGTGACAGTCAGGTAGGCCCAGTGCCTCTGGGAATGTTGAAGAACTATATGCTTGATCCAGCCAGGGGCCAGCTGGTGACTGTTGTTGACTAGACACCTGTGCATGCCATGGTCTGCAGTGGCAGGACTACGGGAGAACTTTTTATATACATCTAAGGACTATTTTGTGTTATATTCCCCTTGACTGTGAAGCTAGCAGGATCCCATACCTAACACCTTTAATAAAATATTATTTTGCTGACCAAGACTGCTGTGTGGGTCTGGTCTATTCTGGTCCAGGTCCCACCCTCGTTTAGTTTACCACACATTTATAGCTGGGGTAAACAGTGGGGCCTAAATGTGGCAGTCGAGCACATAAATGTAACTATTCTATAAAGTGAGCTCAAGAATAGTCGGAATGCCCCTTACATGCTCATGCCCCTCCTATGTTAACATTCCCTTTACCTGTGCACATGAGGGAAGTTAGGCACACTGTTTATAGAATACAGATGTAAGTCTGTTATTCGTGCAAGTGTAAAAATTAGAACCAATTATTGCTTGTTAATGCCCAGTACTGGTATTTATCACTAACTGATTGCCACTTTAGTGCCAATTAGGAATATTCTTTTGAAAGAGTGTGCTACCAATAATATTGGTTCTGTAACGAAAAAGTTGAAGGAAAAAAAACAAACAAAACAAATTTCCTGGAAATGACTTGGGAAATGACACAACATAAAACATTTTGGTCTGTATATCCATACCTGGCTCCCCCTACCCTTTTGGAGCCATCTTACACCTCATCCAAAATAAGCTCCCACTTTATCCTCTGACCACCTCCCACATATTTTATATTTTGCTATTATTTTGTGCAAATTGTATTTATGTAATTTTTATATATAATGTAATATAATATATCTCCGTTTAGACTTTTATAGATATAGCTGGTTATAAATAAAATTTTATTATTATTATTATTATTATTATTATTATTATTATTATTATTATCTTGCCTCAAGCTTATTGGTGAGGTGTGTTGTCAAAAAAAGTAAAGAATTAAATAAAGGCTGCTTTTTTTTTGTTAGTTTTGGCCTGCCTGTGAGTCTATTTCTCTTGAACAAGGAGTCTGGTGAGTTATTTAGTAAGGGCAGTTGTTAGCTCTGTTAAGAAATACCCTGGTTCCATACCATTGTGGCTGACAGTTTATTAATTGTAGGGCCCAATATTCAGCTGGTGGCAACCAACAGTTTGCTGGAAAACAAAAAAGCAGCACCAAGATCCTTAAAAATCAGGACACAATTCCTTTAATAGTGTAACTTGAAAATCAATCTTCCATTAGTGACCCGACACAGGCCGTGTTTCAGTGCACAGCACCTGCATCAGGGGGTCAAATATGTTATGACATCTAATGGATTCAATGTGCAGCAACAGAACTTTCTCCCACGCACATTTCAAAGTCATCACTCAGTACATTCAAAGCAAAGACAGTCCCTTTTTACGTTGATCAATAAGGTCCAAAGTCCGGGTTGATTTGGCTCTTATAATGGACTAATACAATGATTACAAAAACATGTTATAATCTATATCTGAATAGGTAGATTAAACCTTTTACTTACCAGGTGGTCAGGCAGATTATACAAGCCTCAGTGTTGTCACATGTGAGCTACTGCTAAATACAGTATTGAAGGCATTTTCAAAAAGTCATTCATTTATTTTCAGATAATTAAAGCTACTGCCGTAAGGGGTGGGAAAGGGCTACTAGTCTCCTTTTTTCCTTGCTTTGGCTCTTGGTCTGGCAGGAGATTATTTTTAAACTTCTTAGTGTGATTTTTAAATCACTTAGAGGAATAGGGTCTAATACCTTGCACAGTAGATTAAGCAGTATGTTCTTATGTGGGCCCTGAGATGTCAACAAGATTTACGTTTGATGATGTCTGCTACCAAACAATTTAGATTCTCATCTATTCAAAAGTGTACTATTCAAGGATGAGCTCTGTTGATCTGGAACTCCTTCCCTCCTGTGTTAAAGTCTGAGTTGAATTATTTGACTTTTGGAAAAAATTGAAGTCATGGCTTTGTAGTCAATTATCAGATAGTTGAGGGATTTAACCATCAGGGTTTTATATATTTAGTCTTTGTATGAGATTAGTCAGTGTGAATTTAGGATTCAAAGGTGAAGACTGACTAGCAAAGTTTTGTATCCATGTATTTAATTTTCATTTTATTCTTACTGTTTAAGATTTTATTATTAGTGCTTGTGGAACAGTATTTGAGAAAAGACTTTCAAACTGGAATTGAGATATACAGATTGAGATGTGTCAAATTCACCACTAATTTAGAGTAGAAGTGGCCTCGTGGGTAGCGCACTAGACTTGACATCCTGAGGTGCTAGATTCAAATCCCACTGCTGCTCCTTGTGATCTTGAGCAAGTCACTTAACCACCCATTGCCTCATAAACATAGAAATATCCAGTGTATCTGAATGTAACTCACCTTGAGCTACTACTGAAAAAGGTGTGAGCAAAATCTAAATACGTTTAGAACAGGATTTCTTAACATAGAGCCTGTTCTAAAACACATGGTGAGATGGATGTTTATACATTGGCTACATGAATATCCATTTTAGAAAAATAAACATTTAAAGTATCAACAAGTCAAAATGGGCACATAAACATTTATGTTGTAGAATAGTAACATAACATATGCAATTATTTATTTTGTATTTATTTAATACATTTATATCCTGCTTTTATTCAAGGCGAGTAACAATATTCACATACATAATGTTAAATAGATACGTGGAGGGGCATAATCGAACATGGCGCCCAAGTTTGCCTGGGGCCGTCTTCATAGGATGGGGTGGGGAAACCCGTATTATCAAAACAAGATGGGCGTCCACCTTTCGTTTCGATAATACGGTCGGGGACGTCCAAATCTCAACATTTAGGTCGACCTTAGAGATGGTCATCCTTAGAGATGGTCATCCCCGGTTTTCGGCGATAATGGAAACCGAGGACGCCCACCTCAGAAATGACCAAATTCAAGCAATTTGGTTGTGGGAGGAGCCAGCATTCGTAGTGCCCTGGTCCCCCTCACATGCCAGGACACCAAGTGGGCACCCTAGGGGGCACTCCAGGGGACTTCAGAAATTGCTCCCAGGTGCATAGCTCCCTTACCTTGTGTGCTGAGCCCTCAACCCCCCCCCCCCAAACAAAAAACCCACTCCCCACAACTGTACAATACTACCATAGCCCTAAGGGGTGAAGGGGAGCACCTACATGTGGGTACAGTGGGTTTGTGGTGGGTTTTGAAGGGCTCACATTCACCACCACAAGTGTAACAGGTAGGGGGGGGTGGGCCTGGGTCCGCCTTTCTGAAGTGCACTGCACCCATTAAAACTGCTCCAGGGACCTGCATACTGCTATCATGGAGCTGGGTATGACATTTGAGGCTGGCATAGAGGCTGGCAAAAAAAAAAAAATTAGGGCGGGAGGGGGTTGGTGACCACTGGGGGAGTAAGGGGAGGTCATCTCCGATTCCCTCCGGTGGTCATCTGGTCAGTTCAGGCACCTTTTTGAGGCTTGGTCGTAACAAAAAAAGGACCAAGTAAAGTCAGCCAAGTGTTCATCAGGGACACCCTTCTTGTTCCCATTATCGGCCAAGGACATCCATCTCTTAAGCACGCCCCAGTCCCACCTTCGCTACGCTGCCGACACGCCCCGTGAACTTTGGTCGTCCCTGCGACAGAAAGCATTTGAGGGTGCCAAATATCGGCTTTCGTTTATGTCGATTTGGGAGAAGGATGCCCATCTCCCGATTTGTGTCGGAAGATGGGCGCCCTTCTCTTTCGAAAATAAGCCTGATAGTCTTTGACAATCGTCACATATATGATTTTAACTGGGTGACAGTTACAATTATATGGCCCCCAACATATAGAGGCCCTGTTACTAAGCTGTGTGAGGTGCTACCACATGCCTAACACAGATTAAAATGACATACCATGGGACACACTCATGCGTCATGCGGTAACTGCCAAATTAGTGCACGCTAACATTTTTTTGCAATTTTTTTGTAGGGGGCATGTCAGGGAGTGGCACCAGGTGAGGTATAAAAGCAAAAGTTGATAAAGAGTGTCACAACAGTTTGAGCCAGCTCTGAGGGAGACAGAGGGGATAAGTGGAGATGCTGGATTTAGGGGGAAGGTAGGAGAATGAGATAAAGATGCTGACATTGACAAATGATAAGGTGGGATAAGGGTTTGTTGTGGGGGCTGGGAGAAAGAGGCTGACTGGTAGATGCTGAGGATGGGATAAGGGGCAGATGTTGGGGCTGGGGGTTGAATTGGGAGAAAGAGGTTGATACTGGGAAAAGGGCAAAGGGCTGACATAGGGGCTAGGGACTGAGTCGAGAGAAGGAGATTTGGGGAGAAGGAGGGAGATGCTAGCAGGTGGCAATGGGTGAAAGAGGTTGATGCTTGGGAGTGAGAAAGGACAGATAGTGTGGCATGGAAAAAGCAAGGGCATAAGCAGTGGAAGATGGAGCAGGGAGATCCGAGGGATGGATACTGGGGCAAATAGAAAAGGTGGGGTAAATAGGGGAATGCTAGGAATGTTCCATGAGGGCGTGACATAGTTAGGGAAGGCCCAAAGGGAGGCGATCTGCCGCTGCACTTTCACACGAAGGTGAGGCGCTGTGATTTGAATGCAGGGGGCCTGGTGGCGGATGGAAGGGGGCTGTCGATGGGGCTGGGGGTGGGTGGGTGGAGACTTGGGACTGCGGTGCGGTGACCTCGGGGGGGGGGGGGGCGGTGGGACGGCCTTGCCCCAGACCCGGCCCAGTCTCTCAGCAGCCCTGCCTACTAAACATACTAGACAACTTTGGCATATGTGGCACAGTCCACAAATGGTTTCAAGGATTCCTGAAATCAAGATCTTACACAGTGAAAATGAAAGGAACCTTATCCTCTCCTTGGTCACCGGACTGTGGCGTCCCTCAGGGCTCTCCACTATCACCCATTCTGTTTAATGTAATGATGTCATAACTAGGTAACACACTAGAAACAGCAGGATTCAAAACATTCATATAAGCTGACGAAGTCACCATATACATAACCTTCAAAAAGAACATTCAATACAAAAGGCAAAAATTGGCTTACGTTTGATGGAAAATGGGCCTTAGAATCCAAGATAAATAAGGAAAAAACTGAATTCGTGGTCATTACCAACCTATTTGACCAAAACAACTACAACAGTTTCACAATTGACAACACTTCAATAATCTGAAAAATGTAGGTATAATTATAGACAAGCATTTAACTTTTGATACTTCATTTAGTGGTGTACCAAGGGGGGGGGGGGGGGCGGTGGGGGCGGTCCGCCCCGGGAGCACGCCGCTGGGGGGGGGGGGTGCCGCAGCGCACACCTGTCTGCTCCCAGTTTGCTACGCTCGCTAAATTCTCTCGTTCACTGCAGCAGCTCCCTCCTTCTGCCCCGGAACAGGTTACTTCCTGTTCCGGGGCAGAGGGAGGGAGCTGCAGCGAACAAGAGAATTTAGCGAGCGTAGCGAACTGGGAGCAGACAGGCGCGCGCTGCGGCACCCCCCCCAGCGGTGTGCACCCGGGGGGGTGTCATTTCACGGGGGGGGGGGGACACGCTGCACCCGGGGGGGGGGGGGGGCGCATTGGCGATCCGCCCCGGGTGCCGTTGAGGCTAGGAATGCCACTGACTCCAGTTTCCTCAGTAATTACAAAATCTTTCAGGTCTCTTTGGAAACTAAAAAGGATAAGATCCTATTTCTCATCAGAATCATTTAGACTATTAGTACAATCATTAACATCCCAATTCGATTATTGTAATGCCATATGTGCTGGCTGTAAGGAGTACCTGTTGAAAAATCTCCAAACAGCTCAAAACACTTCTGCCAGGTTCATATGAAAAATATCTCGTTTTGAAAGTGCCTCCCCTTTATTAATCAAATTACACTGGCTTTCCATCAAAGTGAGAATCACCTTCAAATTTTGTACCTTTATCTTTCAAATCCTAAATGGCACAATTCCAGACTATATAGTACCATTAATAAACTTACCTCAAAGAAACACTAAATATGAGGCAAGAAACTATCTCAGACTACACCTCCCAAATTGTAAACAATTTAAAAAAACTGTCCACTCTGCAGACTTCACTTACCTAGGGACCAAATCATGGAACTCCTTACCACCCAAAATATGAAATATACAGGAATATACTAGATCAGATGTGCAGCTATGGGGGGCCATGGGGGCCTGGGCTCCCACAAATTTCATCCGGGCTCCTGGTTTGGATGGCAGGGGTTCCAAACCCCCGCCAGCCAAAGCCTTGTTCAGCGCGGTCTCTGGTGCAGCTGCGTTTGCCGCCCTGCTCTTCTTTCTTCATAAAGGAGCATCAGCGTGCACAGGAGGAGCAAGAAGAAAGAAGAGCAGGGTGGTGAATGCAGCTGCACTGGAGACCACGCTGAAGAAGGCTTCAGCTGGCGGGGTTTGGGGATTCAGCCAGCAAAGGTATTTGTTTTTTGGGGGGAGCGATGAGGCGGTGAGGGGAAGCGGCAAGGAGGCGAGGCGGTGGGGTGGGGGGAGATGAGGCAGTGGGGGGGGGGGGCGCGCGGAGCGGCACTCAAAATGTGCTCCCAACCTCGGGCTTTGGCCCCCTCCCACTGTGAGGTCTGGCTACGCTCCTGTTCTAGATTCTGCAAAATCCTCAAATTGTTCCTATTCAAACAAACCCTCACAAAGAGCACCCATCTCAAACAATTAATTAATACCTGAATTGGTTATTACTCTATTTACCATTAACTTTCTCTTTGCATCATGTACAATTTCTCATTCATAATAGATTTTCTAAATGTTAAACATCCATAGCTATCCCAGTATGTTTATGATACTGTATTGTTAAATTGGATTCTTATAACAAATTACTTTCTTATGCATTATTGTTTGTTATGTATCCTATGCTGTTAATTGTAAGCCACGTTGAACTCAAACTTGTTTGGGATAATGTGGGGCATAACTAACTAACTAACTAACTAACTAACTCACTAGCTAACTAACAAACAAACAAAATAAATAAATAAATAGGAGAAATGTAGAAAATAGTTGAAACAGAAGAATCAGTGTTTTAGAGAGATGAAGAGAAGAAGATGGGAGGAATGAAGAAACAGAAAATAGATATGAGATACTGGACAATGACTTATGCCAGTGGTTCTCAATCCCAAACCTGATCCTGGACGCACCCCAGGAAGTCAGGTTTTAGGATATTCATAATGAGTGTTCATGAGAGTGAAAGAAAAGAAAGAAGGAAAAAGGAAGAGGGTGGTATAGAGGACCGAAGCAAAGAGGGAGGGTGGACAAAGAGATGAAAGAAAGATGTGAATGGAATTATGGAGAGGTGGGGAGGAAGAATGTATGTGGAAAAGTGAAGAGGGAGGAGGAGGACAGGCAAATGAAAGAGTATAGGGGAATAAAGGGAACGACAAAAACTGAAGAAACAGCCAATCAAAAATCCCAAAGGGTTGTATAGAGTGATCTTACAACAATTAGCAAAAGTGTGGAATTTACCCTCAGGAACCTAGGCTTCCACCAAGGTCTGACCTACAGGGCACTGTTATCTATATAAGATGTTTGTGTCCATGGTCTAGTCTCTTTCATAGGGTAAAAATTTCTAACTTGCTTTCTACTGAAACTGTTCTTATTCAAACATAAGTTTCAAAACATTACTGAGTAAACACATATTCCCAAGCTACAGCTTAGCATAGATAAACTTAGCTTTCATTTAGCTGGCTTGGTAACCCCACATTCCAACTGCTGATTTTCATTCAATGGGGCCCAAATTGTTTAACCCACTTCAGGGCTTCATCAGGAATCACCCAGTTTAAGCATAATTACAGGGGAATTCATTTGACTGACTAGACTAGTCAAACTATGCCTATGCCCCTGATGCACCATTACGGCGAAACATGGCCATGTCGGGATTTTTGCTGTAAAGATCTTTTGGGACTTGCACAATAAAGATTGGACTTTTGTGCTGTGTGCTTTGGTGCGTCCATAAGTTCAACATACTGCAAAATCAAGAAGGCGCACAAAAAATTCCAAACAGAATGCATAATCTTTCAGTATCTTCTTAAAAATCACAAGCTGAGATTCAATCTTCAAACGTAAAAGCAACTTATTCCACTCCACAGACGCCCTAACAGAAAACTGTTGGATTATTTGTAGTAAATAATTAGCAGATTTTAGTACACACAGCTTCAGCTTTAGAAATGTTAATTTCTTTCTTCATCTCTCTCTCATTCACCCCTGAATAATTCACTGCTGAGTCACTTTAAAGTTGAAGTAACAAAACATCTGTTTACTCACAGTTTGCAGTTAGATTATAATCAGACAGGCTTATATTTACATATTACTATACATTTGTCTTATCAGCTCCTTCCATGTGCTTAGATGGTAATGGATGCTCACACCACCATAGATCCTCTCAGGTTAGGAGAGATCATGAGCTCCATGTGCTCCATGTGCTGCATGTGCTGCATCTACTGTGTCTAACCCCCACAGGAAGTTGCATAGCTGTGTGACCTCTCTAAGTAATTCACATCAGAGGTCACAGAGTAATCACAGAGAAATAATAGGTGACAGGCAATGCATGTAAAATACAATTACATTCCAACAAACCCCTTCTCATGCATTAACTGTCATGCAATTATTTATTCATACAAAGTCCAAGCTTTATACGCAGATTCACAAAATGTTCTCTGGGTAACGGTTTGGTCATGATGTCAGCTGTCATCTCACTGGTGTGACAATAGTGTAGACTGATGACCCCTTCTTTTGCCAACTCTCGCACGTTGTGGTATTTCGTTGCGATGTGCTTGGTGCGTGACTGAACCTTGTCATTCTGTGACAGTCGGATGCAGCTCTGATTATCTTCCATTATCTGGATTGGTCTCTTTTCAGCTATTCCGAAATCCAGCAAAAGTTTTTCAATCCACATCAGTTCTCTGCACGCTTCCGATACAGCCACATATTCAGCTTCTGTAGAAGACAAACTCACAATACTTTGTTTATGACTGGCCCATGAAATTTGTACATTTCCATACATAAACACATATCCACTTGTGGATTTATAATTAGAATGATCCCCTGCCCAATCTGAATCACAGTAACATATTAGTTTTGGATTACTATTGGCTGAAATCTTTAATTTACAATCAATGGTACCCTTTAAATACCTTACCATCCTTTTAACTGCAGTCCAATCTGATTTGGTAGGTGAGCTGACCCTTCTGCTCAAAATTCCTACTGCATTTGCTATATCAGCCCTGTATGTGGTAGCTAGATATATAAGCTTACCTATGGCTGATCTATATTGGATGTTATCTGGTAAAGGTTCTCTTACTGTTTCATCCTTCAGAAAATCAGTGATCATGGGAGTGCTTACAACTTGGGCATCTTGCATACCTAAACTTTCAATAAGCTCATTTATTTTCTGCTTCTGGCTTAGAAGATAAGAACCATCATTTTGTTTCTCAATTTCTATACCAAGATAGTATGACACATTACCAAGTTCTTTTATCTCAACATTGAGGTTTAAACACTTTACAATGTCCTTGTACTCTTGCTCACTTTCGCTTGCAATGAGCAGATCATCAACAAAAGCTAAAATGTATGCATATTGTCCATTTGTGCACCTAGTGTACAAGCATTTATCTGCTTCACCTTGCTTAAATTCTAAATTTGTCAATATTTCATGCAATTTTTCATTCCAACATTTTGCACTTTGCTTTAATCCATAAAGACCTTTGTTTAATTTACACACTAGCTGTCTTTGTTTTGTATTTATGAAACCTGTTGGTTGTTCCATGTACAAGTCTTCAGTTATTTCTCCATGAAGAAACGCTGTTTTCACATCAATGTGGTTGACTTGCATGCCTTTTGAGACTGCAATGCTCAGAAGTGTTCTAATTGTCGTGTGTTTCACTACAGGTGCAAACACTTCATCAAAATCTTCTCCATATTTTTGAAGATATCCCTTTGCCACTAATCTGGCTTTATACCTTTCCACTTTTCCTTGTGCATTCCTTTTTAACTTGAATACCCATTTGCATCCTATAGCTTTCTTGCCAGGAGGTAATTTTGTAAGAATCCAAGTATTATTTTTATCCAATGCATCAATTTCTTCTTGTGCAGCTTTACGCCATTCAGCAGCTTCTTCTGCTGGCATTTTCTCAATCTCATCCCATGTTAAGGGCTCTTGAGCTTCTGCTGACTTTGTTAGGTAAGACAGTCTTGGGGGTGGAACACCTTTGTTTTCCCTGGATGAGCGTCTGACTACAGGTTGGTCTGACCTTTCTGCATCCTCTATATCTGAGAGTCCTTCTCCAATTGATTCCCCTTCTCCAACTGTACTGTCTTCTTCAATGATCCTTTCTGTGTCTGCTTCCTCTGCCTGTTCCTCGTTAGATACAGGTGAGTTGCTTTCAGACATCTGCCTTGGTATGGCATTTATATACACTGGCATGTCTATTATGGTTCTAGTTTCATATTCTGGATGATAAGGCTCATCTGGGATAATCCAGCCTTTATCAACCCTTTTGTTTTCATCAAAATATGTGACATGTCTTATGCCAACAATGCCAGTTTTCAGATTCAAAATTCTATATCCTTTGTGTCCTGGAGCATAGCCAACTAAAATGCCCCTTTCTGTTGTGGAATCCAGCTTATGCCTTCTTTGCTTTGGTATATGAGCATATGCTGTACTTCCAAATGTTCTTATGTGTGACAGGTTTGGCTTCCTACCATGCCATGTCTCATGTGGTGTGCGCTCCGCGCCTTTAGTTGGCATTCTGTTTTGTAGGTACACTGCTGTGAGAATGGCTTCCCCCCATAGTCTTTTAGGGAGATTGCTATCTGACAGCATACATCTGGTCATTTCCACAAGTGACCTAAATTTTCTCTCTGCAACAGAATTTTGCTCTGGTGTATAAGCTACTGTTGTGATATGTTGAATGCCTTCTTGTTCTAGAAATGTGCGCATGCTTTGTGAAGTGAACTCACCACCATTGTCGGTCTGAAGAACCTTTGGTTTTCTTTCAAATTTATTGCTCACCATGGCTACGTATTTCTTCAGCATGTCTGTGACTTGACTTTTCTCTTTCAGCAAATAGGCCACACAATATCTAGAGAAATCATCCAAGAATATTAGCACAAATCTGTTATTTCCCAATGATGGGATATTAAACGGTCCACATAAGTCACTGTGTATTAAGTCCAGCACTTTATTACTCCTATTTCCTGTGTATGCAGGAAATGAGGGTCTCACACCTTTTTGAGTAACACAGTCTATGCATTTCTCCATTTTACCAGCATCTGCACTTATCTGAATGCCGGTGGCCAGTTGCTTACTGTAAAGATCCTGGATCACCTTAGAATCACGATGTCCCAGGCGGCGGTGCCAGATTTCCAGACTACATTTTCCATCATTCTTCCTTACTTGCGCCATATGTGAGGCTTCACCTGAAATGCTCAGTTTATAAACATCATTATGCATAAAAGCTTCAGCATACACTTCATCATTTTTAGAGATTGTGCACTTACTGTTTTCAAAATGAATCACAAATCCCTTCTTATCTAATGTAGATACACTAAGCATATTGCAAACTGCTTGGGGAATATACAAGACATCACTTACAGGAATTTCTTTAACTTCGTTAGACACTTTGCATTTTAAGAATCCAATCCCTTTTGCTTGGATCTTAGCAGTCCCTGCGTTTGCAGTTTTAAGAATACCTTCCTCTGGACACATTTCCTGAAAGAAATTCTTACAATTGGTTAAATGGCATGTGCTCCCCGAATCCAAAATCCAAGTACTTTCATTTGAATTATTATTTACCATAGTCAAAGATTTTTCTGTCATTAGAAAGCCCTTGTGTTTATCTTTGTCCTTCATACATTTCCTGGTTTGAAAATTCTTTAGTTCCATTGGCTTAGGTGAGCTAGAGGGAGTGTTTTGTGTTTCCTTACACCATTTAGATACATGTCCCTCCTTTCCACATGAGTAGCAAATCAGCTTGCCCTTGGGTGGAGTTTTCCCATAGCTCCGCCTTCCTCTGTTCTTTGCCAAGAAATTTGTTTCATTTCTCTCTGACTTGCTTTGAGAACACATCTCCTCAGAATCATTTATTATGCATTCCTGCCTTAGTTTTGATGTTGCCTGTTCAAAAGATTGCCCTTCAATGGCCTCATTTACAGACCTAAAAACATCAAACTTCTTTGATAGTGAGGTAAAAAGAAATGCTCTTTTCAATGCATCACACATGGGAATTCCAGAAAGTTCTAGCT
The DNA here is from genome assembly GCF_901765095.1 of Microcaecilia unicolor. Lineage (NCBI taxonomy): Eukaryota > Metazoa > Chordata > Amphibia > Gymnophiona > Siphonopidae > Microcaecilia > Microcaecilia unicolor. Next base: position 443,785,419 of record NC_044031.1, on the reverse strand, counting down.
TTTGAAATGAAGACATAAGATGCATAATGTGATCATTACATTTACTTTTATCCCTTAATTTGGTTTCATTCAACTCTGCCAACCAAATTGGTTGCTGCTTTGCATATGTAGTTGCATACATAGTTCTCAGTTTATATAAAATGTCCTTTGGTGTATCTTTTCCCTCCACTAATATGGCTTGTTTCTCTGAGAGAGCTTCCAAAAGCATGCACTTCACATAATAGTTTGCATTGTCCCATTCAGCCATATTTTCAGCTGTTCTGTCTTGGTCTAAGCATATATTTAATCTTTTTGCTCGAAGGAGACATATGAATCTTAGTTCCCACTGCCGATAATTAAACTCAGTTAATTTAGGCACCTTGAGAGAATAGAAAAATGGTGAATTTCTTCCCTCAGCCATTTTCTTAGCCTTCTGTCTGCTGTGTGGGGGGAGAGAGAGACAGACTGAATCTTTCCTTTAAAACTTAAGAGAAAAATGTGGCCTTTTTTTCTGCCTGGTAATATTTCTCTTCTTTTTCAATTCCTGAGCCCTGGGCCCATAACCCTTTTGTTGGATTATTTGTAGTAAATAATTAGCAGATTTTAGTACACACAGCTTCAGCTTTAGAAATGTTAATTTCTTTCTTCATCTCTCTCTCATTCACCCCTGAATAATTCACTGCTGAGTCACTTTAAAGTTGAAGTAACAAAACATCTGTTTACTCACAGTTTGCAGTTAGATTATAATCAGACAGGCTTATATTTACATATTACTATACATTTGTCTTATCAGCTCCTTCCATGTGCTTAGATGGTAATGGATGCTCACACCACCATAGATCCTCTCAGGTTAGGAGAGATCATGAGCTCCATGTGCTCCATGTGCTGCATGTGCTGCATCTACTGTGTCTAACCCCCACAGGAAGTTGCATAGCTGTGTGACCTCTCTAAGTAATTCACATCAGAGGTCACAGAGTAATCACAGAGAAATAATAGGTGACAGGCAATGCATGTAAAATACAATTACATTCCAACAAAAACGACCCTGCTCTAGTTAAATCCAGACAAAAGTAATACAAGGCTGGTTTCACAAGGCTGTGTTAAGCTAGTGAATGCAATGTGCATGTTAGCACATACCATGTCACAGCTTGCTTCAAATAAGCAGAGGAGTCTTGATAAAATGCATGTCATGTTAACAATAACAATTTGTACAAAAGACAGTTATCTAATAGGTAACCATTTCAAACGCTACATGCTCTTTTCTAGATAGCCCAAACAACAATCTAACAGCAGAATTTTGCACTACCTGGAGTGTCTGCACAAAAGAGTTGGGTAATCTCAAACAAACAATTCTACAGTAGTCCAAGTTTACTAAAATCATTGCTTGGACTACAATTTTAAGATAGAAAAGCACTTAGAGGAGCTAGTTCAAAAAACCTATATCTAACAGATTCCAACTTGATGCATTTACATATAAAGTTCAACCAAAATAAACCACCAGGCAGTAATACTCTAGATCTTATTTCCAAAAAATTGATTTTGTCTCTCCTGGGTTGAATGGGCCAGCTCTGGGAAAACTCAAATTAAGCAAGTCAGAAATGTTTCCTCTCTTTTATGAAAAGTAATTCTAATACCCAGTCTCTGTTCAGTTCAAGAATAACCAAAGTTGCTGGCACTGCATCTTGATCTTCTCCTGTAATAATCTGAGTTACATTAAGTTCATCAAAAGAAAGATAAGTCCCTGGAACTATGTCTCAATCAGTAGGTTTCTTATCCACTAATCACAAATAATATGCCTTTGCTATTGGAGGACGTGATTGCTCAGGTATCTTTAATATCTCAAGAAAAATAACATATAAGAGTTAACAGTGGAGCCATTAAAGGAACTCTGGGGAAATTCACAAATCTGACATGGAATTCTCCAAATTTTAAAGTTTACAATGCATTGCAAGATTATCCTTAACCGATGCAGCTTGACAGTCAAGCACAGTTTTAATCTCAAGTTTCACTGAGTCTAAATCCTTTTCCATAGCACAAATTCGATGTTGTAGTTCAGTCAATGACCCCTGATAAGATGACATTTGAGAAGCCAAAAGTTCCAAATTATTGGAAAGAGAGGGATCAGTTTTGTTAAAGCTTCCCTTATAACCTCAAACATAATCAGATTAGGTTTACCAGACAATGCAGGTTTGTGCAGCTCCCCAATATCTCTGTGATATCCAGAGAAGTAACATTTTATTTTTAAATTAATAACTTTTTATTTAAATTAATAGCATTGCCATAAATATTCATCTGGCAGCAGTGAGCAATTTTTTAGTCACCGCCAGCTTTGTACCCCAAAATTCAATGCCGAGCCATGTCTGGGTACCGGCATTGACTATCCAGGTATATGTGGACAACTGGCCAGTTAAGGCCAATATACAGCCCTTAACTGAATAAATGAAACTGGACAAAGATAGGACTGTGTTTTATAAAATCTGATTTGTCCAATTACCTCATTTGGTTAAGGGGTGAATTTATCAATCAGTGTTAGGGCCCTAAGTCATGTTATTTGGGCTTTTATGTGTTACACTGCAAGTCACGTTAGAGCTCAGAAATCATAATAAAATAAATGCTGGGGTTATTTTGGCATGCAGTAAATAAGAAAATATGACCCTAGCAGTAGTCGCGTAAGATTACTGCCAGAGGTGCCATTTTAAAGCCAAAACAGGACTGGGCATGAGCGGAGGAGCAGCATAGTGGTTAGTGCAGTGGACTTTGGTCCTGGGAAACTGGGTTCAATTCTCACAGCAACTCTTTGTGACTCTGGGCAAGTCACTTAACCCTTCATTGCCCCAGGTACAAATAAGTACCTATATATACTATGTAAATAGCTTTGAATGTAGTTGTAAAAAACACAGAAAGTTGGTATATCAAGTCCCATTCACTTTCCCTTTCCCCTGACTACCAAAAGGTAGGGGGATTGGAAGTTTGTTCTTGGGGGGGGGGGGGGGCTTGTGAGGGAAAGGAAGATAAGCCAAGGGGGGGGGGGGTCTGGAAGCCTGGGGGACCCTGATCTAGCAGCATGAAAGCATTGGGCTGTGGCCATTGTTATTCTTGTGCCCCAGGATAGGATTCAGCAAACTGTAGTACCAGGATTCTGCAGGTTGCTAAATCCCACAGAGAATCAAGGTGCAGTAAAACACCTTGATGAATTGTGCTGAATTATCAGCTGTTAACTGCATAAGTGATAACTCCATCTCCAGACCACCCACAACATAGCCGGTTTCAACTTATGCGGTCAGTTCTGCTGAATATCCCTGGATAGCCTCCATAAAGGAGCCTCATCTTCCCAGTTAGACTGCTTTGAATATTGACCCCTATTGAATTTACAGAAGCACCCCAATGAAAGTATACAATATCCTGAAATATAAATTATATGCCATTGTAGTGAGAATACAAACTATTTTGTATTGCTTGTTTGCTGGGATTTATTAACAGCCTTTACCCCAAAATAAAGTAAGCACTTTACATAAGGTTACACTGCTCCCCGCCAGAGGTCCATTTATTATATAAACTCTGGGAAAAGCATTGTAATATATGACTGTATGTCAGGCCTTTAACAAACCTGGAAGAAACACAGCTACACATATACCAGAATGAATTACTCCTTGATATTCAAGAGGTTTATGCCTTCAGTAGTTCTGGCAACAATCCATATTATTAAAATAGCTGGTCATGCTGCAATGTCTTCAACTTGAAACCCAATCCAATCTGGCGCATTAATTCTAGGCCTCTGCAAGATCCAAATTTGGTAATCCAATTTGACAAGGCAATTGGAGAATATTTTTCATTTAATGATTCATGTGAGATCTTTTTCACTATTAAATGGTAAGCATTTAAAGCAGTTCTTAGGGGAGTGCTTATAAACTATAGAGCTGGAAAGGAATAGCTAAGGAAGCAGGAACTGCACAAGTTAAAGAGAGAAAGCAACCATACAGAGAAGCAGCAGCACATCAGGAGAAACGATAATGCTTAATCGTTGCAGTGTCAGAATCTGAAATACCAATGCAAAAGCTTTTAAGGTTTAGAAGGAATCACTTCAATTTACTTACAGAAAATATTATTCAGAGAGGAATAAAAGTGGTCATTCATTGTACAACTCTTAAATTCAAGAAGTAATAAGGAGAGAATCTGAGCTGTACAATTTATAAGGACAATTTATGGAGTGGTATTCCAGCCTGTTGGGCTCTTTTATTAAGGTGGGCAAGGCTGTGAATTTAGCAAGCTTTAACTGCTATCGCACAGTGATAGCACAGTGTTACGCCAGTTAGAACATGTGAATTCATGCACTAGCTGCATGTTGTTATAGGGTGTGAGAACCAGGCGGAGAATGAGCAGGGACTGCATTTTACAGTTTGCGTGGAGTACTTACCACATGCTGTCACTTTTGCTATTAGTGTGGGTTTACTTACCGCCTCCTCAGTAGTAGGTGCCTACTTTCCTTTATAGAACACTTAATTAACTTTGCCTATGGTACTTTTAAATGAAGAATGATTCAATCGATACTGATTACAAGTATACCTCTCAGTGTTTGTTTATAATTTTTTATATCGGAGGAAAAGACTTCAGATGCTCTGCCTTTTTAGTGCTTCCGTATGTTTTGAGAACTGGCAGGTTGCTTCATATCCGAAATGGACACTTTCAGGGGCATTTTCGAAAGAGAAGGACGCCCATCTTTCGACACAAATCAGGAGATGGGCGTCCTTCTCTCAGGGTCATCCAAATCTTTTTCATCGAAAGCCGATTTTGGGCATCCCCAACTGCAGTCCATCACGGGGACAACCAAAGTTCCCGGGGGCATGTCGGAGGTGTAGCAAAGGCGGGACTGGGGCGTGCTTAAGAGATGGGTATCCTTGGCCGATAATGGAAAAAAGAAGGGTGTCCCTGATGAGCATTTGGTCGACTTTGCTTGGTCCAATTTTTTTTCACAACCAAGCCTCAAAAAGCTGCCCGAACTGACCAGATAACCACTGGAGGGAATCGGGGAAGACCTCCATTTACTCCCCCAGTGGTCACCAACCCCCTCCCACCCTAAACAAAACACTTAAAATTGTTTTTTTGCCAGCCTCTATGCCAGCCTCAAATGTCATACCCAGCACCATGACAGCAGTATGCAGGTCCCTGGAGCAGTTTTAGTGGGTACAGTGCACTTCAGGCAGGCGGACCCAGGCCTATCCCTCCCTACCTGTTACACTTGTGGTGGTAAACGGGAGCCCTTCAAAACCCACCCGAAACCCACTGTACCCACATGTAGGTGCCCCCCTTCACCCCTTAGGGCTATGGTAGTGTTGTACAGTTGCGGGGAGTGGGTTTTCTTTTGGGGGGGCTCAGCACTCAGGTAAGGGAGCTATGCACCTGGGAGTAATTTGTGAAGTCCACTGTAGTGCCCCTAGGGTACCTGGTTGGTGACCTGGCATGTGAGAGGGACCAGTGCACTACAAATGCTGGCTCCTTCCACGACCAAATGGCATGGATTTGGTCGTTTCTAAGATAGGCATCCTCAGTTTCCATTATCGCCGAAAACCGGGGATGACCATCTCTAAGGACGACCATCTCTAAGGTTGACCTAAATGTTGGGATTTGGGCATCCCCAACTGCATTATCGAAATGAAAGATGAACACCCATCTTGTTTCGATAATACGGGTTTCCCCCCTCTTCACCGGGACGTCCTTAGAGATGGGCGCCCTTAGAGATGGTTGTCCCAGTTCGATTGTGCCCCTCCACGTCTGTTACTTATGGATATGATGTGAGCTCCTCACTAGTCAAAAACCTCCGGTTCAATATTCAATTATATCTTCTAGCAGGCTATCTTGCTACTTATGTATTTTTTTTTTTGAGTAGAAGAGATACTTATCTGAGTTGTAGCGTTCCTTTCTGACTCAGCTACAGCTACAACTCAGATAAGTAGCTTTTCTACCAAAAAAAAACACATCTTAAGGAGAAACCCAAAGAAGGAAAGGCAGAAAGTGAATCTTGGAGGATCATTGAGAATGTGAATAAGTGGATACAGTGGACCATATTTTCTCAATGATAATATGTCTATTGGTATAATCAGCTACTTTACATTCATACCTACTGTATATATCATACGAATATTCATCCACCAAAAAGTGACATCTAATAGATTCGCTGATTTCCAATTTGATAGAATCATTTGAAGTGTTAAAGCAATCAATATGTTAAATAACCATCTTTAAAAGAAGAAGAAGAGGAAACCCTTAAGAATCAAGGCACAGAGCAAAAAAGCAGGGGAGGACAATACAGTTCCAACTCAAGGGTAAAAAGCAATTATATTACTCGGACTCAATGCAAATCTGCGTTTCAGCGCAGGGGCGCCTGCCTTAGGAGCTAACAAATATATAACCATATAAACAACAAACAAAACTAATGAATATACAAAATAAATATATGGGTGTATATTAAAATATCAACCAATATGCATATAATCAACTACAAAAACAAAATAGATATGTATAAAAAGGTGACTGAGAAGTAAATGCACCAACAATTATAATGATTGGACAAAACTCATACGACACAAACTATAAAACATTAAAATATTAAATATAAATAAGAAATGGAAACAATATCAGAAACATTTTTTAAAAAAAGGATATATGAAATAATTCATATCAAATAAGAAGAATAAAACATACCAATCCAGATGGGTATGCATGCCAGTGCACTCAAACTCATACAGACACTTCGCAAGACATGTTAGATAACGAAGGGGCCCTTTTACTAAGCAGCGGTAAGCCCATCTTAGTGCTCCCCCCAAAATGGCCATGCAGCAAGTGCAAACACCGCACAGCCATTTCATTTTTGTCCCTTTTTACTCACTGTGGTAAAAGGAGCCCTAGCACATGACAACAATGTCCACCATCGCTAAAGCAGGGTCCCTTTTACCATAGCTTAGTAAAAGGGCACCTAAAGGAAGTAACCTAGAGCTATATTATTATAGAAAAACATATAGGGGCCCTTTTACTAAGATGCATAGAGGGGCATAATCGAACAGCGCCGGCCAAATCGATGGCCGGCCAACTTCGCTTGCCGGGTTTAAAGCAGGATCGCCGGGTTTACATGAGATGGCTGGTTTCGTTTTCCAGCCATAATGGAAACCGGGCCCGGCCATCTCAAACCCGGCGAAATGCAAGGCATTTGGTCGTGGGAGGAGCCAGCATTTATAGTGTACTGGCCCCCCTGACACCCCAGGACACCAACCGGGCACCCTAGGAGGCACTTAAAAATTAAAAAACAAATAGCTTCCAGGTGCATGGCACCCTTACCTTGGGTGCTGAGCCCCCCAAATCCCCCCAAAACCCACTCTGCACAACTCTATAGCATTACCATAGCCCTAAGGGGTGAAGGGGGCACCTACATGTGGGTACAGTGGGTTTGGGGGGCTTTTGGAGGGCTCAACATTAACCACCACAAGTGTAACAGGTAGGGGGGGATGGGCCTGGGTCCACCTGCCTGAAGTGCACTGCACCCACTAAAAACTGCTCCAGGGACCTGCATACTGCTGTCAAGGAGCTGGGTATGACATGTCAGGCTGACATACAGGCTGGCAAAAAAAGTGTTAGTTTTTGGGATGGGAGGGGGTTGTTGACCACTGGGGGAATAAGGGGAGGTGATCCCTGCTTCCCTCCGGTGGTCATCTGGTCAGTTGGGGCACTTTTTTCAGACTTGGTCCTAAAAATAAATGGACCAAGTCCGGCCGGCGAAATGCCCGTTCGAGCCGGCCATTTTTTTTCATTATAAGGTGAAGCCGACCATCCCGTAACCAGGCCCCGCCCTGCCATTGCTACCCTACCAACACGCTCCCTTGAAGGTTGGCCGGCGTCGTGACGAAAAAGCAGTTGGGGCCGGCCAAAATTGACTTTCGATAATACCGATTTGGCCGGGACCAGGAGATTGCCGGCGGTCTCCTGATTTGTGTCAGAAGATCGTCGGCGATCCCTTTCGAAAATGAGCTGGATAGGCACCTACAAGCGTCCAATGTGCATCAATTTGGAACTACCGCCCAGCTACCACATGCCTCAGGCAGTAATTCCATTTTTTACATGTGTCTGATATGCGCATCACAAAATACTTTTTATTTTCCACCGTGTGGCACTAATCGGGTGGTAATCGGCACTGCACATGCGCTGACGATTACTGCCAGGTTAACGCATGAGATCTTATCGCTAAGTCAATGGGTGGTGGTAAGGTCTCAGGTCTCAAATGGACGCATGCCAATTTTTATTTTGCCGCACGTCCATTTTCGTCCCCCAAAAAGGGCCTTTTTGCAGGCGTGCTGAAAAATGGACCTGCGCGTGTCCAATACATGCGCCTACACCAGTGCAGGCCATTTTTGGGGACACCTTAGTAAAAGGACACCATATTGACTAAAACAGCTAAAAAAATCATAAAATAATATTAATACTGTACAGTAAAGCATATGAATATAAACAATATACGAGAACACATATATACACAGTTCCATGCTAGAAAAGTATAAAGTATCCCCTACAAAGATCATCGAAAAGGTATAATAGGGTGATTTAATAAAACATATTAGATATGAGAACCAATGTAAAATTGCACATACTTGCAGATAAAAATGCAACTGATGAAAAACTCTTGTGATGATGTGGCTACTATGTGGAGCAGTAAAAAGTTAAGGGGGTGATTTATCAAGGTATGGTAAAAGCTTGCCTTTTACCATGATTTCCCATGGGATTCAACAACCTGTGGGATCCCAGTACCATAGGTTGCTGATTCCTGCCTTAGAGGAATAATGCTACTTGCAAAGCCACTTTGCAAGCAGTGTTATTCCCATGGCTCAGAAGTTTTGGGCCACAAAGCTGCGGTATGATGCTCCTGGGCCTGCAGATCGTCCAGCCCACACCCCCACCTTAAGCTCCGCAACTTAAGCTGCAGTCCCTCCCCAATGTCAGCTCCTTCACCTCCCTTCTCCAGGGGCTACTTTCATAAATCCTTGGTGGTCCAAAGGAGGTCGGGGGGGGGGGGGGGGATCTAGGAGTCATCCTGGGGGGAGGGGGGTCCAGGGAGGTCTGAGGGTCTTCAGCATGAGCAATGCCCAGTCACTCCTGCCTTGTGCTGTGCCACCTTCAAAATGGCATGACTACCATTGACGTCATATTTCCATGCAAGGATATTTTTCCTTATATGGAAATATGACCCCTAATGGTAGTCACAGGAAACTACTGCTGGGGGTGCCATTTTGAATGTGGCACAGCAGAAGGCAGGAGCAACTGGGTATCGCTCATGACAGACTATGGACTCTCTAGATCCCAGAAGAATCCCCAGACCCCCAGGATGAACTCCTGCACACCTCCACTGGACCCTCCTGGACCCCCCCAGACCACCAAGGATTTATGAAGGTAGCCCCTGTGGTTTGGAGTGACAGGGCTGAAGTTGGGAAGGGGGTGGGTGCAGCCTAAGTTGGAGGGCTCAAGGCGAGGGATGGGGAACAGATGGAAGATCTGAAGGCTTGGTATTATTGGGCCAGTGTTTTGTGGTCTTATGCTACTGGATTGTAAAATAACCCTAGCTAAAAGGTTGTATGCAAGTCGCATTGGGGCATTTGCGTTGTAATGAAATTCAAAACATGCTTTTACATATTTTGCATCTCATTACTACCTAACCCACGGCGACTTATTTATTGCTGTGGCATTTTAGGCCAGACAGCATTAGCGCGGTTTAAGTCACCTTAAAGGCCGGCCAATTAACGCACTTGATGAATCCCCTGTAAGTGTCTATAAAAATATGTGAAAGTGATTTGAAAGGAATATATACAGATATGAAGGTGAACAAGTAATGCTAGGAATTGTGAATATGATATACTGTATTAGCCTACATCAAAAATTGAATTGAAAACTATTAAAGACAAGCATTTTAGAACTGCAATAATCATGTGTATGAAAATCTATAAAAAGTTCTATAAAATAAAAACTGTGCTTAAGGCTGAACGTGTAATACAGCATGTGAGAAACAACCAACATAACATACCAGTGTCCTTGATAATCCAAATACCAACTGACTGAAATAGTGTGTGCTACTGAAAAATACAAAAATGCATAATGGTAGTCGGACAGAGACAGTATGTGTCTATCTTTGGTTACTAGTACAGGAAAGACTGCTGTTTAAATGGTTGGTCTTGACTTTTAACACCATGTGCATTCAACAACCAAAATTGTAGTCAGCCTGCTCACAGTGGTATGTTCCCAATAGTAGCTATGCTGAGTTAATGGCTGTCTGCTGGATATTCCCTCTACACATATGATGCAGATGGAGAAATTGAGAAGCATTGCTTTTGCTGTGGCCATGCTGGAGTACTGGAATAAGCTCCCAGGCAATTTACATCTCAAGAAGAATTTATTGTCATTTTGGAATCTGCTTTAAACAATGCTTTTCCCATAATGGGAGCCAGGACATTAATAGCTAGGAAGAGCATTCAGTATATTTTTGAGCAGTAATCCTTACGGTTAGGTACCCTAGGAGTGTATGGGGATTGGATGAGTTAAATGGTTTATGTCGATGAATGATTATTTTAATTTTTGTGAATTGTGAACCACTATTAATGGCTTTTAAGCCAAGTTGGTGGTACATAAGTTTTTAAGAAATGAAATGAAACAAATGTTGTTGTTTTTATAATCACACCCTATTTTCCATCAAATTAGTTTACTAGATACTATGATAATGCTATAATTTTAATGTGTAATAAGAAAAAACAACATTGAGCAATATTTGAATCTCTTTGTAGATTTTAGTATGTATGTTATTCTGACTTTAGTCTAAATCACATTATTTTGTTTTCTGATGCATCCATGAACTTGTACTATCCAAAAATACTAAGATTTGCCTTTTGGTTAATATTCAGCAGCCTGACTACAAAACTACACTAGAGGCCTGGTAAGAGACATTATTTCAAGAGGGAACCACTGGGGCAGGAATAACTGGGCTAGCTACTGCCACACATACTTCCCACCAATGATACCCTAGTAGGTAGCAATGGATATGGGGGGTTGGGACTGGGTCCGAGATATAAATTCTATTTATAGAGGCCTCAGGGATCAAGGGGGCAGGTCTGTTGGGTTCTGTTTCTATGAGACCAGGTATTGGAGGCAGGGTAGGTATCAAGGGGTATGTAGCATAAAGGCCATGAAAAGGTTCAGCACACAAGGTAAGGGAGCTATGTTCCTGGGAGCAATTTATGAAGTCCACTGCAGTGCCCCCTAGGGTGCCCGGTTGGTGTCCTGGCATGTCAGGGGAACCAGTGCACTACAAATACTGGCTCCTCCCACGACCAAATGGCTTGCATTTGGTCGTTTTTGACATGGACATCTTTGGTTTCAAAAATCGCAGAAAATCATAAACGTCCATGTCTAGGGACGTCCAAAGCTAGGGACGGCAAAATTTAAGGATTTGGACATCCCTGATGGTATTTTCAAAACAAAAGATGGACGTTCATCTTGTTTCAAAAATACGGGTTTCCCCACCCATAGATTTCGCCATTTTGCAAGGACGTCCAAATCGCAACTTGGACTTCCCTTTCGAAAATGCCCCTCCATGCCTGCCTCAGGTTTAAGGAGGCGTGGTCTACAGGCAGTCTTTGGGGTTCTCTCCCGAGTTTCTGCCTTGGGCCTCTGCATGTCTAATTACAGACTCATTTGGAATGTGGGTAGTAAGTCCGAGGACAGAAACTAATGTTTTCAAACAGATAAGGAGTGGGACTGAGGGGGGATTTGGGTCGGGTTGGGTGTGGTCAGAGTGCCCAGAGGCTGGAGCAACTCTTTTCAAAGGGAGTGGAAGGAGGGCTATTTTTAAACATCCACTAGGCCCTTTAAAAGTTAATGGGCCAAGGTGGGTCCTCCTTTCTTTGTATTGCTGCAGCATGGAAAATATTGTGTCCTGCTTTCTTCTTTGCATTGCTGCAGCAGCACAAATTTAGGTAATAAGGCACAGCTAGTTAGTGAATCTCACAGTAAATTAGCCTGTATGCATGCTATTTCAGTACAGGTTGACAAATAGGGCCTAAATTTGTACTTGAGGCAATGGAGGGTAAAATAAGGTCACAAGTGGGAGAAAAAGTATTTGAATGCTATCTTCCTTGCTTCACAGTATGCTGCTCTAATCACTAGACTACTCCTTCAAGCTTGTTTATGGTCAGGAATCGATATTTAATATATGTGATTTAATGAAAATAAACCTTGTAGCTGAATAAAATACAAATTTACAGTTTGGGGAGTGAATGCAGTCTACCCCTGCTATTTTATTTAAGGATATAATAAAAGTATGAAGTTATCTTTACACATTTTTAAACAAAGCTACAAAAAATGAACAAAATGCAGCCACTTATCAAAGTGGAGAAGTGACCAAGTGGTTAGAGTGGAGGTCTTGACATCCAGAGGTGGGCAGTTTAAATCCCACTGCTGCTCCTTGTGATCTTGGACAAGTCACTTAACCCTCCATTGCCTTAGGTACAAATTTAACCCCCTGTTTACTAAAGCTTAGCTTGAGTTATCTGCAGCAGGGCCTATTTTATTCCTATGGGCCCTGTTGCAGACAACTCGAGTTACGCCAAACAACCCCCTTAGATTGTGAGCCCTCCAGGGACAGGAAAATACCCAGTATACCTGAATGTAACTCACCTTGAGCCACTACAGAGAAAGGTGTGAGCAAATCCCAAATAAATCAATATACTAGAAATCAAAGGGCCCTGTTTACAAAGGCATGCTATTATTTTTTAGTGTGTGCTAACCATGTAGATGCCCATAATATTCCTATGGGCATCTACATGGTTAGTGCACGCTAAAAATAATAGCATGTCTTTGTAAACAGGACTCAAAATGATTAAGTATCTTCATAAAGGCAGTCGATAAATCCCAATAAATAAATAAATATATAAATAAATAAACCTGTAGTAAAGCAGTATAGTTATCAGTAATAAAAATGTATATATCACATTAAGACAACCTGCCAGATCATGCATCTTTTAATTATATAACAAAATAAATCCATGACACATACAACAAGCATAGCTAAAGTAATGAATAAATAAATAACTGTTACACAGTTATACCCTTATTAGATTTATTTATTGATTTTCAAACAGAACAAGATATATTTGACTGCTTTTGACTTTTTCTACAAGAAACACATTTTCTACTGGAGAATATAATAAAGAGCACAGTGACAAGGGTTACAGCATTATTATTATGTCCACAATTCACAAATAGTGTATCTCTTATTAATAATAATAATAATAATAATAATAATAATAATAATAATAATAATAATAAATTATTGAGATTTTGATTGGCATTGAAGTTCCAGAAGACACAAGAATTGGGCAATGTTGTGATTACCATTGAGGTGACAATAGAACAATGAAGGAAGGTTAAAAACTGGAGCATTCAATGAAAAGATGAAATACATGGATTCTGGCTCAAACATTTGTTCAGTCTCCATGTGAGAATGACTGTGCAGTTTAACAAAATATTATGCACTGAGAAAAAAAGGAATGGGTGACAACTGGAGGAACATTTGTGATTGTGAAATATAGACAAGTAGCTTATAGCAATCAACTATAGACTAATCACATGCTTGCTAATGATGTCATAAGAATAGCCATAATGGGTCAGACCAATGGTCTATTTAGCCCAGTATCCTGTTTCCAACAGAGGCCATTCTAGGTCACAAGTACCTGGCGGAATCCCAAATAGTAGCAAGATTCCAGAATCCCAAATAGTAGCAACATTCCATGATACAACCCCAGGGCAAGCAGTGGCTTCCCCATGTCTATTTAGACAATATGTTTCTAGGCATTTAAACTAGAAGGCATGGGTGGCATATGGGGGCAGGTCACTTCCATTGGTCACCCCCAACTACAGCTAAAGACAAGATGTGACAGTAGAAAAGAAAGCAATAAAAACAACAATCTTAGCAAATCACTTCTTACCAACACAGCAGGAAGTGAGACTAAACAAAAAACTAAACAGAAGACGAAACTGCCACTGAAATGTAGATGGAAAGCAAACAGAATGTTAGGTATTATTAGGAAAGGAATGGAAAACAAAAATGAGCATGTTATAATGCCTTTGTATCGCTCCATAGTGCGACCGCACCTCGAATATTGTGTTCAATTCTGGTCACCGCATCTCAAAAGAGATATAGAGGAATTAGAAAAGGTGCAGAGAAAGGTGACGAAAATGATAAAGGGGATGGGACGATAGAGGTCTATAAAATAATGAGTGCAGTTGAACGGGTATACTTCCTGCATGATAACACAACTATTTTGGACGTCCCCAGCACATGTGGTACAACTCTATGCAGAGCAAGGTTAAACATATACACCTGGATTCTATAAATAGCGCTCAAAATTGCGTGCACAAATTGGGGCCCGTGCCCAATGTGTGTGGGCAATTTGAGTAATGAGTCAATTGTTACTGGCATTAATTGACAACGATTTGTATGTGCATTTTGCTAGGCACTGTTTTATAAATGTGTGTGCATGAGTGGGCCAGAGACATTCACTAAAAATGTGTGCAGTATTATTGAATTTGGGGGTTCCACACTAATTTACATGTGGGGATTTACACCAGGTTTTAGTTGGTGTAAATCCTCACACCCAAAAGTTGGGTACGAATCCCGGTGCTACGTTCTATACTGTAAAAAGCACCCAATTTGGATCTGAATCTAGTCGTGTCTTTTTTCCTGACTCTTTCTTTCCTTACTATCCTTGATTTATGAATGATAACTTCCCAGTTCTTATGTCTTTCATCCTTCTGATTGTCTCTCATTTGGGAGTGTTTCTCCCTTTCCAATCTTCCTTATGTGAATTTTCTTTTCAATATTGGAAGTGTTTCTATATTTGTGCACTTTTTCCTATCCAAAAATATAATAAAAAAAAACCCTGGAATTTCTTCATAGGATGTTTGTGACCTCTTAATCACTTGGCAAAGGTCATGACAAACTTCTCATCTTCTAGAGGTTCTTAGGTCTTCTCTGCTAATTTTTCTTTTCTTTAGTCCCACCAAACCAGTCCAGATTTCCCTACTAGTTTCTTAACTGAACCTTTCAAGTTCTGTACTTAATAGGCCATTAAGTGGGCACTAGTTAAAGTACGGGCAAGTTTCCAGGTCCTAAGGAAACAAAGCATCCCTACACCATTGTACTACCACCATCATGTTTGACTGTTAGTATGATCTTAAATGTGGAATGCCATATTTGCTTTTATGCCATACATGATGAGACCCGAGTTGTCCAGAGAGTTCCACTTTTGACTTGTCTTTACAACATTACGTCTAGCTCCATCCCTGGCTGCCTTCAAATCCGGGCTAAAGGCCTACCTGTTTGATGCTGCTTTCGACTCCTGACTTGTAACTTTTATCTTATCCTTATGTGTCCTTCTGTCTGTCCTTCCCTTCTCCTTTTTGGTCCTGTCTGTTTGTCCTGATTTAGATTGTAAGCTCTTTTGAGCAGGGACTGTCTTCTTCATGTTCAATTGTAAAGCGCTGCATATGACTGGTAGCGCTATAGAAGTGATTTATAGTAGTAGTAGTAGTAGAAGATGTGAAGCGTCTGTTTACGCTTTCCGAAAATACTAGGAGTAGGGGGCATGCGATGAAGGTACAATGTAGTAAATTTAAAACAAATCGGAGAAAATGTTTCTTCACTCAATGTGTAATTAAACTCTTGAATTCGTTGCCAGAGAATGTGGTAAAGGCAGTTAGCTTAGCGGAGTTTAAAAAGGTTTGGATGGCTTCCTAAAGGAAAAGTCCATAGACCATTATTAAATGGACTTGGGGAAAATCCACTATTTCTGGGGTAAGCAGTATAAAATGTTTTGTACTTTTTTGGGATCTTGCCAAGTATTTGTAACCTGGATTGGCCACTGTTGGAAACAGGATGCTGGGCTTGATGGACCTTTGGTCTTTCCCAGTATGGCAATACTTATGTACTTATGACCACAAATGCTCACAGTCTAAGCAACAAAGTTCATGATCTGCAAACCGTGAAGTTAGACTTAGTTGCAATCACGGAGACATGGTTGAATGATTCCCACAAATGGGATGCAAACCTACTGAGCTATAATCTATATAGTAAGGATAGAGATGGTCGTAAAAGTGGAGGACTAGCTCTGTATGTGAGAAACGATATCGCAGCGAGTGAAATGACAGGGGCCTGGGGAAAGGAAGAAGCAATATGGATCACCTTAAACAGTGATGATGGAACCTCTGTCCACACGGGTGTTGAGTACAGACCTCTGACACAATCAGAGGAACTAGATACAGATCTGATTACAGACATCCAAAGTTGGGAAAGAAAAGAGAGGTGCTGTTGCTGGGAGATTTCAACCTGCTGCATGCAGATTGGCAAGTTCTATCTGCAGAATCGGAAAGAAGTGGAGAGATCATGGATGGTTTTCAAAGTGCACTGCTCAGACAAATGGTGAAGGAACCCTCAAAAGAGGGAGCGACGCTGGATATGGTGTTCACAAAAGGGGAAAAAGAAGTGGAGAGATCATGGATACTTTTCAAAGTGCTCTGCTCAGACAAATGGTGAAGGAACCCACAAAAGAGGGAGCAACGCTGGATCTAGTGCTCACAAAAGGGGAAAGAGTATCTAATGTCTGAACAGGTGCCTACTTGGGCAGCAGTAACCATCAAACAGTTTGGTTTGATATAACAGCTGAAGTGGAGGGCAGCTACTCAAAACTCAAACATGCTGACTTTAGTAAAATGGGGGAATACCTGAAGAACGAGCTGATGGACTGGGAGGACATAGGAGAAATGGCAGTGGTCCAGGCTGAAAGAAGCTATAAATATGGCTACAACCTTTATGTAAGGAGAGTAAATAAAAGCAAGAGAAAAAGAAAACTGATATGGTTCTCCAAGCAAGTGGCTGAGAAAATAAAGGCTAAAGAGTTGGCATTAATAAAATACAGAAAAAAACTCAGGAAGAGGAACACAGAGCGGAATACAGGACAGGGCCACCGAGAGGGGAGGGAAGGGGAGGAATTCCCTCAGCCCGGGCATCCAAGGGGGGGTCCGGTGCCAGGGTCTCTCTCCCTCTCCTGCTCCCGGGCCGCTGGCACCGCAGTCCCTAGTCTCCACCTGCCTACCCTCAGCTCCCTCGACAGCTCCCTTCTGTCTTCCACCGGGCACCCTTAATTTGAAAAAATAAAATTTCTAAATCGGCAGTGCAGCCCCAGCAAGCAGTGCCTCAAGTCTGTGTGAAAGCATAGGATCGCCTCGGGTGGGCCTTCCCTCACTGTGCCCCGCCCTCAGGGAAATAGGAAGTTACATTAGACGAGTGCGGGACACAGTGAGGGAAGGCCTGAGGTGATCTGTCACTTTCACACAGATGTGAGACTTGCTCGCTGGGGCTGCACTACCGATTTAGAGATTTTTTTTTAAATGCAGGGGGCCCAGTGGCAGACAGAAGGGGGGCTGTTGAGGGAGCTGAGGGTAGGCAGGTGAAGACTGGGTACTGCGGCACCGGCGGCCTGGGAGCAGAATTGGGAGGCGACAGCAGTAACAACTGAGGGGAGCGGGGGCAGCAGCGGCAGTGGGGGGTGGCCTGACTCAGTCTCTCGGCGGCCCTGATACCAGATGAAACTAAAAGAAGCCAAGAGAGAGATATGTCTGAAGAAAGCACAAGTGGAAGAACAAATAGCTAAAAATGTAAGGAGGGGTGGCATTTTCAGGTATATTAGTGAAAGGAGGAAGACTAAAAATGTAATTGTGAGGCTGCAAATAGACTTATCTATTGCAGGGATCCAAGATGGCGACGGTCTGAGTCGCCCTGCCAGACGCGCACGAATTCTTTCTGAGCAAGCGGTGTTCAGCGGTCCCTTACCTGATTCTCAGAATGGGGAAAAGGAGAGGCAAAGTCAGGGAGACTCCCTCTCTCCCTGGCGGATCAGACCAGCTTCGCCGGGCGAAATTGGAAGAATTTGCTGTAGCGCTGGGTCCTGGGAAAATTTCTACCCCCTCCGAAGAAGCCGGCACTTCAATGCTGGCTGTCAGTGTAGACGGGGCTTCCCTGAGCCCCGTTGAACGTGCGGCGCCCCTGCAACCAGGAAGTGAGCGTTTCCTACAGAGCCCTGATGCCCCAACCCGGAATGGAGAGTCGGGTGCACAGGGAGGGAGCCTGGTGGAAGCCGGTGGAAATCAGAATGCTGTCAGCATGGAAGCCACAGTACCGATTTCATCTTCTGGGCTGTCTTCACAGACAGTGAGTATCCTGGAGCTTGCTGTAAATGCACCACTTCCTAAATTAACTGTTGGGAAAATGGAAAAGCCAGCCGTAGTGACATTAGAGTCACTATGGGATTTAACCTTTACAGCATACTCTTCCCTACAAACTATGGTGGTTAAAAATGCGAAGACTATAAAAATTTTGTCAGAAACTGCATTAACTCAAATGAAAAAGACTGGCTCTCAAGCCGAGGAAGTGAAAAAACTTACTGAAAGAACCTCAAAGATGGAACTTGTGGGTCAAACTCTGCTTAAAGAAAAGAATTTCACTTCCCGAAGGCTGGAATATCTGGAGAACCAGTCTAGAAGACTTAATTTAAGGTTAATAAATTTCCCTAGCTCTCCTTTAGTCTCTCCAGTACAAATGGTTAAAAAATATTTTGTAGAAATTTTGGGTATGTCTGATACATCACTTCCACCCATTACTCGTGCGTTTTATTTACAAACCGACTCAAGGGGAGTAGGAAAATTTCCTCAAGAGGGTGGAGAGATGAATTTAAATACTTTTTTGGAATCATCTCTGGAGGTCATTACAAGGAGAACTACTTTATTGGTTACTTTTGCTCTGGAGATTGATAGGGATGCAGTTCTGAGACTTTCACTAAGACATTTGGATTCAAACTATCTGGGTTCTAAAATAAGGATCTATCCTGATTTATCAAGAGAGACCCAAAAGCGGCGCAAGGCCTTTTTGGCTTTGCACACAAGAACTTTGGCAACAGGAGCTAGTTTCCTGTTGAAATTTCCTTGTGTTTGCAGAATTGTATTTCAATCTAAACAATATCAATTTTTTGAACCTAAACAGTTGGAGGAGTTTATAATAAGTAGGGAGGAAATAAATGTTAAGGTATAATCCCATATGAACACTGATTAACCGGATTTGGTAGAATAACCCAAGACTAGGGCTTCGTTTATGTACTTCTTTTTGATTTATTTCTTTTAGATTATTTGAAAAATCTTTCATCTTGGATCAATTTCTGTTAACTTGTGGTCGGTAGAATATTTAAAATTAGAAATAAGGATGTATAATTTGGTTATATGATTTCTAAATTGTGTATTATCATTCATAAATGAGAAGTTATGTCTGTTAAAAACTTAATAAGAAAATTAAAAAAAAAATGGAATTGTGAGACCGAAAGATGCATCTAAGTCAGACTTTGGAGGTTTTGTCTCAAATCCAAATAGGAAAAAAATGCCCATTTTTAAAAATTACTGTTTCAAAGAAGGTTGTGTGCGTTGTATATTTATCTTTTTAGGCCATAATAAAAAAAAACATGAACAAGTAAAAAACGCACAAAATCAAGCCATTGGGATGTAGGAGGCACCCCATCTAAAAAAAAGATATAGAGGGGCATAATTGAACGAAAACGTCTATCTCCATGGGCGTTTATCTCCGAGAATGGGTCCATGAGGGGGCGGACCGAACCGAACCGTATTTTCGAAAAAAATAGACGTCCATGTTTTATTCGACAATTTGTGAGCTGGGTGTTTTTCTTTTTCATTGATAATAGAAAATGAAAGCGCCCAGCTCAAAAACGAATAAATCCAAGGCATTTGTTCGTGGGAGGGGCCAGGAGTCGTAGTGCACTGGTGCCCCTCACATGCCAGGACACCAACCGGGCACCCTAGGGGGCACTTTTACAAAAACAAAAAAAAAGATAAAAGAGCTCCCAGGTGCATAGCACCCTTCCCTTGTGCGTTGAGCCCCCCAAATCCCCCTCAAAACCCACCGCTCACAAGTCTACACCATTACTAAAGCCCTAAGGGGTGAAGGGGGGCACCTACATGTGGGTACAGTGGGTTTGGGGGGCGGTTTGGAGGGCTCCCATTTACCAGCACAAGTGTAACAGGTGGGGGGGGGGTGGGCCTGGGTCCACCTGCCTGAAGTCCACTGCACCCCCTAATAACTGCTCCAGTGACCTGCATACTGCTGCCAGGGAGGTGGGTATGACATTTGAGGGTGAAAATAAAAAGTTGTGAAATGGCATATTTTGTGGTGGGAGGGGGTTTGTGACCACTGGGGGAGTCAGGGGAGGTCATCCCCGATTCCCTCTGGGGGTAATCTGCTCATTTAGGGCACTTTTTGGGGCCTTATTCGTGGAAAAACAGGGTCCAGGAAAAGTGCCCTAAATTCTCGCTAAAAACGCATATTTTTCTTCCATTATTGGCGAAAGGCGCCCATCTCTGATCACCCGATAATCACGCCCCAGTTCCGCCTTCGACACGCCCCCATCAACTTTGTCCACATCCGCGACGGAGTGCAGTTGAAAACGTCCAAATTCGGCTTTCGATTATACCGCTTTATTCGTTTTTGTGAGATAAACGTCTATCTCCCGATTTGGGTCGCAATATAGGTGTTTTTCTTTTTCAATTATAAGCTGGATAGTAGAATTAGAAAGGTACAGAAAAGGTCAATGAAAATGACTTTTAGCAGACTGGTCCCCCAGACATCCAGGAGAGCAGTGGGGCACCCTAGGGGGCACTGCTTTGGACTTCATATAAATGCTCCCAGGTATAAATATCACTATTGCTCCCTTATCTTATTTATTTATTTGTTACATTTGTATCCCACATTTTCCCACCTATTTGCAGGCTGAATGTGGCTTACATAGTACCGTGATGGCGTTCCCCAATTCCGGTATGAACAAATACAAGGTGTTATTGTGGTAGAATTAGGTTCATGTATGGTAAAAATTTAGGGGAACTTAGGGAGAAAGAGGGAAGTAGGGGTTTGTCCATTACAATCTTTGGTTTTGTTGTGTTGCAGGTACTCAGGCTTTTATGTTGGGTCAGTGGGATATGCTTTTCTGAACAGGTTTGCTTTTAGTTCTTTCCGAAAGTTTAGGAGCCCTCCGAAATCCACCTAAAACCCCAAACCCCCAACTGCACACTACTGTAATAGCCTTTTTGGGTGAAGGGGGCACCTATATGTGGGTTCAGTGGGTTTCTGGTGAGTTTTGGAGGGCTCAAAGTTTCCATCACAAGTTTAACAGGTAGGAGGAGGTATGGGCCTGGACCAACCTGTCTACAGTGCACTGCACCCACCCACCACTACACTACTCCAGGGACCTGTTTGCAGCTCTATGGGACCTGGCTATAACATCCAAGTGTGTCATAAAGGTTGGTAAATACTAGTTGTAGTTCATATTTTGGGGACGTGGGAAGGAGTCAGTGACCTCTGGGGGAGTAAGGGAGTCATTTCTGAATCCCTCCAGTGGTTATCTGATCATTTAGGGCACCTTTTTGTGTCTTATTCATTAGAAAAACAGGTCTAGATCAAGAAGTTGAAGTTTTCACTCTAGACATTTGGTTTTGTTCCATTATGACTATAAAATATCCATGTGTTAGGATGTTAGGAATGCCCTAATCCCACCTTCAAAACTCCCTGACACACCCCCTTCTGATTTGGTTGAACTGCAGACAAATTGCATAGATAGATGTCTGCAAAACAGGTTTCGAAAATACTGATTTGGATGCTATGCCACTTTTTGGATGTTTTTCTCTTTCAAAAATGAGCCCCATAATAACCTATGGAACTTTTTGAGTGTAAGTGCTTTGAAAATATGCTTCCACATTTCCTCCTTAAGAAAAAGGAACCTTTTAGCAAAGTAATCACTTGGAAATCAAAATAAAGTTTTTGGTCCAAATCAACTCCCAAAATCTTAATAACAGGTGATAGTAAGTATTTAGTGTGATCGATCAAAATATGATCAACAGATTTATCTATTTAAAAAATTTGCATACAACCTAAAACCTAGGTGGTTTCAATAAAAACACATATAATATCACAAAACAATAACTCCCCCCTGTTGAATGGGCTGTGTCAGCATTGTCGTGTGGCTTAGTAAACAGGGTGGTAAATTTGGTCTTGTCAGTATTTAATTTTAACTTATAGTTCAGCATCCATGATCTGATAATATTAATACAATTTCGAATGATAGAAGCAGACTGTGCCAATGTTGTGTAAATTGGAATCAGCACAGTCATATCATCTGCATAGCTGCATGAAAAATCCCATTTTCAACCAGTTCCTGACCTAATGCATCAGAAATCAGAAATAATGCATCAATGTTGCTTTCAGCACCTAACCTTTATACCTTTCAGGAAATCTAGACTGCCCCTATTTGACTGACTGTACATTTGTCCTTTAGATCGTAAGCTCCTTGAGCAGGGACTGTCCTTCTATGTTAAATTGTACAGCGCTGCGTAACCCTAGTAGCGCTTTAGAAATGTCAAGTAGTAGTAGTAGTAGTAAAATGTTAAATTTAGGTGAAGTGTTTGTGGTCCATTTTCCTTATGAATGTATGTTAAAATTTTAAAATTGTAGATTTGTCTTGTTGAGATGCCTCAGCTTTGTTTCTTTTTTAGATGTTAAAAGTTGAGTCTATTAGGTCTGGGCTTGGTTGATAGATGATGCTGTGCCGCAGGTTAAGTCTTGGGAATGAAGTATATAATTTAGGAACCTTTTTTCTTCTTGTGTTAATTTTGCTCTTTTTTTCTTCTTCAGTTTATGATATACAGTAAAGCAGGGAATATTTCTTTCACTGACTCATCTTCCAGGAGTAGTGGCTGCAGGTCTCATCCTTGAGGATGAGTCACAGAAAGAAATATTCCTTGCTCCTACACTTCTGATACTAGCCTTCAGGCAAACATCTATTCTAACAGAAAACCTATAAGTTGCAAGCTTCTAACAGAAATTCAGCAAAAGGAACATAGCAAAAATACCTATAAACTTCTATGATGACAACTTAGCCATCGCATATCACAAGGCCCACAATTAACCACATATATATTATTCAATGTAGAAAATGTAAAAAGGGATGCAATTGAAACAGGTCAGAATTTACAGGCAAAAATAAATTACAAATTTAAGTACAGACAATATGAACAAGTTTTGATAGGCATCAGCAGAGGTAGAATTTTGTTTTTGGGGGGGCAGCTGTCCTCCCCCCCAGATATTGTGGGTGATAATGGTAAATAGATCACCCTCCATCTCTACCAATATGAATTCTTTATCCTTTGACCCCCTCCCCCAAAGTAAGCAAAGAAACTACAATGATGTGCATCGGAGCAATGCCCCACTTATGCCATGCCGTCCTCTGGGCCTTTCTCCCATGTCCTATTCCATGGAGGCAGCTGCAATTAACCTGAATAACATTTGGTGCTGGGCCTGTGAGGCAGGGGCATAGCCAGACCTCATGGTGGGAAGGAGCCAGAGCCTGAGGTTGGGGCACATTTTGAATGCCGCCCCGCTGCCCCCCCCCCCCCCACCGCCATGCCTCACCTCGCCTCCTCGTCCCCCCCCCCACGCCTCGCCTCATTGTCTCCTTGCTGCTTCCCCTCACAAACAAATATCTTTGCTGGCAGGGGTCCCCAACCCCCGCCAGCCGAAGTCTTCTTCAGCACCGGTCTCCGGCGCAGCCGCGTTCGCTGCCTGCCCCCTGCTCTTCTTTATTCTTGCTCCTCCTGTGCGCGCTGTTGCCAGTCAGGTTTTCAGGATATTCACAATGAATACGCACATAATGGAGACAGTGTATACAAATTAAGTTCATACTCCAGGACTGAACTTGGGGAAACAATGTCCTAGATCAAATTCCCAGCTTCAAGAGCTGGCAGACAAAAAGGGCTAATAGAAAAAAAAGAACATGAGTAAAATACTCTGTCGATGTGTATACAGTTCAGATGAAGCCCAATGTGATACAGTAGAGATGTTAATCTCCTAGGCAGTTCCTCTTAAAGATTTGTTTAATATGTCCTTGCAGACGGGAAAAGTTCCGAGGGATTGGAGAACGGCAGAGGTGGTCCCTCTTCACAAAAGTGGTGATAGGGAAGAAGCTGGAAACTACACTTCGGTTATTGGAAAAGTAATGGAAGCGATGCTGAAGGAAAGGATAGTGAATTTCCTGGAAGCCAATAAGTTGCAAGATCCCAGACAACATGGTTTTACGAAAGGGAAATCGTGCCATATGAATCTCATTGAGTTCTTTGATTGGGTGACAGGAGAATTGAATCAGGGACGAGCTATGGATGTAATCTACTTAGATTTCAGCAAAGCTTTTGACACGGTTCCCTACAGGAAGCTCTTAAATAAACTGGATGGGCTGAAGATAAGACCTGAAGTGGTGAACTGGATTAGGAACTGGTTGACGGACAGACGCCAGAGGGTGGTGGTGAATGGAATTTGCTCGGAGGAGGGAAAGGTGAGTAGTGGAGTGCCTCAGGGATCGGTGCTGGGGCCGATTCTGTTCAATATATTTGTGAGTGACATTGCTGAAGGGTTAGAAGGTAAAGTTTGCCTATTTGCGGATGATACTAAGATCTGTAACAGACTGGACACCCGGGAGGGAGTCGAAAACATGAAAAATGATCTGAGGAAGCTAGAAGAATGGTCTAAGGTTTGGCAATTAAAATTCAATGCGAAGAAATGCAAAGTGATGCACTTAGGGAATAGAAATCCACGGGAGACGTATGTGTTAGGCGGGGAGAGTCTGATAGGTACGGGCGGAGAGAGGGATCTTGAGGTGATAGTATCTGAGGATTTGAAGGCGACGAAACAGTGTGACAAGGCGGTAGCTGTAGCTAGAAGGTTGTTAGGCTGTATATAGAGAGAGATGTGACCAGCAGAAGAAAGGGGGTGTTGATGCCCCTGTGTAAGGGTTGGTGAGGCCCCACCTGGAGTATTGTGTTCAGTTTTGGAGGCCGTATCTTGTTAAGGATGTAAAAAGAATTGAAGCGGTGCAAAGAAAAGCTACGAGAATGGTATGGGATTTGCGTTACAAGACGTATGAGGAGAGACTTGCTGAACTAAACATGTATACTCTAGAGGAAAGGAGAAACAGGGGTGATATGATACAGACGGTCAAATATTTGAAAGGTATTAATCCGCAAACAAACCTTTTCCGGAGATGGGAAGATGGTAGAACGAGAGGGCATGAAATGAGATTGAAGGGGGGCAGACTCAAGAAAAATGTCAGGAAGTATTTTTTCACGGAGAGAGTAGTGGATGCTTGGAATGCCCTCCCGTGGGAGGTGGTGGAAATGAAAACAGTAACGGAATTCAAACATGCGTGGGATAAGCATAAAGGAATCCTGTGCCGAAGGAATGTATCCTTAGGAGCTTAGTCAAGATCGGGAGGCGGGGCTGGCGGTTGGCAGGCGGGGATAGTGCTGGGCAGACTTATACGGTCTGTGCCAGAGCCAGTGGTGGGAGGCGGGGCTGGTGGTTGGGAGGCGGAGATAGTGCTGGACAGACTTGTACGGTCTGTGCCAGAGCCGGTGGTTGGGAGGCAGGGCTGGTGGTTGGGAGGTGAGGATAGTGCTGGGCAGACTTATACGGTCTGTGCCAGAGCCGGTGGTTGGGAGGAGGGGCTGGTGGTTGGGAGGCAGGGATAGTGCTGGGCAGACTTATACGGTCTGTGCCCTGAAGAGCACAGGTACAAATCAAAGTAGGGTATACACAAAAAGCAGCAAATATGAGTTATCTTGTTGGGCAGACTGGATGGACCGTGCAGGTCTTTTTCTGCCGTCATCTACTATGTTACTATGTTAGGCAGTTCCTCAACAACATGATTGCTCATACCACATGCTAAAGCAAGGACACATTTTTCTGGTCCTTCTTGGTCTGTAATCCCTTCAATCCCTTCCTCGGTAGAATGACTCCAAATGCAGTTCCTTCCAATTCTGGGTGAGATTTGAACACAACATTTAACAGTTGGTTGGTTGTTTTTAACAGTTACTCAGCACTGCACAGAAATACCCATATAGCAAATACAATATAAAGGCATCATATCACAAAAAGCACTGGAAATAAAAAAGAATGTTGTACTACCCAAATCTGCTATCAACAATTCTGGCTCACATTTCAGTACTGAGCTAGAGAAGTTGCCAGCTTTGGAAAATGGCAGGTGTAGACATTTTACATCCCTAAATATTGACAGGTGCTGGCAATTTCAGAAACTTGGCTGTACTAAATAGCAACGTTTACAGCTCTCTCACCAAGATATTTTTCAAAGGCATATGAAACCTCACGCTTGCCATTTTACAGTCTCTGGCAGAGGCTGCATGGGAAGGTTTGTACTGGCTCCAAAGCAGCAGTTCTAGTCCCACAAAGGAAACCTCACCTCAGACAGCACAAACAGATGAACAAGCTGAGAACCAGACAGTATCACAGAAGAGACCTGAAGCATTCCAGAGAGGAAGGGGGGGGGGGAGGAAGTAGACAGATGAGGGGCAAGAGGTATTTGGCATGGTATTGGAAGGTGGGGAAGGTAGCAGGTGTGGAGACAAAGGAATTTCAGATGACAAGCTTGGGTGGACAGAAATGGTAACTGGGACACAGACTCTCAGCTCTCTCGCAGTCAGAATCAATGCAAACTGTCACAGGAACATGCTGTGGTGGCAATTATTTGTGATTTAAAGGTGGTCTATATCCTGACATTCATCTGGCATTGAATGCATGTCAGCATGCTACCTGGAACTGGGGATACACTTTGCTGAAACAGCGCCACCCTTGATACTCCCCCATACTGCCCCAACACATCTCTGCCAGTCCTAAACATTTTAGTGGCTTAAATGTTTCTCCTGCCCTTTTGTAAAATACTGGTTTATATGTTTTGACCACAAAAATGTATAAGTGCCAATATTAAGATATTTAAATTTTGTTTTAATTGAGTTTTACATGTTATCATCACAAGCAAGATTCGATATAATCATTTCTTTTATTCAATCTTTGGGGGGTTATAAGACTTGAAATGCAGGTTGTTGGGTGGAGACAATGTAAAAGGGAGGGGGACAGGGAAATGGGACTTGATATACTGCCTTTCTGAGGTTTTTACAACTACATTCAAAGTGGTTTACATATATTTGGTTATTTATTTTGTACCAGGGATAATGGAGGGTTAAATGCCTTACCCAGAGTCTCAAGAAGCTGCAGGGGGAGTTGAACTTAGTTCCCCAGGATCAAAGTCCACTGCACTAACCACTAGGCTACTCCTCCACTACACTGCTCATATAAAATAATTAAGGGGTTATTTTACTAAAGCTTAGCTCGAGTTACCTGCAACAGGGCCCATAGGAATAAAATGGGCCCTGCTGCAGAAAACTCAAGCTAAGCTTTAGTAAAAGATCCCCTAAGGGCCCTGTTTACTAGGGTGTGTTAGCGTTTTTAATGCGCCTACAATTAGCGTGCTTGCTGCTTAGTAAACAGGACCCTAATATCTGTAAGCCTAAATTTACTAAAGCAAATTATTCTGTTAGCACATGATAATGTATTTAAAGTTCTTTATTATTAAATAGGTCCCATGTATAAAATGGGACCTGCAGTAAAAAAATATGTGATGAGTGTTATCATTTGATAGTGCCTTTTAGTAAATCCAGCCATAAGTTGACACATTGAACAAATATTACGTTATATATGTTTTTGTTAGCATTTATTGGTTGCAGGATAGTCCAGGGGTTTTGAATTTAAATTTCATAGCTGTAGGCATTGTACAAGCAGGGAGCGCTAAAATGTCCTAAAAGCAAACTGGGTACAGTGCCAGGTACTCAGCAATACTGTGAGACGCACATCAGTTGTGGTAGACAGGGGTCAAAACAGAAGTGTTTGTGTCACAACCCTGTCAGATTACTATGGATCAGCAATTTCTGCTGTACATCTTTTCACTAGCAGTTTTAAATGATAGGAAAGTAAATGAAACCCTCTAGAGAAATGTATTATTCAAAGAAATAAAAGAATGTCAGCAGCAGAAAACCATAACTAGTTTTGTGTTTTGAAAATTATATTTACAAATACGCTTCCAAAATATAGCCATAGTAATGTTTTTGTTTTCTCATTTAAGTCATTATAGGATAATACACCTTAATCTCACTCCTATCAAACTGGTATAAAAAAAACAACATTTTGATCCACTTCCATCTTCAACATGTTTCTGTACTATGAAGTGAAATGTGCCAATTTTTAGACTTGACATAGAATCTACAAGCAGATTTTCAATGGGAAATGCAATCTCTTTTCAACATCTGTTTAGGATGGGGGTGGGGTGAGGTGGGGTCTAGGTCCAACTTACTTGAATACATTGGCACCTGACTAGAAGAAGTTTCAATTGTACACAGTACAGTCTTGATTGCCCAACGTAAACAGGACCGAGCCGTTGTTGGATAAGTGAACAAGTGGATAGTAGGATAATACGGAAAACAATGGTAACCCCTTAAAAAATGCACAGAAATCATACTTTATGGTGCGAGCGTGAGCTCCGGTATTCCTAGTTCAGTAGGTCTGTGTCACGGAGTGCTCCCCGGGTAAAATGGGGGAGAGAAAAGGTAAAGCGGCGACTCATACCTCCTCGAGCGCTGCTGGTGGACCCACCATGATGCAGCCCACTCTCCAGGCTTTCGGAATCCGCCCACCGGGACCAAGAAATCTTGTTTCTGGAACCTTGGCAGGTTTGACCCCACCACAACCTGGAAGGAAAAGCGATTCTGGCTTCAACTCCAGGAATTGAAACAACAGGGAGGGGATTTTTGCCCCTGGCCCCAACCCAAGAAGTAAACTCTCTGGGGTTAAGAGGTGGAGTGGAAAAGCCTGCAATAATTACCATGGATGTGTTATGGGAGGCTATCCAGGGAGTGAATGTGAACCTCCAGCGAATGTATGATTCCACACAGACTGAAATAAGACATTTGAAGGAACAATCTAATCAGATTACTGCTAATATCGAGTCCCACCATGAAAAAATTCAATCAATGCAGACGACAGTGGTGACTGTTATTAAAGAAAATACAATTCAGGCAAAGAAATTAGAATATATAGAAAATCAAATTAGAAGGAACAATCTAAGGATACTTAATTTTCCGATTTCTGCATATATCACTTCAGCTGAACTATTGAAAAAGTATTTCTCAGAAGTTCTGGACATTTCTGTTGAACATCACCCTTTGGTGACGAAAATGCAATATATTAAAAAAGTAATGCCTTTGGATCCAGCACTTCCTCAAGATAATTTGACTGATTTTCTAGAACATTCCGAGATCTCAGAGTGAGCAACTCTACTTGTAACATTAGCCCTGGAGTCAGATAAGAGTTTAATTTTGCGTTCTTATTTCAGGAAAATGAATGTCGATTTTATGGGCGGAAAAATACGTATTTTTCCAGATTTAGCTAAAGATACTCAAGCCAGGAGAAGGGCATTATTGGCATTGAGGCCGAGAATCCTTTCCCTGGGTGGAACTTTTATTCTTAAATATTCATCTAGATGCATGATTTCTTTAGAAGGGGTAAATTACTTGTTTTCCTGTCCCATTAAATTGAAAGATTTTCTTACAGCTAAGGAGACTGTACGTGAACCTCCTGTGATGGCTGTTCCCATATAGCAGTACTGTCCAGGCTACAAGATTCCGATGTCATTCTAGTTGTTTCTTGATATACATTATTATTTAAATTCCATTAGTTATAATTTCTTATCTTGTATCCATGTATTGTGGACAAATATGTTATGATTTTACTTCTGATATAATTCTTGGAGTTATGTGCTAAATCTCTACATCTTAATGAATGAACATTGGTGTATAATTATGTTGAAAATATAAATAAAATATATAAAAAAAGAAATCATACTTTAAAGAACAAGCATAAGGTATGTCTATTCTATTCTGCGGCTTATAGTCCATTTTATCTCAGATGAAACATGGTTTCCTTGCAGCAAGTGAAACCGGAAAACAGGAAGAGAACCTGCACACTTCATACTGGCAACATAATGACGTCACCGGGGGAGGGGGGTCTGTCAGATATGCTGGATGGTCAGAGTAGCAATGGTTAGATAATCAAGACTGTAGTGTATTTACAAAGTTAAGCATGGCTTTAAAACTGAAAGTCCTATGTCCTGACAGGTCCCGGAACTGCACATCTTATTGTTTTCATACTTGCGCTTGATAAGTTCTGTTAACACTGCACAATTGTTCGATTGCATGTGTTTATGCTCCTCATAGAGATAATATTTGCAGCCCTTGAATCCTGGATATAAAGGATGGGTCACCAAAGTATCAATTGTTCTGTCTCCAATCCAGTTTCAGCCTCTTATAATCCATTCACTGACATAGTCATGGTGACCATTGTCTGGTCTACAGTGAGGATAGGATTGATTTTAACATCAAGAATTCCAGATTTAGAGGTTTAGATTTAGAGGATTGATGAGGCGTTGAATAGTAAGAAGTCTCTCTCTGTGGGGTATAATAACCTACATAGGTTCACCATGCCTAAGCTCAACATGACATTTTTTTTACCCTGCAGCCATTTTGATGGGTTGAAATACGCATGCGAATTATTGATCAAATACGGGCAAGTTGAAGTCACTAATCGTTAACACCAGAACATCTCCTTATTCCAGCAAGAGTTTTTGTAAGACCCTTATAAATTCTGGGGCATCCTTGCTAGGCCCATCACCAGTTGGTATCAGAAGCTTGCTGCAAAACTTAGATTGTAAAATTTTTCCTAAACAATATAGACTCCTTCCCTTTATCATTATTATTATTATTTATTAACATATAGCAGGGAAATAAAAGTGGCCTCCCACTCATCTTTATTTATTTAGATTTTGCTCACACCTTTTTCAGTAGTAGCTCAAGGTGAGTCACATTCAGGTACACTGGATGTTTCTCTGTCCCAGGAGGGTTCACAATCTAAGTTTGTACCTGAGGCAATGGAGGGTTAAGTGACTTGCCCAAGATCACAAGGAGCAGCAGTGGGATTTGAACCAGCCACCTCTAGTGCTCTAACCACTAGGCCACTCCTCCACTCCATTTTTGTCTTCAATTTATAAAGTCATGTTCATTCAAATGTGCTTCCTGTATCAGTAAACTATAGATATTTGGTCCAATATTCAAAATGATTTAAATGGCCATGATAGTGGTGCTGAAAATGCACAGTTAGTGCTCAAGCCAAAACTGATATTTTGGGGGTATTCTGGGGCGCACGAAATGCAGTTCTATCTTTATGCAGTTCTTCAGAGCTGTTTAATTGCCAAATATCACAATTAACTTGCTATGTATTACCCGGCTCCCTATACTCAGAAATTCAATGCTGGAGCCAGATATGACTCGGCATTGAATTTTTGGGTTTAACCCAGCAGCAGTTAGCAAAATGCTGATCACTATCGGCTGAATATAGGGTCAATCATTTTTAGCTATATAATCAAATACCTTGTGCCTTTTGACAAGATTTCAATCCATTAATGTTCCACACAGAGAGGGATCATGGGGTGATAGTATCTGAGGATCTGAAGGCGATGAAACAGTGTGACAAGGCGGCGGCCATGGCCAGAAAGATGCTAGGCTGTATATAGAGAGGTGTAACCAGCAGAAGAAAGGAGGTGTTGATGCCCTTGTACAAGTCATTGGTGAGGCCCCACCTGGAGTATTATGCTCAGTTTTGGAGGCCGTATCTTGCTAAGGATGTAAAAAGACTTGAAGTGGTGCAAAGAAAAGCTACAAAAATGGTATGGGATTTGCGTTACAAGATGTCAGAGGAGAGACTCGCTGACCTGAACATGTATACCCTGGAGGAAAGGTGAAACAGGGGTGATATGATACAAACATTCAAATATATGAAAGGTATTAATCAGCAAACAAACCTTTTTTCAAGAGACAGGGAGGCAGTATAACTAGAGGACATGAATTGAGGTTGAAGGGGGGTCGACTCAGGAAAAATGCCAGGAAGTATTTTTTTCACGGAGAGAGTGACGGATACTTAGAATGCCCTCCCGCGGGAGGTGGTGGAGATGAAAATGGTAATGGAATTCAAAAATGTGTGGGATAAACACAAAGGAATCCTGTTCAGAAGGAATGGATCCACAGAAGCTTAATGGAGATTGGGTGGCAACACCGGTACTTAGGAAGCAAAGCTAGTGCTGGGCAGACTTCTATGGTCTGTGCCCTGAAAATGGCAAGGACAAGTCATACAAGTATGAATGCAATTTCTGCACTCAGCTAGACATACCCAGCATATTCTATTGGGCACAGCTCGCACACATATAGTTTCACATACTGTCTAGGCTGCCCAAATTTGGGCAAGGATCCCAGATCCCTGTGTAAACTAATTAATTGTCAGTAGTTAAAAGTTACATGTGGATATGCCCTACTATATAACATGTGTGCCTAAATTTTATAGCATGCAACTCAAAAAGGAGTTTGGCCATGAGAGGGGCATGGGGGCATCAGGTGCATTCCCAGAAATTACATGTTTTGTTATAGAATACCACACAAAGCTATGCTGGAGTCCAAATTAATAAAATCCAAATTTATACTATTCCAACAAAATTTGCTGGTAGTTTGAATAGACCTCAAGTTGTGCAACTTGAAACTAATAAAGGGTTTATTGCAGTTTCAAGAATCAAGCACAGCACTCATCATCGGTCTCTTTATATTGAATTGTTGTGTTTTGCAACCATTTCCCATATAGTGTCTTCCTAGACTTTAGTTTAAACCTTATTAGTTTTTAAATAAAAAGACTTAGCTTTTGTCGGCTCAGGGGCAAAACCGTCCGACATGGCACATGTTTTGCATAAGCTGTTTCAAGGACATACCCCCATTGTTACTCTGTTCCTTAACTTGCCGACTGGTGATGCTTGAATATTGATTAGAAGTTAACATAATATGTAATAAAATATTTTAATAGAATAGTTTTAAGCAAAAAATGGAACATACAGTATAGGGTTGTTTTGTACAAAGGCATGCGATTAGCTTTGGTCATAGGGGCGTTATAGCCCCGCGCTGTCCGGTGCTATTTTTAGAGCACTGTTTAGACCAGCGTGGGACTTCTGATCATCGCTCCATAAGAGAATTTTGTGTTTGGGAGTAAAACCTGGCTGGGCATGGAGAGTATACAGCAATCAATGTGCCGCATTTACCACATGCTAACATGCCGTAAGCATGGGACCACTTACTGCCTCCTAAAAAGGGGACACTAACAGGCTTATTTTCGAAAGAGAAAGACGCACATATTTCGACCCAAATCGGGAGATGGGCGTCCGTTTCCCGTGGGCGCCCAAATCAGTATAATCGAAACCCAAATTTTGGCATCCTCAATTGCAGTCCGTCACAGAGACGAACAAAGATCACGGGGGCGTGTCGGAGGCATGGCAAAGGTGGGACTGGGGGCGTGGTTACCGGCCGAGGAGAGATGGGCGTCTTTAGCTGATAATCAAAAAAAGAAGGGCGTTTTTGACGAGAATTTGGTCCGCTTTATTTGGACCCTTTTTTTTTAGGTCCAAGTCCCAAAAAAGTGCCCCAACTGACCAGATGACCACCGGAGGGAATCGGGGATGACCTCCCCTGACTCCCCCAGTAGTCACTAACCCCCTCCCACCAAAAAAAAAACACTTTACAAACTTTTTTCCCCAGCTTGTATGCCAGCCTCAAATGTCGTACCCACCTCCATGACAGCAGAATGTGTTCTATCCTCTGACAGCCTTTCCCTGGTTCTGATGTGGGTCTCGGGTGAGTGTGACACCTTTTTTGTTAAAGGCACTGCAGAGTCACATCAGCAATGCATTGTGGTGTACTGGGCTCCGTGATTCCGCTAGCTTGTGTTAAATGCTCACGATGTTGGTAGTTGGTAGGCTCTACTCCCATGGTGCTTTTTCCCTCTGCTTACTGGGTCAGAGTGTGCCCTGTTTTGTTTCTGGTAGTCCATGAGGTAGTGGCCATTTGTGTAAGACACTTTTAGTTCCCTTTTATGTGTTAGCCACATTACAGCACTTAGTTCTTACCTTGAATGTAGCTGAAAGAGGCCACTGTACACCATTGTGCCAGCTCGGACCTACTGCTCATCTCAGTACCAGCGAGACTCGTTGCCAGTGGAGCACAACCTCTGATTTGCAGTTAACTGTGAGTAAACGTGCTTATTCAAATAAAGGACGTTTTCAGCAAGATTAGTCTTCAGGTGTGAACTTCTGTGCCAAGGTTAAACACCAGCAACAAGTCCTGTCCCTGGAGCACCTTTAGTGGGTACTGCAGTGCACTTCAGCCAGGCAGACCCAGGCCCATACACCCCCCCCCCACACACCTATAACACTTGTTTTGGTAAATGGGAGGCCTCTAACACCCACTGTACCCACATGTAGTTGCTCCCTTCACCCCTAAGAGCTATGGTAGTGTTGTACATTTGTCCCTCCCACGACCAAATGGCTTGGATTGGGACGTTTCTGAGCTGGGAGTTTTTAGTTTCCATTATTGCAAAAAAACAAAACTGCCCATATCAGAAGGGACCAAATCCATGGCATTTGGTCCGTCCAAACCATATTTGGACGCCCATCTTTTTCGATAATACGGTCTGTCCCGCCTCTTCACATACCCGTTTTCGGACATAGACGCCCATGGAGATGGGCGTTCGCGTTCGATTATGCCCCTCCACGTATCTCCATGCTAACTGTAACCTGATTACCACACACTAATGCAATGGTTAACACATGACCTGCAAAGGAAAATGCTGGGCATTCCCCCAATAGTTGCCATGTTAGATTTGCAACTTCTGTGTGTTAATATTCCGTGTTAAGCCATGGTTACTGCAAAACTCTAATGCTTTTGTTGTAATCTGTACTGCCTTGGCAGATAGAGCAGTCTAGCAAGTCTAAATAAACTACAAACCACATAAAAGTATGACCAAACAGCAACCAAAATGGAACTCTTCTCATATGAGGAAAGGCTAAAGAGGTTAGGGCTCTTCAGCTTGGAAGAGAGACAGATGAGGGGAGATATGATTGAGGTCTACAAAATCCTGAGTGGAGGAGAACGAGTAGAAGTAAATCGATTTTACACTCATTTGAAAAGTCCAAAGATTAGGGAACACTGAAGGAAGTTGCATGGAAATACTTTTAAAACAAATAGGAGGAAATATTTTTTCACTCAACTAATAGTTAAGCTCTGGAACTCATTGCCAGAGGATATAGTAACAGCAGTTAGTGTATCTGGGTTTAGAAAAGGTTTGGACAAGTTCCTGGAGGAAAAGCCCATAGTTTGCTATTGATGTAGACATGGGAAAGCAACTGCTTGCCCCAGGATTGGTAGCATAGAATGTTGCTGCTAATTGGATTTCTGCCAGGTACTTGTGACCTGGCTTGGCCACTGTTTGGAAAACAGGATTCTGGGCTAGATGGACCATTGATCTTACCCAGTATGGCTACTCTTATGTTCTTATGTAGTATTGATATTCAACACAATTAACTGTCTGGGAGAGATTAAATAGCATTGACCAGGATGAGACATAATATTCAGGTGCACTCAAGAAAATAGTGCCACTAAATATTATGTCTGCCACTGTGGTACTATCTGATTAGTGTGCCAGGGTGGTCCAGAGCAGTTTCTTGGCAGATCTGAAAATTATTCGGGAACCACCAATATTCAGTGCTGGAACTTAGAAAACTAAAAAGGGACATAGAATTATATAAAAAGCAGCCCACTCCCATAGGCGCCCGGTATAAGAGGCATGGGGAGGCTAAGCCTCTCCAGTCACAGCAGGATGGATCAGCTGTTTCTATAGAAATGTTAAATAGTAGTAGTAGTAGTTCTCCTGCTGCTCTGGGGGGTTTAAATAGCCTTGTGTATAACCAGTTGTAATTTGATTACCTTACTGCTGGGAGAGCAGATCAGGGGGGTTGGCTGGAGGTGTCCTGGGTTGCCAGGGAGATATTTAACTAGGATGAATTCCTGCACATGAGCGCTTCATACCAAAGAGACTTGCACTGACCCCTGAAATTTTAAAAGTGCTAAAAATAAGTTTTAAAAGTATTTGCATTAAATCTAATTGCAGAATTTAGGTGCTAGGAAGTGGGATTGGTGTACTCAAATTTGCTCAAGCCATATGCAAATTAGTCCGTTTTTGGGAGGTTCTCATTTGCATTTTTATGGGTAAAAATTGTTGGAAATGTTTACAGCCTTAATGTTAGGGCATGGCTCTGATCAAAAATGTGAAGTTTGATCCAAAAATGAAGGGTTTAGCTAGTGTTTTTGACTAAAAATTCCCATTAGAGTGTCTGTATGTTAATCTGCATTCAAATAGAGCTCTCTGATTGGATGAGCATCTCCTGTTAGAAAATCTGCCCGGGAACAGAGAGGAGAGAAGAGAATCAATGGGTGGGTGGGTGTGGATGGCTGGAGGGGGGGCAGGGGAGAGGAGAGAATCAATGGGTGGGTATGGATGGCTGGAGGGGGGGGCAGGGGAGTGAAGAGAATCGCTGGGTGGGTGTGGATGGCTGGAGGGGGGGCAGGAGAGAGGAGAGTTCCTGGACATGGATGGCCAGTTTAGCCTCAGGCCCGCCCCACCCAGAAGCAGAGTCTGTCAGCTCCCGGACCCCGACAACACCTTGCCACCGCCGATCGTGATTCCGTCTACCCCGCTCTTCCTCCTTCCCTCCGGCGCTGCAGTCTTTAATCTATCTAGGATCCCGGTAGCATTAGCGATGTATCCACACTGCCTTCGCACTGCCCCGGAAGCCTTCTCTTAAAGGCAGCGTGGATACATCGCTAATGCTGCCAGGATCCCAGATAGATTACTGCAGTGCCGGAGGGAGGGAGGGAGGAAGAGAGGGGTAGACGGAATCGCGTGATCCTGGACCTCGTGGGTGGGTGCCTTCGCACTGCCCCGGAAGCCTTCTCTTAAAGAGAAGACTTCTGGGGCAGTATGAAGGCAGCGTGGATACATGCTGCATGCCTGGATCCCAGGTAGATTACTGTCTGCAGGCAGCGCCAGAGGGATGAAGAGAGGGGTAGACAGAATCGTGCGATCCTGGACCTCGCGGGCGGGCAGGCGGGGTGCAACTTGATCTGGGAGAAGGGCACAGCAGAGGGAGGGGTGGTGAGCAGAGTGAGGGAAGGAGCAGGAGATGGATGGGACTAGGTGGGGTGGTGAGCAGAGGGAAGGAGCAGGAGATGGATGGAACTAGGAGGGGTGGTGATCAGAGGGTGGATGGGACTGGGAGAAATGGGGCACAGCAGAGGGAAGGAGCAGGAGATGGATGGGAGGGCAGGGCCCAGGGAGAGAGGAGAAATTGCTAGACATGGAGGGAAGGGCAGGGGAGAGAGGAGAATTGCTGGGTATGGATGGATAGAAGGGGCAGGGGAGAGAAGAGAATTGCTGGGTATGGATGGATGGAGGGGAGAGGAGAGTTGCTGGACATGGGTGGATGGAGGGGAGGGAAGAGGAGAGAGGAAGGTTGCTGGACATGGATGGAGGGAAGGGCAGGAGACAGGAGGGTTGCTGGACATGGATGGAGGAGAGCGAAGAGAGAGAGAGAGAAGAAATGCTGGACATGGATAGAGGGGATGGAAGAGTGAGGAAGGAGATGAGATGAGGGAAAAGGAAGAGTGGAGAAAAACTGCACATGGATGAAGAAAATAGGCAGAAGCTGGATCCACTGGACAGTCAAGTCTGCGGAGGACCCAGCTTTTACTTACGGATATAGAGCAAGAAATTAAGAAGAAAGGCGGAAAGTAAAGAAATAAATGGAAAGGAAGCCCTGGAAATGGAGTTAAGAGGACAGATAGCAGCAGACTCAGATACTGGGCCAGCATGATCAGAAAAACAAAGTCACCAGACAACAAAGGTAGAAAAAAATCATTTTATTTTCATTGTAGTGTTTGGAATATGTCCACTTTGAGAATCAGGTGCTCAACGTTAAAAGTTTATATTTATTTACTTATTTATGGCATTTTATCCCACATTAAACATGAATTAGATTGGAACCTGGGATCATTTAATGTTTTTTTTTCCTGGAGAGAGTAATGCATTGCCTCCCCCCCCCCCCCTCCAGGTTCTCTCCCTGGCTATAGCCAGCTCTGCAATTTTGAGGGGAGGAGGATGTGGGGGGGGGGGGGGACACAGAGGTGGACTGGGGAGAGAGCCTGTTAAACATTTACCAGCACACCACTGTTTAGTGCCCACCCATCCAACCTGTTGGCCCACCCAAAAATTGACTTCTGGCTACGCCACTGGCCTGAAGTGGTGGGGGGGGGGGGGGGGGGGGAGGGAATCACAAGGCTGAATATTTGCCTGGGGTGCATAATGTCCTTGAAATGGCTGTTTCCAAAACAACTAACCGCTGCCACAATGAGACTAGGTGCTTCTGCCACTTCTGTTTAGTGTGATTATGAGTCCAAAGTCATGAAGCAGCAGACTCCTCTCTGCCCCCAAAGTCAATATAAATGTGCTCCAAGGACCTGTTTATAAGGTTTACTCTCTGGGAGGGACCACTTTGCCTGCCTAGCAGGATTTGTGTTCAGCTACTAAGATTTCGAGCAGAAATGGATGTTGGCTAAGGCTTTCATTCTCACAGTTCTCACATGTCCTTCATATACATGATATTCTGGCCTGCAGCAATGCAGCCCAAAATTACTATGGGATTCACTAACACACAGTACCTTAGTACCACCGGATTCAATTACCATGGTAAGTTTTCCGGCAGTAAAATAGCACACAAAAATGCTATTTTACTGTGAATTTGTAAAGGGGGGGGGGGGGGGGGGAAGAGAGGCTTAAACTGCAAGTTGTCTGAGGACAGAACAATTACTGTACCTGTATGTATCTTGCCTTGGGCTATCACTGAAAAGGTAGAGACTAAATTCAAATAAGGTCCTTGACTTTAGGAAGCCATTAGTGGCATAAGCGAGGGTGGGCCTGGAGCCTTGAGAAACCACAAACACACTAAGGTTTAAATGTGAAATAAAAATCACTTTGTTTATATGAAGGAAATGCGTGACCTGTTCTTTTCACAGGTCAAGAGAAAACAAACATACAATTCAGTTGTGGTCTTTGTACAGTTATCTCCTGTGGCCTCTTCTGGCAAAGGCCATGGCGTGCACAAGTCTCTCTTTCTCTAAAGGCAGCACAAACAGCTTGTGTTGGTCCTGGAGTACCAGTGTTACAGTTCTGTCTTTCCAAAAAGGCAGCACAATTGGCCAGGTTTGGCCCTCAGTTCAAAAATTACAATTTCAGCAGGGTTTCAAGCTAACCTTGGCCTACCTGAGTAGAACTTCTGCAGCTTATACTTCTGAACTGCCGGCAAAGGGTGAAGGGCTTTGATATCACAAACAGCATTAACAGGGGAATTGTTTGTTGAACCCTACTTTTCCTAATTCAGGGCCTATTACATATTAGTATCTATTTAAATATATTTGTAATCCACCAGTCCAAAGTCCTTGGCAGACATATGTAGAGGGGTATTTTTGAAAGGATGTCCAAATCAGAATAGAGACATCTAGCTCAAAATAGATGCCCATCTCACATGTATTTTACAACCGGAAATATGTCAGGATTTCCTGTTCAAAAATTTGTGAGATGGACGTCTGTGTGCTGAGGACATCCAGCATAAACAGCCATTTTACAATCTGGAACATCCAACATATGAACAGTAAAAAAGCAGGGACAAGGACATCTGTCTGGCAGCATTGTTAGAAGAATGGCCACACAGATGTCCCTGCAAAACAAAGGGGCAGTTTAGTGATTAGCACAATGGAGTTTAATCCAAGGGATCCAAGTTCAAATCCCACTTTAACTGTTAATTTGTTATTGTGAGCCCTCCAGGATTAGAAAAATACCTACTGTACCTGAATGTGCATCATGTCAATAGCCTTCAAACTTGTAGGTGGCTTATATGTTTAGGTATAATAGAGTTTTTCTTTCTTTTTTTGTTTCTGGAGGGGTCACAGTAATAATTAAAAAGAGAGTTAAAGTGGCATTTGAACCTGGATCTCTCAGTTTAAAGTCCATTGCACTAACTACTAGGCTACTGCTCAGATTTGCTTTGGGCTTTGCTAGGAATGCCCATGATACCTATAGTTGTCATAGAGCCTGGTACCCAGTTTCAGTTTCACTTTCAAGGGAGAAGGAAGGGGATAGCAACTACTGGGGTATTAAGGAGGGATTAAAGCATTACACCTCCTTAATACCTTTTTAGGCTTGGATGTTGCTTCTCATTTGGTAATCCCTGTTTGATGTCCTGATTTTGGGCCCTCCCTAGTCCTGCCCAAAACAAACCTACAACATGCCCCTTTGCTATTTGGACATACCGCAGTGATGGACATCCCTTTTCTGCCTTTGCAAAAAAAGGTATTTGGATGTTTCAAGCACATGGATGTCCATTTGGGCATATGCTTCGAAAATAAGCTCCACAGTAAATAGAATAACATTTAAAAACAACAGCACAATAAAAATCACATCATAGAATTTTAAAGTTTTTCACAAAAATATACTTTTACCTTCCTTCTAAAATCAAATATTCCCCTCCTCCCAGACATCTAATATTAAAAAAGGTATTTGTTCCACAAGTTGGACTCAAACATAGAAAGCACTGTACAGTAGTGCTGTCCGATTCACTCAAAAATTTTTCGATTCGATTCACTCATATGAATTGGTTTTTCAATTTGATTTGATTCGATTCAGCTTAACTGAAATATAGGGGCCCATAGCCTCAGACCTATGCTAATATTATAACAGACTTGCAGGCTTATTTTCGAAAGTGATCGCCAGCCATCTTCCGACATAAATCGGGAGATGGCCGGCAATCTCGCAAAAGTGGCGAAATCGGTATAATCAAAAGCGATGTTTTTTACACCATCGCCGCTTTTCCGTCACCGCGCCGGTGAAAGTTCAAGGGCGTGGCTACCAGATGGCCGGATTTTGAGGATAATGGAAAAAAAAAGTGGCGTTCATCAGTATTTCGTTGGGTTTACTTGGTCCTTTAATTCTCACGACCAAGCCTCAAAAAGGTGCCCCAATTGACCAGATGACCACCAGAGGGAATGGGGGATGACCTCCCCATACTCCCCCAGTGGTCACCAACCCCCTCCCACACTAAAAAAATTCAAATAAAACACTTTTTTGCCAGCCTCTATGCCAGCCTCAAATGTCATACCCAACTCCCTGACAGCAGTATGCAAGTCCCTGGAGCAGTTTTTAATGGGTGCAGTGCACTTCAGGCAGGCAGACCCAGGTCCACCCCCCCTACCTGTTACACATGTGGTGCTAAGTGTTGAGCCCTCCAACCCCCCCCCTCCCAAAACCCACTGTACCCACATGTAGGTGCCCCCTTCACCCATAAGGGCTATGGTAATGCTGTAGAGTTGTGGGGAGTGGGTTTGGGGGGGATTTGGGGGGGCTCAGCACCCAAGGTAAGGGAGCTATGCACCTGGGAGCTATTTGTGTATTTTTTAAACATTTTTAGAAGTGCCCCCTAGGGTGCCCGGTTGGTGTCCTGGCATGTCAGGGGGACCAGTGCACTACAAATGCTGGCTCCTCCCATGACCAAATGCCTTGGATTTCGCCGGGTTTGAGATGGACGGCATTTTTTTTCCATTATCGCTAAAAAACAAAACCGCCGATCTCAAACCCAGTGAACTCTGGCATTTGGCCGGGCTAAACCGTATTATCGAAAAAAAAAGATGGCCGGCCATCTTTTTTGAAAATACGGTTCCGGCCAGCTGTTGTGCCGCCGCCAAAATAGATCACCGGCGACTTTCAATTATGCCCCTCAGAGTAACACAAACCGGCAGCAGCAAGTGAACATTTTAAACATTCAAGAAAGCATTTGCGATGACAGGATAAACTGCATCAACCTCTACTTCTCTAAAATGTCTACCCCACCACCACTATAAAAAAGGACCCGTCATGAATAAATAGGACACAATATCAAATTCAAATATATGTTTTCATAACACAGTGATGCTAAAGCTAACATATTGACAGAGGAGACCAAGAACCAAAACTTTTACAGAGAACATACCCCAAGAACCCTTCTCCTCCCAAACTCCCCTCCCTCTCTATAAGCCCACCTGTTTCCACCCACTGAAATAACACAGCAGATGTACAGATCAGTAGGACCCAAAGCAGACTCATTTCCCCTCCACCAGATTTGTTCATCCTTGATTTTAAACAAGAAGCTAAGAAATTATTTACTCTGATCTTACAATAAGGACACCCCATCAAGCTATGCATCTCTAGTTGGTAAACATAAATGCCATTCAGCTCCAGCTCTTCTACTGCTGCTTCCCCTTAGCCAATATTATTCCCAGGACACATCTATATACATTATTCAATATCTCTCTTATAAATACTAATAAACAATATTAAGTGCATTTTTATAATATACCACTGCATTCCACAAACAGGAGCAAGTTCCCACAAACCATCTTTCTCCTTTGATCTAGGCACAGGAAAAAAAAAAAGATTTTAAATGCTCCCAGGTTTCAACCTAATTCATGTTTGATGTGAGATATCAATGTCATAAAAAAGTAAGTAAATAAATAAAAACTCTGACTGTTGAGCACCTGATTCTCATAACATGATGTCTGTTTTAGTGGCCTTTACCAGGAGCAAAAAAAAATCTCTGCACAAATATAACACATGCTAAGGTGTCCCTATAACCAGACCCTCCAAATGGCACACTGATTACGATTTATAACTCCCTCTGTGTACATCCATATGCTGCACAAGCCAATTTGAAAATATAAGTGGGATCAAATAAAAACCATCAGCAATAAAGAACAACATGGATACAGCAGCTCAGCTCATACGCTTGTTTGCTTTGTTTTGATGTCCAGGGATGACGGCTACGCAGGGGGGAGGGGAAAGCTTCAACTTTTTTATGTCATCCCATCTCCTGTTTTCATCCAACCTTGCTCCTTGCATTGGCGGCTTGGCACAGCTGCTGGTCCCGCCTCTCTGGTGTCAGTTCCTGTTCCGGGGCAGAGCCGGCAGCCTGCACCAATAGAGAGACTGGCAGCTTGGGAGGGAAATAGCAGCGGCAGTGTCTTTAGTGAGAGTGGGAGGGAAGGAAGCAGCGGTAGTCGCTTTGTTGACAGTGGGAGGGATGGTGGGAAGCAGTGGCAGTGGCTTTGGTGACAGCAGGAGGGAGGGAAGCAGCAGTAGTGGCTTCGGTGACAGCAGAAGGGAGGGAGGGAGGGAAGCAGCAGCAACAGCGGCCTGGGTGACAGAGGGAGATATAGAGGGAGGGAGGTGGGGAAATCCCAAATCAGGACTCCCAATTTTTTTCTGGAATTAATCGATTTGAATCGTGAATTGGACAGCACTACTGTAAAGCATGCAAATCACTGCAGGCATCCTTCAAAGAAACCTCTAGAAAAA
Source organism: Microcaecilia unicolor (assembly GCF_901765095.1). NCBI lineage: Eukaryota > Metazoa > Chordata > Amphibia > Gymnophiona > Siphonopidae > Microcaecilia > Microcaecilia unicolor. The sequence goes on along the minus strand of NC_044031.1, from coordinate 443,742,005 downwards.
CCTACTCTTGAGACTCTAACATTAAGCTACTCATTCTCCTATTGTCATAATGTTGTGCCCTACTGTTCTATTTTTAATTCATAGGCATTAACTGTGTACCTATAAATTATTTTAGCTGAATTGTCATCAAGGATATATTGTCTTGAATACTGGTTAAGACAATTATACAGTTTATCACTGCATGTTAAAATTCAATGAAATCTTAATAACTGTCCCTCACAGCAAGTGATTTGAAAAGTAAATTTCCTTATATCAGGAAGTTAAATTATAGTTGTAGTTTCCACAATACATTCCTTTCTTTTCACTTAACAGTTTAAAGCCTCTTGGGCAGTAAACATATCAAAAGACTAAATAAGCCTGCTAATATCCACAGTGCTTGCTATATTTATGACCTACTGCACAGCAGAGCACCTTTTAACCAAAACGGATGGTAACAGGCTTGTTTCGGATAAAGGAAGAGTTGATAATGAGGGTTTTCTTAGATAGCAGATGATATGGCGCTAACCAATTTTTGGACAATATACGTTTTTCCAGTTAAAGGAACAAGAGCCAAAACCCAAGATTTATTTTTCAGACAATGATAGCTTTTGATAAAGAAATTTCAAATATAGAATGATTCACTGCAGTGCTTCCCAAACCTGTTCTAGTTAGTTTTTCAGAACAGCCCCAATGATTATGCATATCTACCATATTCATATTTATTGTAGATATCCTAAAAACCTGACAGGATGTACTACCGCCAAAATAGGTTTGGGAGATCGACTTTAATTTATCTGGGGTTTTTTTAAATCAGTTTACAGTACATAATGTAGAGGCAAACAGATTTTTATCCTGGGCTTCTCCTAAAATCAGCAGATGCTCTTGTGCAACAACCTAACCCCTAGCAGTAGTAACACGAGACTACCAGTAGGAGTCACTGGGACCATTTGGATGAAAGCACCAATAAGGGCAGGAACAACTAGGGATCAAACAGAATGCTAGGAATTATTAGGAAAGGGATAGCAAATAAGACAAAGAATATCATAATGCCTCTGTATCGCTCCGTTGTGTGACCACACCTTGAGTATTGTGTAGAATTCTGGTCACTGTATCTTAGAATTAGAAAAGGATCAAAGATGGGCAACCAAAACGACTAAGGGGATGGAACGCCTCTCATATGAGGAAAGGCTAAAGAGGTTAGGGCTCTTCAGCTTGGAAAAGAGACAGCTGAGGGGGGATATGAAAGCGGTCTACAAAATACTGAGTAGTGTAGAATGGGTAAACGTAAATTGATTTTTTTTGCTCTTTCTAAAAGTACAAAGACTAGGGGACACACAAGGACATTACATATGAACAGGAGGAAATACTTGTTCACTAGTTAAGTTCTGGAACTCATTGCCTGAGGATGTGGTATCAGTGGTTAGTGTATCTGGGTCAGGGGTGTGCTGGTAAAATTTTAACAACAGGCTCTTTCTCCGGACGTAGCCAGCTCTGCAGTTGGAAGGGCCAGGGGTGGCCGGGGGGGGGGGGGGGGGGGCAACACTTGCCTCTCTCTCCTCCCTCCGTTCATGCGGGCACACTAGGCATACCTTTGCTGGCAGCCACCACTCCCAACGTCTTGCTCTGAGCAGCATGCTGGAACTTCTCTCACATGCTCGAGAAGTCTCAGCCTGCTGCCCAGAGCTGGAAACAAGGAGAGGGGAGCAGCAGTAGTCTATTTACTTGGCTGGCAGGGCTCAGCATCCCCACCAGCAAAGTAAAAGAGAATTCAGCAGGGGGCCCAAGCCCACATTTTGGGAGCCAGTTGTTAAAGTAGCCATGGAGGGCCTTACTTTAACAACCGGCTCCCAAAATTCTTAAAAACTTAACAACCGGCTCTTGCGAGCCTGTGAGAGCCTGCTCCAGCACACCACTGATCTGGGTTTAAAAAAAGTTTGAAGAAGTTCCTGGAGGAAATGTCCATAGTCTGCTATTGAGACAGACATGGGGAACCCACTGCTTGTTCTTGAGATCAGTAGGATGAATTTTGCTACTATGTGGGATTCTGTCATGAAATTGTGACTTGAATTGGCCACTATTGGAAGCAGGATACTGGGCTAGATGGACCATTGATCTGACCTGGTATAGCTACTCTTATGTTCTTATGTACTCCTGCTTGGACCACTGGACACCAAGTATTTTACAATGCTAGGCCTGAGGTAGGGAAACTTGGGGGGGGGGGTGATGCTTCGGAGGGCTTTCAGTGGGGATAGGAGCTGGGGGAGTCTTACCAATAAGATGGGGCCTTCATTGGGGGTGAAGTTGCTGTTTCACTTTCAGAGTGGGAGTTGATATGTGGGGCCTTAGAAAGGCTTATGGATTGGGGGGAGGGCACTCTATCCATCTCTTCTAGTTAAAGATTCCTGCCACTTTAGGAGATGATCTGGCAGCATCAGGTCACAGCTTGGTGTCCCAATACTGATGGTTAGTTGAATAACGCTTAGATTCCACATATAGATAAACACTGACCTATTATCGCACCTTGATAAATTTGCCCCTTAAGTGGTTTGAGGCCCAGTTCCTCTCTTACTTTTCCCCTCAGCACTGACAACCAGTCTCGGTGCTTGGATTTAGCCTATGTAGTTTCTAGGCAAGGAGATGAAATAATGGGGAAGAGAGGATATCCTAGGTAGCACATTCATGGTACATATTTTGTACCATGAATGTTTGTAGATTGAGAGCATTCAACAAATTAGCTCTTTGAGTTTTGACAAAAAAGAGTAAATGCTCCAGTAACACTTTTTGAAACAAAAAAATGTTCCAGTAGAGATTCACATCACCAGTCCCTTAAGAAGGAAGCGAAACGCTGGCCACCGTCAGACAGTTGCGGTGGTAAACAGGACTGTATATATGAAAGTTAAGAGAAAAAAGTTTCTAAATATTTATCTGGAAGAATTTGCTGCGATTGGAGCAATATATTGTATTTAAATATAATATACTAAATTAAATAATAAAGTACAGTGGAGGTTTTTTTATGCTAATGATAGAAATTGGAACTCTCTGAAGCCATTTTTATTACATTTGTACCCTGCGCTTTTCCACTCACGGCAGACTCAATGTGGCTTACATGGGGCAATGGAGGGTTAAGTGACTTGCCCAGAGTCACAAGGAGCTGCCTGTGCCTGAAGTAGGAATTGAACTCAGTTCCTCAGGCCACCACCCTAACCACTAGGCCACTCCTTCATCATTTGAACTGGTGAGGGTCCACTAAGGCTTTTTTCTCCATTTGCATTAGAGCATATTCTGATCCTCTGATTGTGTACACTGATTGGTGGAAGTTTTAGAAGTCAATAGTACTGTATATGTACTCCACCGCCTTCTATTGAGTATTACACATGTTTTGTGACAGCATCCTGTACTATAATTATTTACACACATACATATTACAGTTTTGCAGCTCCACAGAAACATTTACTGCCTGCTGACTCAAAATATTTAGTGGAAGTTTAAATGCATAGGCCCCTCTATCTGCAAATGAGAAACATTCTTCATATTTTTCGCCCATAGGTAGTAGTGTTTCACGGAAATTCATTGCAATATTGTTTACGTTATTGTTTTCTTAAATTGTCTTCTTCTGCATCAATTTGCTCCATCTTAATTGCATCTATCTATCTATCTATATCCTGCCTAAAAAACCTGGGTGAATTAAAACATAACATACATATTCATAAACAAACTACAGATTTATTATTTTACAATATTGCCAAAACATTCTAGGTGATATGGATAAAAAGGTTGGTAAGGACATTAAGGACCTCTTTTACCAAGTGACTGGGCTTTGTTGGCATTGCTGCGCTGGGATTGCTAGCATGGTTTGATAAATGAGGCCCTAAAATATAACCAAACATAAAAATAAATGTAAAAAATCAATATGGTAACGATAGTAACATAGTAAGTGCCAGCAGATAAAGACATGAACGGTCCATCCAGTATTCCCAACAGTCATATTCATTATCAATTCATGATTAAATCAACAATGAATGTGATATTATATACTTTATCCAGAGTCTTTCTTTGGTGTTTCTGGAACACAGACTGCAGAAGTCTGCCCCACTTTGTCCTTATGTTCCACCTACTAGAGTTGCCGTCTAAGCCCACTCCAGCCTATTCGAATGCGTCTTGTCATTTGTGAGACACAGACTGTAAGAGTCTGCCCGGCACTGTCCTCGGTTCTAGTTACTGAAGTTGCCATTGAAGCCATTTCCAGCCTATCCTAAACTTTTCACTTTTGTTTCATATCATCTATTTTCTAAATGGAGTTTCTCTGTGTTCATCCCACGCCTCTTTGAATTCCATCAATGTTTTTGTCTCTACCACCTCCCTCTGGAGGGCATCCCAGGCATTGACCACCCTCTCTGTGAAAAGATTTCCTGACATTACTCCTAAGTCTACCATGCTGCAACCTCAGTTCATGTCCCCTAGTTTTATTGTTTCCCCTTCTGTGGAAGAGATCGGTGGAGGAGTGGCCTAGTGGTTAGAGCACTACTCTCGACACTGCTACTCCTTATGATCTTTGGCAAGGCACTTAACTCTCCATTTCCTCAGGTATAAACTTAGGGCCCTGTTTACTAAGCTGTGCTGTAGGCATACTAAGGTTTTTAGCATGTGCTAACACTAGAGACACCTGTAGGAATATATGGGTGTCTCTAGCATTGGCACACCACCCCTCAGGGACAGGGAAATACCCAGTGTACTTGAATGTAACTTTGAGCTACTACTGAAAAAGGTGAGCAAAATCCAAATAAATAAATTAATACCATTTAAGTATGTAAATATCTGTATCATATGTCCCTGCCCCTTCTTTCCTCTAGGCTATGTATATTCAGGTCTTCCAGTCTCTTCTCATATGTCTTGTGGCGCAAGCCTCATAAAAAAATGAAACTATATAAATGAAAATGTAAGGTAATATAAAACAGGCTATAAAAAACTGAACCTGTAAAAAAAGTGTATAAAAATGGACAATGAAAAAGAAAATTGTAGCTAGTCTCTGTGAATATGAAAAAAAAATAGCCTTGAAAATCTCAAAACTGTAGCAGTATCTCTCAAAAACAAAATAACCTTACAAAATATGTGTACAAGAGGTGATCATGTGTGATCCAGAGATATCTCTAAGGGCCTGTTTATGCAACATTTATTATTTGTAAGGGTGACTATGATAAAATAAGGAAAATGGTTAAAAAGATGCTTCCTAACAGAAAAGTCCATAAACCATTATTAAAATGGACTTGGGAAAATTCACTGCTTATTTCTAGGATAATCAGCATTAAATGTATTGTACTGTTTTGGAATCTTGCCAGGTACTTGTGACCTGGATTGGCTACTGTTGGAAACAGGATACTGGGCTTGATGGACCTTTGGTCTGTCCCAGTATGGCAACACTCATGTACTTATGTACTTATAACTGTTCCAATTTGGAACAGCGCTGTTGTGTCACTGTCACATGCCAATAGTTTTCAACTTGGTTGAAGAAGTTAAGGAAGAGTCAAATAATTAGCACATACCAAGTAAAGGTGCTCCATAGCAGACCGAAGTGCCTCCATTGTGACTCTCATCAGTTTCACCAGCAGCTTGAGGGAGAGTTCTATGGCCAGATTTCCAGAGGCTGCAGATCAAGCTCCACTTAGCTCTGCTGCTTCTCCACTCTCTCACCACCTTGGGTTGTTGGCTCCTGTTCACCTCCTGGGGCTTGCCTCGTGTCACCTGACGCTGACACTGACATCACCAAAACATCTGTGTCTGATTGTGGAACCGGCCATGACTCACTAGGAACACTCCCATGATCCTCCAAAACATGCTCTGGAGACACCATCAGTAAGCTTGGGCAGGGAGGCAGAAAAGGTCCACCTGGGCTCAGTGAGACCTCGCTTAAGTCAGGTTCTTCCTCCAGCGGATACACCAAAGCTGCAGGGATGGTAAAAGATGTTATATCCGTCTGACGAGATGATGTTACAGAGACGGCTTTCCTCTTCTTTTTGGTATAGGAAAAATGCAATGTAAGAAAAATAAATTGATAAAAAAATGCCAAAGAACCAGGAGCCCTCAACTACACGTCCCGCTCAGATGCCATCTTGGGCCCCCTCCTTGCTTCCTTCCTCCTTTTTTAATACATGGAATATATCTGCTCTGGTCTTCCAGGATGGTATTTTTGAAAAGCATCCATGTCTGATGTACATTTTTTACCTTTGCAGATGCTCCTCTAAGTTTCTTTCCCCTTCCCCTCATTGTATCACAGTCTCCTTTTTGAAAGTAAAATGCTAATGTATTGTATTTCCTGTGCGTACTTACTCCAGAGACTATATCAGATCTTATTATGTTATGATCACTGTTATCAAGTAGCCCCAGTACTATTACCTTCTGCACCAGATCATGCACTCCACTAAGAATTAGGTCTTATTGGTTCCCGAACCAGCTGCTCCATAAAGAAGTCCTTGATTTCATCAAGGAATTTTTCCTCCCTAGCATGCCCTGATGTTACATTTACCCAATCAATATCAGGGTAATCAAAATCACTCACTATTACTGTATTGCATAGGTTTGTTAGCCTCCCTAATTTCTGATAATATGTCTGCATTTGTCTGTTCATCTTGGCCAGATTAACGGTGGTACACTTCTATCACTATCCTTTTTTCCCTTTACACATGGAATTTCTATCTATAGGGTTTCCAAGATGAATTTTGTGTCCTGCAGAATTTTTAGTCTATTTAATTCAAGGCACTCCTTAACATATAATGCTACACCTCCATCAATTCAATCCATACGATCGCTGTGATATAATTTGTACCCTTTTTTTGACAGTGTTTCTTTGGTTATCATCCTTTTACCAGGTCGCAGAGATGCCTATTATATATATCTTTTCATTTAGTGCAATATATTCTAACACTCCTATCTTATTTCTTAGGCTTCTGGCATTTGCATATAGACATTTCAAGCAATGTTTATTGTTCCTCTTTACAACTTACTCAGCAGTTGACAGTGATAATTTGCAATCTTAAAAATTTGTCTGCTCTGTATTTAAAGACATATGGCTACAACGGTCTCTATTGCTTCCTTGTTATCGGGATGCCCTATCTTCCTTGTTTGGGCGATATCTTTTAGATACTACTAATAATTTCTATACTGCTATTAGATGTATGTGGTGCTGTACACCTTATATAGAAGTAATTTCTCTGTCCCTAGAGCACTCACATTCTAAGTCTTGTTCCAAACCATTCACTTTTGAGTGACTGTCTTCCCTCATTTCTAGTTTAAAAGCTGCTCTATCTTCTTTTTAAATGTTGATGCCAGCAGCCTGGTGTCACTCTGGTTAGGGAGCCCATATTTTCAGAATAGGCTCCCCCTTCTGCAGAATGTTTTCCAGTTCCTAACAAATCTAAACCCTTCCTCTCTGCACCATCGCCTCATCCACGCATTGAGACTCCAGAGCATTGCCTGTTTCCTGGGTCCTGCACTTAGATCAGGGAGTATGTCTGAAAATGCTACCCTGGAGGTTCTGGCTTTCAGCTTTCTACCTAAGAGCCTACATCTCACTTTCAGAACCTCCCTTCCACATTTTCCTATGTCTTTGATAGCCACTTGTACCAAGATAGCAGGCTCCTCCTCAGTACTGTCAAATATTATCTAGGTGATGTATGAGGTACACCACCTTTGCAGTGGAAGTGACCAACTGATCCTCATGCAGTGGCATTCCTAGGGTGGCTGACACCCGGGGCGGATTGCCGATGCACCCCCCACCCCGGTGAAATGACCCCCCCCCCGGGCGCATTTTTACCTGCTGGAGGGGTGCCGCGCGCCTATCGGCTTCGCTCGTTCTATGCTCCCTCTGCCCTGGAACAGGAAGTAACCTGTTCCAGGGCAGAGGGAGCATGGAACAAGCAGCACTGACAGGCGCGTGGCACCCCCCCAGCGGCGTGCACCTGGAGTGGACCGCACCCACCGCCCCCCCCCCCCCCAGGAACGCCACTGTCCTCATGTCCACCAGCCACCCAGCTACCTACATGCCTAATGATTGACTCTCCAACTACAAAGGCCAACCTAACCCTTCCCTCCTGGGCAGAAGTTCCTGGAGACACTTCCTTGGTACAAGAGGATATTGCATCCACTGAAGGACAGGTCCTGGCTACAGGATCACTTCTTGCTCACCTCTGTGATGCTCTCTCTTCATGAGACCTTTTCCTTCCATAGCAGCACTTCTCTACTATATGCCTGAAGGCTTCTTCTATTAACCTCTATGTCTGCCTCAGCTCCTCCAAGACTGCTATTCTAGCCTCTAGAGATCGGACCTGTACCCTGAGTGCTAGAAAATCTTTGTACCAAGTTCTTATATATGACTTCTTACCAGCTGAGATATAATCAAACATGTGACAGTCAGTACAAAAGACTGGATAGGTCTTACCTCGCTGCTGGACTGCTGCCTGCATCTTAATATTGGTGATTTCTTAATTAAGTTGCTAATGTAGTGGGAATATGCAAACTAAAATCCCATAAGATTGCCAATTATATGCTAGGCTATCCTAATGTTTAGTTTTTATTATTATAAATTTTTTATGTTACTTGTACGTTCCCCTCTATGGTGCTAAGTAGACTGTATTTCTAAGAGCTAATTACTGACTAAGGGAGTTCTCTTACTAAGGTGCTTTGAAAAATGACCTGCGGTAGTGTAGGTGCGGGTTTTGGGCACGCACAGGTCCATTTTTAAGCATGCCTGTAAAAAAGGCCTTTTCAAAATTTTTGCCAAAAATGGATGTGCGTCAAAGTAAAAATTGGCGCACATCCATTTTGGGTCTGAGACCTTACCGCCAGCCATTGACTTAGCGGTAAGGACTCACGTGTTAACCGGGCGGTAATAACCTATGTGCGTCAAATGCCAACTGACGCGCATAGCTGACGAGCACCAGAAAATAAAAATTATTTTTTAGACTCACGTAGTGGACGTGCGGCAAAAATGAAATTACCACAAAGACCATGCGGTAGCCAAGCAATAACTCCAAATTGGCTTGCGTTGGGCGTGCTTAGGCGCTTACGCAGCTTAGTAAAAGGGCCCCTGATTGAGCTGCCTTAATTAAATTTGTAGCCTTCTAATTGGCTCAAGGGCCTATAAATCAGAAATCAGGCCAAAGGTGGGTGGGGGTTGGGGTACATAGGAGGGAATTAAACTGAGGCTATTAGCTATACTTTATACTGATACTATAGGTTATCAATAGAAATCAAACAAAATAAAACATGGATTAGCTTTCGAACGTTGCCCTTCTTCGTCAAATCGGAAGGGCAACCTTCGAAAGCTATTCAAGAAATGTATTAAGTTATGTCCAATAAGAAAGGTATCATCTTATTTTCTTTTCCATGTTTTATTTTGTTTGATTTCTATTGATAACCTTTAAGAGTGGACTAACACGGCTACCACACCTCTCTACTGATACTATAGTAATTTTAATATAACCTTAAATGCTAGTAACAGAAACGTTATATGGTAAGAAAAACTATTCCTTAAACTCTTTTGCTATGTGAGCAGAATAACTTCAAATGAAGTCCCTAAGGTTACCTATTTAACTCCATGTCTACCTTTACCCTAGTTCAGAAATTTCTCAGCAAATTCTTACCAGTGAAGATCTCTCCCTCTCTCGAAGTCCTCTCACTGCAGCTCTTCTGGACTAAGGGGAACTCAGTCCTACCTTACTGATATGCTTGTGCTTTCTTGATGATTCGCACTGCAATCAGTGTGCCAGTAGGGCCCTTTTCAACTTTTTTTCTTTAGTTAGGGCTCATTTTCAAAGCACTTAGACTTACAAAGTTCTATAGGTTACTAGGAAACTTTGTAAGTCTAAGTGCTTTGAAAATACACCTCACATATCACTTTGGTTTGATTGACAGATAACTGAACATAGTGTTTATCTTGTAACCTAAAAGGAAAACTCTTGCAAAAGGTTCTCTGTAAAGGTTACTTTCTCTAGCAAATATTCTTTTTTAACTAGATATTCACAAGTATGACCCTACCTTCAGGGCCACCGAGAGACTGGGCCGGGCCCGGGCCCGGGCCGCTGCCCCCCCCCCCAAGGTCGTCGCCGTCGCTGCCCCCCCTCCACCCACCACTGGTCCGGACCCCCCTGAATTCAAATCATAGCGCCTCACCTCGACCTCGCTTCGTGTGAAAGAAGTGCAGCAGTGGCAGTCTGCATATTGCCTCCCTTCGGGCCTTCCCTCCCTGTGTCCTGCCCTCGCGCAAGTTATGTCCCTGTAGGTGAGCTAAAAACACTAACACACCTTAATAAACAGGACCCTGAAGGACAAAAGTTATTTTCCTTGCCATGCCATTCAGAGGTCCATTATTCAATCACAAAAAATGCTGCTTTTTCAATTAGAGGCCCAAAGTTATGGAATAGTCTTTCTAATTGATTGAAGAATAATACAGAATTGGCTTTGTTCAAGAAATAGTTGAAAACATATTTATTTGTGTAAGCATTCCTGTCCTCGAAATACTGTATTGTATCCTTTAGATAAGTATCTGAGTTTGTATTGTCTTATGTGTGCAGTTTTTGTAAATGCTTTATTGGAACCCATCTAGAAATGTTTTAAAGAAATCAAAATAAATAAATAATAAAATTTGTAAAACAAAGTTTAATATTTAAAAGTATGGGGCTATATTCTATATATGGCGCCTGAAAATTCCACATGGAAAAAAAATATGCCTATGCGTATTCTATATAGTATGCCTAAATTTTATAGTATAGGCTTACATTGCCATGCAGTATATAGCACCTCTCCGCATGACCAACTTTAGTTGCAGTCATTTGCACTATGTTTTAATTAGTGTAAATCCCAACACCTAAATGAAGTGCAGAGTGGGTGTATTCTTTAACATAGATTTTATAAATGCCCACGCCCTGCCCATGGCCCTACCCCCTTTTCAACTATGCAATGCAACTTAGAATTTAGCTGCACCATGATACATAATACGCTCAGCAAGTTGTGCACATAAATCTTAATGCCAATTAGTGTTGATAATTGCTTGTTAACATCCAGTTAACAGGCTGATTAGCTAGTTAAACAATTAAGTTATACATATTGTTCAAGAATACAGTTTGATTTTCATGTAGAAATTAAGGTGTGATATATAGAATTCTGAGGATGATGTCCAATTATGTCTTTTTATAGGCTTGATATGGACAGTGCAATTTTGGAATGTTCATGATTGTTGAGTTTAATTATCCAAACCTTGGAGGAGAGGGCACAAATGTTTTGGGTTTTTTTTGTCCAAGCATAATTTTTTGATTTATATCAAAAAGAACAAATATATCATCATAACAAGAAACATAAAAGACATGGAGGGGCATAATCTAACAGAAACGCCTATCTCCATGGGCGTTTATCTCTGAGAACGGGTCCGTGAAGGGGCGGACCCAAGCGTATTTTCGAAAAAATTAGACGTCCATGTTTTATTCGCCAAGTTGTGAGCTGGGCGTTTTTGCTTTTCAGCGATAATAGACAATGAAATCGCCCAGCTCAAAAACGAATAAATCCAAGGCATTTGTTCGTGGGAGGGGCCAGGAGTCGTAGTGCACTGGTCCCCCTAACATGCCAGGACACCAACCGGGCACCCTAGGGGGCACTTTTACAAAAACAGAACAAAAGGTAAAAGAGCTCCCAGGTGCATAGCACCCTTCCCTTGTGTGTAGAGCCCCCCAAATCCCCCTCAAAACCCACTGCCCACAAGTCTACACCATTACTATAGCCCTAAGGAGTGAAGGGGGGCACCTACATGTGGGTACAGTGGGTTCGGGGGGGGTTGGACGACTAAGTATTAAGCAGCACAATTGTAACAGGTAGGGGGGGGATGAGCCTGGGTCCACCTGCCTGAAGTCCACTGCACCCCCTAACAACTGCTCCAGGGACCTGCATACTGCTGCCAGGGAGGTGGGTATGACATTTGAGGGTCAAAATAAAAAGTTGTGAAACATCATTTTTTGTGGTGGGAGGGGGTTTATGACCACTGGGGGAGTCAGGAGAGGTCATCCCCGATTCCCTCCAGTGGTCATCTGGTCATTTAGGGCACTTTTTGGGGCCTTATTCGTGAAAAAACAGGGTCCAGGAAAAGTGCCCTAAATTCTAGCTAAAAACGCATACTTTTGTCCCATTATCTGTGAAATGCGCCCATCTCTGTTCGGCAGATAACCACGCCCCAGTTCCGCCTTCGGCACACCTCTGACACGCCCCCATCAACTTTGTCCGCATCCGCGACGGAGTGCAGTTGAAAACGTCCAAAATCGGCTTTCGATTATACCGCTTTATTCGTTTTTGTGAGATAAACGCCCATCTCCCGATTTAGGTCGGAACTTGGGCGTTTTTCTCGTTCGATTATAAGCTGGATAGCATAGCAATACATGATGGAATTATGATTTTTGACACTGTCAATCATAATTTACTTCTTGCTGCACTATCCTCATTCGGGTTCCAGGGCTCTGTCCTCTCCTGGTTCTCCTCTTATCTCTCCCACCGTACCTTCAGAGTACATTCTCTTGGATCTTCCTCCACCCCCATCCCACTCTCTGTTGGAGTTCTTCAGGGATCTGTCCTCGGACCCCTTCTTTTTTCAATCTACACCTCTTCCCTGGGCTCGCTGATCTCATCTCATGGTTTCCAGTATCATCTCTATGCTGACGACACCCAGCTTTATTTCTCCACACCAGACATCACTGCGGATACCCAGGCCAAAGTATCAGCCTGCTTATCCGACATTGCTGCCTGGATATCCAACCGCCATCTGAAACTGAACATGGCCAAGACCGAGCTCATTGTCTTTCCACCAAAACCCACTTCTCCTCTCCCTCCACTCTCTATTTCAGTCGACAACACCCTCATCCTCCTCGTCTTATCTGCCCGCAACCTCGGCATCATCTTCGACTCCTCCCTCTCCTTCTCTGCCCATATCCAGCAGACAGCCAAGACCTGTTGCTTCTTTCTCTATAACATCAGCAAAATTCGCCCCTTCCTCTCCGAGCACACCACCCGAACTCTCATCCACTCGCTCATCACCTCTCGCCTTGACTACTGCAACCTACTCCTTACTGGCCTCCCACTTAACCATATATCCCCCCTTCAATCCGTTCAGAACTCTGCTGCCCATCTTATCTTCCACCTAGACCGATATGCTCACATCACCCCTCTCCTCAAGTCACTTCACTGGCTTCCGATCAGGTACCGCATACAGTTCAAGCTTCTCCTACTAACCTACAAATGCACTCAATCTGCAGCTCCTCATTACCTCTCTACCCTCATCTCCCCTTACGCTCCTACCCGTAATCTCCGTTCACAGGAGAAATCCCTCCTCTCAGTACCCTTCTCCACCACCGCCAACTCCAGGCTCCGCCCTTTCTGCCTCGCCTCACCCTATGCTTGGAAGAAAGTCCCTGAGCCCATACGCCAAGCCCCCTCCCTGCCCATCTTCAAATCCTTGCTCAAAGCCCACCTCTTCAATGTCGCTTTCAGCACCTAACCATTGTACCTCTATCCAGGAAATCTAGACTGCCCCCAATTTGTTTGACTGCACTTTTTTGTCCTTTAGATTGTAAGCTCCTTTGAGCAGGGACTGTCCTTCTTTGTTAGATTGTACAGCGCTGCGTAACCCTAGTAGCGCTTTAGAAATGTTAAATAGTAGTAGTAGTACATGGCCAAAAGTTGGATATAAGTTGTGTAAAATATCAACATCAAAGACATTAATAAAACAATATATATTGAAATATTGAAATATAAGGGATAATTAAGCAATGGACATATATATTTCAAGACTCGACCAAATTTTAAGTGTGGAGAGAAACCTTTTTTTTTTTTTTAATCTATTACAGAAATTTCAAACTTATACAGATTGCCGTGAGTATTCAACTGGGAATTATCTTTCCAGTTAGACATAACAGATTTTAAAGACACAGCTAATAGAATGTTCAATAGTTTTGAGGCACAATTTTCTAAGGGAGTTTCCAGTGCTCATGAGCCAAAAATAATCAACTTCCAAGACAGTGGTTGTTTAATGCAAAGGATTTTCGGGATAGTGGCCCATATCTGTTTCCAGAAATCATATGTGAATCTGCAGTTGAAAAGCAGTTGCAGGTTTGTCGCCTATCAATCTTTGCTGGTCACATAAGACCCACCCCAGGCACAAAAGTTCTAAAAGAGGGGGCACAAGGTGGAAGCGATATCTAGGGTAGGGGTGGGAAACCACAGTCCTCAAGTGCCAAAACTCAGTGGCGTACCAAGGGGGGGGGGGGGCGGTGGGGGGGGTCCGCCCCGGGTGCACGCCGCTGGGGGGGGGGGGTGCTGCGCGTCTGTCGGCAACGCTTGTTCCCTGCTCCCTCTGCCCCAGAACAGGTTACTTCCTGTTCCGGGGCAGAGGGAGCAGGGAACAAGCGAAGCCGACAGGTACGCGGCACCCCCCCATCAGGTAAAAATGCACCCGGGGGGGGGGGGTCCTTTCACCGGGGGGGGGGGTCACGCTACATCTGGGGGGTATCCTTTCACTGGGGGGAGGTGTCGCGCTGCTCCTGGGGGGGGGGGGGCACATCAGCGATCTGCCCCGGGTGTCAGCCACCCTAGGAATGCCACTGCCACAACTCAGTCAGGTTTTCAAGATTTCCACAATGAATATGCATGAGATCTATTTGCTCATGAGGAAGCAGTACATGCAAATGGATCTCATGCACATTCATCGTGGAAATCTTGAAAAGCCAACTAGGTTTGTGGCCCTTGAAGAATATTGTAGCTCACCCTTGACCTAGGGTGCCTAATATCTTAGCTTTGGCCCTGCTATTTTTGCTGCTAAAACTTACAATGTTCCTCCTTCATTAATAATTTGTATAGTAACTCTGAAAGGATGCTGACACGTTTTGCAGTTTGACCTCTGATCTGCAGAAAATATATTACAACTGCAGTGTTTTCAAGTTTCCAATTATTTCTGCAGCTTATTTTTATATTTATACATATTTTAAGTGAAATACAAAAGAAATCATAGTCCACATTAATGGAGAACAACTATACATATCCAGGAAGAATAATTAAGGTAAGCCAGAATTTAGTAAATAACACTAAATCCATCACTTTCTTGCTATTAACAACAATAAACTCCCACTAATTGACCCCTCTATAGAAATTTCTTTTTTTGAGTCAATAATCTTTCTAGATGGCTTGGACTGAAATACTTACAACATACAGGACCCTATTTACCAAGCCACACTATCTAGATAATTGCCTAAACTGAATATTTAGATAGAGTTGTGACCAATGCCCACTATCTGGATAGCTAACCAAATAAGAGAATATTTTTGCCATTGTTAAGCAGATAACTTCTGGCTCAGTCTTCACTCTGCCCCTGTACTGCCTGTCTATTCAAATAGCTAGCGTTTTTAGGGCATGCTAAATATTAGCACGCCCTAACTGTGTAGATGCCCATAATATTCCTATAGGCATCTACTAGGTTAGTGCACACTAATTTTTAGCGCAACTTAGTAAACAGGGCCCATAGTTTTTAAAGTTACTACACACAGGAAATTGCAGGGAGAATAAACCTCCAAGTGCAGTCACCCTGTCCTTCAATTTAAGAAATTCTTTATGATATAGCTTAGCCCTTGCCACATCCAGAAAAATCGGAACTGGTTGGCCACAAAACTGAACATCTCCTCTATAGACATAAGTCTTAAGAATCCTAATTTTTTTCCTGTTTAGTTGAAAGAGTAACCAAGAGGGTAGCCCTAGTAGAAATTTCCTCCTGAGAGGTTTCCAAAAAGACTGTCAAATCTAAGCAATCTATATTATTGGCTCTCCCATCTTGGGCTCCTTCAGCTGTTCCAACTAAAAGTACAGAAACATAATGACAATCAGAAAAAATCATATCCTCCACTTTATCAAACTGTAATACCTCCTTAAAATATCTATGTAATGATATCTTAGGAACTAGGAGACAAAACAAAGGAAAATTTAATATACATATAGTCTTAGCATGTAATCGAGGAGCCTCAGCATCAGTAGGCCAGGGATAGACTGGAGTGCGGACAGAAGGGGGCTGCCTATCTCCCATAGCACACTGCACGTTCGTGGGGAACCCGGTGCTAAATCATTCGTAGATGACTTGATTCTGGGTCAGGGTTTCGTATGTACCAGAGTAGCTATCTCACTGCGATCTATTGAAAGTCATCCCTTGAGCCAAGCTTTTGTCTTCCATGTCTCCCTCTCTCTCTCACGGGAGGAAGGGAGCGGGCCCGGCAAAAGGGCAAGACCTCCACCGAGGGGATGGCTCATGTCGCCAGGATATTTCCCTTCTCTCCTGTGGCCTCGGGAATCAGATGGTCCAGACGCCAAGAGGTAAACAGAGCAAAGACCCCCCCCCCCACCTGGGGAGGCACCAGATGGCTTGAATGGAGAGCCACAAAAGGGTAAAGACCCACTGCTCAGGGAGGCACCAGATGGTGAGTGGAAAAGGGGCAAAAAAACCCCGCGCAGGAGGTAACAGGTGGCCGAAGGAGAATCAGATGACTCTTCAGAGGGTGGAGGGACCAGATGGCCAGAGACCTGGCGGGGCTGAACTTGCAGAAATCACTGGGGGTCACGAGAGGAGCAGTGGGGGGGGGGCTTAATAGTCAGAATGGTTTGGGCCCATTGGCATGAGCTTAATAGTCAGAGCTGTGGAGCTCACTCACCTCTTCTCATAAAAGAATAAGGCAGGCAGGATGGAATGTCTTGCTGGGGAGAGGAATGGAGGAGGGTGAAGGGTCCTGCCTGTGAAAGAAGGTGCTGTCTACCATAGCTGGTGGATGCCTCTGGGGAGGGGAGAGATAGAGGGCAAAGGGCCTGCCTGACTGCCTGCGAGGAGGGAAAGGTGAAACCTTCCATCTGAGTTGTGCCTCGGTGTGTGTGTGTGTGGGGGGGGGGGATAGATGGATGGCAAAGGGCCTGTCTGGAGGGGAACATGCAGTCTCCTATGGCTGGTTGAAGGCTCGTAAGGGGGGGAAGAGAGAGAGATGGAGGATGAAGGTCCTGCCTACGGGTGAAGGTGCGATCTCCTGTGGCTATTGGATGCCTCTGAGGGGAGAGAGATAGAGGGTGAAGGGCCCACCTGACTGCCTGCGAGGGAAGGCGAAACCTTCTGTTGGCGGTGAGGGAAGTAGATAGATGGTGAAGGTCCTGCTTGCAGATGAAGAAGGTGCAATCTCCTGTGGTCAGATGATGCCTCAGAAGGAGGAGAGAGATGGAAGATGAAGGTCCTGCCAGTAAGCGAAGAAGAAGGTGCAACCTCCCATGGCCGGATGATACCTCGGAGGGGAGAGAGAGATGGAGGGTGAAGGTCTTGCCTACAGGGGAAGAAGAAGGTGCAATCTCCTGTGGCTGGTGGAAGCCCCCTGAATGGTAGTAGATACAGGGCAAATAATATCTCGGAAGACAGGAGACAAAACAAAGAAAAATTTAATATACATATAGTCTTAGCACGCAATTGATTCTCAAGAAATTCTAACTACCTATGTAAGACCAAACTGTCTTTGCCAAAAGCTGACAAAGCTCACTACAAATGACTAGCTAGGGAATTGCTCTGAGATAGTTTGGAGTCCATGGCTGAAATTTTAGTGTCCAAATCAATAAAGTTGTCTACTGTCTGTTAAGAAAAGAATCCTAATTGTAGAACTGTAGATTTAATACATTCTTTAGTCCTAACTATAACCTTCCAAGTATCTTCTAGAGTAAGCTCTTGTGGATGTTCTTCCATCCTTACTAAGTTAGGGCAAACCACTGCTGTTGATATCTGGAGAGCTTGGGGTACTGTAGAAGAAGGTACCATAGAATCAGTAGATATCACACTTTGGGGAGTGACACCAACTTGGGAAGATGACCCCCCTTCGGGTTATAAAGGAGTATTAGGATGGGTTGGAGTGGAACAACCACCTGCATTCAAAGAAGCACCAGAAGCAGATGATTCCTCATAAATAGAAGACACTTTGGATTGTACATGTTATCTATAAGACGCTTTAGTTTGGAAGTGCTAGTTCCCTTAACTTTCTTCTTACTTTTTACCATTATTCAAAATGCCACGAAAGTACCTTGGAAAGATAAATGACCAGAGGTCCCGGCTGTTCTGGGGCTCCTAAGGGCTCTCAAAAGGCCAGGCATGCTCCTTTGGGCACGCCCTGTGATTGTGCGCCACAGTTCTTGCACTGCTTTAAGATGTTCCGGTGGTAGCTGATGTTATCAGGTGCTGCCACCTACCACACCCAAGTGCCTCAATGCCTGTTACAATACGCATCTGGCAAGGCAGAGACAGCTGCTCCCAAACTCCACCAGTCCTTGTGCTGCTTTAAGGAAGATGTTCTGGTGACAGATGATGATGTCAGATACCTCAGCCTGCCACATCTGAGTGCATCAGCGCCTGCTCCAATGGGGATTTAGCAAGATAGGGACAGCTACTCCCAAACTCCTCCAATCCTCGTGCTGCTTTAAGGAAGATGTTCCCGGCAGTGGATGATAATCTCAAATGCCACCATCCTGCCACACCTGAGTGCCTCAGCGTTTGTTCCAATGAGGATCCAGCAAGGTAGGAACAGCCGCACCCCCTGCAACTTACTTTTTGCAAAACAGAGAGATTAAAAGTGCTGTTTCACTGTGACAGCTACATATATATTTGTAGAACACTTCTGCTAATTACTCCAGTGTGAATTTTATTAAATGGTGAAATACGGCTGCTACTGTGTTTAGTGTTCTTTATCTTCATGTTGCAGTTACTAATTGAATGGATTTTCATAAGGTAACCTTTTGCTCTTGTCAGAACGACCACCCAGCAATACAACTTCCCTCAGTTATCTGTCACATACAGGAAACATGTAAAAGTTTAAAACAATTGGGATGATTTGTAAAACAAATTGTATGTTCATCAGTGGCCAGTGAATGGATAACTTCTCTTTCTATGTATTTTCAGCCAGTTGTGATGAGCATTTTGCTGACTGTCACCAGTGCTAAACATGAAATTCAATGCTAGGCTATGTACAGGCACTGGCATTGAATTTCCAGGTTTGCAGAGCCGGCTAACACATAGCTGGTTAAGTGCAATATTTATTTTTGTTACATTTGTACCCCGCGCTTTCCCACCCATGGCAGGCTCAATGTGGCTTACATATTGTAAACCCCCCCCCCCCCTGGTGGCAGAGCAAGGTATTACAATGATGGTACCAAATATGTCACAGTGTTTCCCCAAAATGACTCAACACCAACCAGGGAGTTTAACAATAAAAAGAAAATATTTTTTTTATTAGTTGAATTATATTTAAATGTTAATGAAATTTTACCAACTTGCAAATTTAACATATGTATTTCAATTACAGGTTTGCAACACAAATCAGTTTAGAAACATTGGGAGCATTTTCAGATAAGTATAAATAGTAGGTACATAAATCATTTAAGCACATTCAATTTTACTAAACCCCAGACTCTTCAAAGTCTCCCCTCTCCTGTCCCTCAGACCCCCGGAGACCCCCAAGGATCCCAACATGTAAGTTTTCCTCTACTCTTTTTTTCTTCTTCTTTTAGTTATCTCTCACTTATTGTTCAGGTTTCCTTTACTATTTTCTCTTATGTGCACTTTTTTAAATAGGTTCAGTCACTTAGCTGCTCTCTTTGTTTTCTCTCTCTGGCTTTCTTGAACGGTGGGCGCCTTTTCTTTCAGGTGATGATCTCCAGCATAAACTTTCTTCCAGTCTTTTCCTAGTAACATGTTCTCACCAATAGAGCTCTGTCCCAACTGCCAGCCTGAGCTGTTTGTCACTCTCCTGAGAGTTCCATCAGCATGCGGAACACTCAGCGCATGCACACAGACCACTCAATTTCACTGCACTGCTCACTGTCTCCACATCAGATCTAGAAGGAGCCAGGTAATCTTTTCAAATTTAACCCATAGGGTTACAATATTATATACAGGTACTTATTTGTACCTGGGGCAATGGAGGGTTAAGTGACTTGCCCAGGTCACAAGGAGCTGCCTGTGCCTGAAGTGAGAATCAAACTCAGTTCTTTAGTTCCCTAGGACCAGAGTCCACCACCCTAACCACTAAGCCACTCCAATATCAGCACTTAACCAGATGTGGGTTACCGCATAAAGATAGGACTGACTTTTATGCGGTATTTATGCGGTTAACCTAACTGATTAAGTTCTGAATGTCAGCACTTAACCAGCCAGGTGCAGACTCCTTCCCTGAAATGCCTCCCAAATAGCCAGTTTTGAGTTCTGTGCTAACTGGTTATTTTCAGTGGCACTAACCAGTCAAGTGCTGCTGAAAATGACTAGTTAGCCCCAATCTTGCAATTTGGGGAGACATTTCTGGCTGGGTGAATTGGATTAAATATTGAACTCTTAGTTCATACTTGCAAAATATGTTTAGTTTAGGTCCATCAACAGCATGACAGCACTGTAGGGGAAATTCTACAACTGAGTTTCTCCGTTTAAGCACACTGAGGCTATGCCATAGACCTGGTGTAAGTGTGAGTATCTAAATGCAGCACGGATGCAGGTAACTTATAGTAACTAGAAGCCCTGCCCATGCTCCATCCATATGTACCCCCCTTGCATTTATGCACTATCAGCCGGATTCCTTATAGCGTGCCTAGAGATGCGCATCAAATGTATTCTATAACTATGCCTGTAACTTAATTGGCTCAACAAGGCAATCAGCATTTTTTAACAGCACTTAACAAGCAATAATGAACACTAATTGTCAATAATTACAATTTATACGCACAATTCTCTAAGTGCATTCTAAAATGAATTGCGCCTAAATCTGCACACCAGGATTTACACCAGAGGCACTATGTTTTCAACTAAGCGTACTGTATATACCATGCCTAAATCTTATAGAATAAGCTTGGTCAAAAATGTGCTCTGTATGGATTTTTTAGGTGCCATGAATAGAATCTGGCCATATGGGCCCAATATTCAGACTGTGGGAGGGAGCCATGCTCACTCCCACAGTCGGCAGACAGCCCAGATATTCAATGCTGGGTCATTTCCGGTGACCAGCACTGAATAGACGGGTGTTTTCTGGCTGCTTTACATTTAACTGGCCAAGCTGATATTCAGTGCTGGCCAGTTAAGTTTAAACTGGTCAAAGGTATTCCTGCTATTTTGGCAGCCTTATTTGGCCACCAAACTTAGTTGGTGATTCACTGAATAGTAGCAGATAGCTGCTTATATCGCGCTATATAACTGATTATCCACTAAGTGTTAACTGGTACTATTCAGTGGGAGATAACTGGCTATCTCCCATTGACTATTGCCAGATAGCCAGTTAAGTGGCATTTAACCAGCCGGAAGCCATTCCTAGCTAGTTAAATGGTTTTAAATATCAGGCGGTACGTAAGTTAGATCCGTTGTTACAGAATAGCCCATAGGCACCCTGATGGCACTTTTACAAGTAAGTGTATACTTACGCGTATTAGTACTAGTATTCTTGACTTTTATGTATGCAAAGGGCCCATAAATGTGGGTGTCTAGATTATAGAATTAACCTTTATTTGTATATTCAGCACTGCTACCTATCCAGGGAGTGACGCTGAAGATATGTATTCATTTAAGCACCGGCACTTAAATTAATAAAGTCACTGTGCCAGCTGAAAAATCCAGCCAAATATTTCTCCTATTATAGTACGTTCAAATAATTAGGTAATTGAAGAAAACATTGCCTGAGGAGTGAAGGTTCTAACATTAATACATTTTTTAAAATACTGACCACAGCAGTCAATAACAACAACAACAAAAAAAATCAAGATTGGATACCAGAGATTAATATCTGGATTTTTGTTTGTTAGTTGGCTGCCGATTTTTAAAGCGGGTTTAGTGGCCACATTTGGACGCAACAAACTCTGGAATACCTTTGGCCAGTTTGAGGATAACCAGCTAGGTCTGAATATTTACGTAGCCGGTTATCCTCAAACTAGCCCAAAATAAGCCAGATATTCAATGCCGGTCACCAGAAACAGCCCAGAATTGAATATCCAGGATTAGCGCCCACTGTGGGAGTTAGCCATTCTAACTCCTATGGTCTGAATATCAACCCCAATGTCTTCTGCCTACGGTTCAAGACTTACTCTATTTCCCTGTCTTTTGGGGGCAGTATCAGCAAAACAGCTGACAGCTCTCACTCTCTTTCTTTCTTTTTTTTTTTTTTTTTTTGCTTTTAAAGGCTTTTATTGAAATATCAATTAACATACAACAATATAGTTCAACATATCAGACCAGTCCCCATCCACCCCTCCCTTCCCTATCCCCTGTTAGCATCTCCAGTACTGTGTGGGGTCATTCTGTTCCTCAGTTATTGTCTATATACCTGGGTAGATTCAGCTGTCCATGTGTTCTCCTCCCCCCTCCTCAGGAGCTTTACCTGAGTGCTATGACCTATATTTGTCCCAAACCTTAAGAAAAGAGTTCAACTGTCCATTTTCTTCTTGGCACACCATGCCTGAAAGTACTGCAACATCAGGTTGATGCATAAAGCATACAAAGCAAACCCCAGCTCTGCCTTCCTATCTCAAAATCAAACGTAACAATGGGTAACTTCTAGTAGCCTAAGGGAAGAATTCCTGTTTTGTAAAATGTTTGGTGACTTAACTATATCCTGGATTGAGGCCAATTGCAGTCATACAACCCAAAATGCATCAAACATCCACTGTGTATGTATATAGTAGCTACAAAAAGACCTTTTGAATTAGATACATTATAAAAAGAGGTTTTGAAATCCTCGTTGTATTTGAGATCCTTTATTTTCCTTCCTCTGCTAAGATTTTTTCCCCTCTTTGTTTTAATTTCAACATGTTCATATTTTCATGATTTTCAGCATACCTTCATATTTTTATTCACAATTTAGAAACAACAAAAACATGGGGGGGGGGGGGGGGGAATCAGTTCAAACAGAAATACAGCAGAAGATCCTGAACAACTCAAGTCAACCAATAGCATGGGGGGGGGGGGGTCTTTCTACTTAGTCCATCAATACAGAGGAAGGACTTATCCTACATAAGCCTTAAGACATGTTAATGGCATTACAGAATAACTGGACAAAAATGACATCACCATCCTAATATGCTTATCTGTAAACAGGGAAATTTTGATAACGTGGGTCACAAGTGTTTTCAATAAATAAATAAAGTCTTCAATAATAGGTCCTTCCCAGAGTTTTGGTGAAAATTCACCAAGTTTAATTTTACTGCTCAAAACAGTAGACACCGAGATGGGTCAGAAAATATACAACTTACATAAGCAACTTCATGTATTTATATAGAGAACAGAGAATAGAAATGAGGCTGGCCATTGGTAGTAACTTAGAACTTAGCAACAGAAATGACTTCACCTTCTTTTGTGTGTCACAGGCCACTTCAAGACATTCAGATCTTACAGTTTAGAAAATAAGTCTGCACCTATATGTCTTTATAAAACAGCACTACAAATCCTGCAAAAATTGTGCCTATTTACGAAAACACGGACAGTTCTACCTGCACATAAAAAACATGTATAAATACCAACTCTGCCCAAGTCCTACCCAAACTGTACCCCAGAACATACCTATGCTAAAGCCGTGTACAAATCTGCAACGTTCCTGTCATCATACATACATATTTGTACATATGAGTAATTTTCTAAGAGACATTTTATAAGCATATACAGATTCAAACTGTCCTCAGTGTTCGGTATAAAAGAGTTTTTCAATTATAGCCTCCAGTCCTTTCATTGAGCTCAAGTAAGATGAAGAGAAATGTGTCACTTCACTTCAAACCATAACACTAGGGGTGTGCAAGCCATATTCATATTCATTTTGTTTTCATTTTCCTATGTCATTTATGAGATGTTTATGTTATTTAACCTGTATTTATTTTTTCACCCTACATTTCTCAAACAATTCTGGAACTCTAAGCAAAAATGGGTAAAGGTATTTAAATAACAAACACCATCAGTTTGAATAAACACACAAACAGATCTTCAAGGTTTCCAAGAAGACCAACCAAAAATCTTAATAAAAAATTAAACCTCAAAAACTCCCAGTGAGAAAGTTTTTTAAGAATAATAGCATCACACAATGATACACACTCAACTGATAATGGAGCAAAGACAGCCAGCTAGAAATGTTATATACACCATCCCAATCGGTGCCTCCTGTACTACTGAATCCGCCACAAATCCTGCCACCCAGTTTATCCCCCCACCCCCTAAATAGTAAGAAAAAGCCATATCTTCACAACTAATTTCCACCAGAATTAATTCCACAAAACTGGGCCAGAAGTCAAAAAGGGATTTGCTCTAATTTCCACAACTCATTCTCTGCTGGTATCTACATTAAGAAAGACATTTTTAAAAAGATGTAGAAATTGGAATTGAGATGTCCATTTCAGGATGCCTCAGGATCAGCTAGTGTTTTAGAACTGGATCTGCTGAAATACTCGGAGAAATGGACATTTATGTGCCAGTTAGGTGTGGCAGGAGCATCCATTTTAGATTTATAAATGTCTAAAAAATCAGTCAGTCAAAAGAGGTAACATTTAAGCTAAGGAATAGCTACATAGCCAGAACATAACCATTTATGTTGGCCGCTTTAGAAATATAAATATATTTTTTGACACTGTCCCAAAGCTCGATATCCCTTACCAGTTTCACTTTCGGGGGGGGGGGGGGGGGGATACTACAGGAGGATCAAGGAGGTGAACCTCTCAATCCCTCCAGTTGAGCGCTGTTCAATTGGAGCCCTTTTCGAGATATCCTGGGTAGCGGGTTTAAATCTTGACACCAATCTTTTTGGACATAGATGTGCATTCTCCTTCTGATATGGGAAATAAACATTTGTGACCCGCTGAGCAAAAAGGACCAAAAGCGGGGTATGTGACTTATTCATACCTCTAGATAGAGGGATATCATCTGCATAATCCTGCAAAATGTCAGCCTTGGGTATAGACTAATTATGTTTTTTAAAACAGTAAGAAATGTTTCCCAATAAGAAAAGTAACCCCAGAAATCACATACCCCACTTAGGGTACCTGCAGATTTTAGACTATAGAACATGAAAAACATCAAAGTTGTGAAAAAAATATATTGCATAGTCCCATTCTACTGACCCCATGAAAGTTGTCCAAATTTACCCCTCCAAACATTTATAGCCTTTATCTCTGTTAATTGTAACCCCACTTTTGGTACTTTTCAATCTGCAGGCCACATTCATTTTTTACATTCACCCTAGTTCCACCCAATAAATGCCAAGATGCAAGTTTTCCAGTTTTAGATGTGTATATACTGGCTTTATAAAATTGGGATTTAGACAATATAAACTCTAAATGCCAGTTTATGAACATTTACAATGTGAATGGAGCTTCTAAAGTATGCACCTAAGGCTCATTGACTTGATCTAAGTTCTTGCCTTGGCATATATCATTCTCCTTAATCCCACAAGTATGCTGGTTTCTTCCTGCTTAAAACTTTAAATATAAAAATTAACTCCTTGGATTGCACTCCCTCCACAATGGGTAGTCAATATATTAGACAAAGCTGGAGTCTGCTTTAACACCGCTGTTGCAGCCACATTTGCATTATCTCGTCTACACATGAGTTTCTCATGGACGTTCGAATATAGGCCATTACAATAGTTCAAGAGGTCGCCATTGCATGTACTATACAGCCTCTTCAAAAGCTCATATTCAAACGTCAAAGGGCCCCTTTTACCAAGCTGCGGCAAAAGGGGGCCTACGGTGGCATCAGCACGAGTTTTTGACAAGCGCCGAGGCTTCCTTTTACCACAGCTCATAAAAAGTAGGCCTTTCTTTTTTAAAGAAATGGCCATGCAGCAAGTGAAGCACTTGCTGCGCGGCCATTTCGAAGGGAGTCCTTACCACCACCCATTGAGGTGGGGGTGAGGGCTCCAGTGCTAACCTGGTAGTAACCGGGCACTGATTACCTCTGGGTAGATATGACAGATATGACAGTGGGCTTGGGGTGGGAACTATTACTGGGCTGATGAGTAGCCCAGCAGTACTTCCTGTTCAGAGAGTGGTAAGCAATGACGTAGCCATAGGTGGGCCTGGGTGGGCCGGGGCCCACCCACTTAGGGCTCAGGCCCATCCAACAGTAGCACATGGTAATGAAAATGCTGCTCCCCACAATACTGGCACCTTTGCATGCTCAGTTTTCAGTGCATGCCTGCTGCAGACTACCAAAGTGGAGACTGGAGAGAAGCATTTTCCCACCATCTGAGATATTTTTTTGGTGTGGGGGTGGGGGAGAGAACATTTGGTGCCCACTCACTTCTTGCCTAGGCCCACCCAAAATCTGCTGTCTGGCTACGCCCCTGGTGGTAAGTCTGTGTTGGGCTTACCGTCGCTTTGTAAAAGGGGCCCACAATGCTGTCACACTAACCTTAACCATACAAAATCAATCATAATCATCTATCTCATGAGTGACTTGATGAATCTAACGTCTTTTTCATCTAGCTATGTTACTGTTCCAGCTCTCAGTAATACATCCCATGTTAGCAGTTACCATGCAGAGACTAGTAGACATTGTAAATATGATTTATAGCATACACATTCCTTACCTTGTGAAAATTCCTGAAATATGCTGCTTTTTCATCTGGAAATTTTTCTAACCTCCGTGGCCCTTTACTAGAAGCCTTCTTGAACACCAACCAATATCGTCTGAAAATCTGCAAACAAATGCAAGGGGATTTGTTACTACAATTTGCTTTTCTTTTTACAAAGCTGCAGTAAAAAGTGGCCTGTGGTAGTTTGGACATGCAAAAGGGCCGCACGCCAAGGCCACTTTTTACGATGGCTATAAAAATCTTGTTTAAAATGGAGGTCTTAAATGGCCATGCACTAATAATAAAATTAACGCATGGCCATTTACTGCCTGAACCCTTACTGCCACCTATTTAGTAGATAGTAAGGGAGCATGTGTACTCCCTGCCCCCTGCGCTAGAAAATAGAAAACTAGGGTTATCGCGCCTGGTGGTAGTGCTGTTTTGTTGCATGGTATCCCTACCGCCGCTTTGCAAAAGGGCCCCTAAGTTCCTAGAAGCAATGTCCCCTGGCCTCCTGTGGCAGTTCAGAGGTAGATTCTGCATTACATGTTAGAAAACTCTGAATCATACATACATAAAAATATTCCTGATTAGACTTAACCCCCTATGTTTACTAAGCTTATGATTTTATACATCTCTTTGTGACATTACTGCATGGTCATACATACAAAAAAAAAATACAAAAAGGCTATTGTTATTGCTGCGGTAAAAATAGTCTTAGCAGTTTGGCCTTGTTCATAGTTCATAGTGTGAAAAAAACTGCATAAGGGTGCTCTAAGGCTACTTTTTTTGCTGCAGCTTAGTAAACTAACATCTTTATGACATAAATACAATCTCAAAATCCAGTCATGATCTAGTTCTAAAGTAGAGGAAGCAGGCAAGGTAGCTTTATAAACCATAGGACTTGATCCATCCAGAAAGCCCGATAGATCAAAATTGTCTACTGAAATCCTTTTTTCTGCTTACTTTTGATCCGACCCTGGCCAGTTCACATAGAGGGGTATTTTCGATATGATGTCTACGTCCGACTTTGGACGTTTTGCACAAAACATCCAAAATCCAAATAGGAAAGAAGGGCATTTTCAAAAAAAGGAAAACATCTTTTTTTTCGAAAATACCATTTTGAACAAGGTTTTGTGCTTTGTACTTTTTTGGGGGGTGACCATTTTTGACAAAAAATAAAAAAGTCCAAATGAAAACATAGAAATTCAAGCCATTGGGATGTAGGAGTGGCCAGCATTATTACTACACTAGTCCTCCAGACATCCCAGGAGAGCAATGAGGCTCCCTAGGGGGCACTACAGTGGACTTCAAATACATGCTCCCAGGTACACACCTCACTTATTGCTCCCTTATCTTGAATGTTGACCCCCCCCCCCCCCCCCAAAACCGACTACTCCAAACTACACATCACTACAATAGTTTATGGGTGAAGAGGGCACCTATATGTGAGTACAGTGGGATTTTAGTGAGATTTGGAGGGCTCACAGTTTCCACCACAAGTGTAACAGGTAGGAGGAGGTATGGGCCTGGGTCCACCTGTCTAAAGTGCACTATACCCACCACCAGGGACCTGCATGCTGCTGTAATGGACCTCAGTATAACATCTGAGACTGGCATATTTTTAATCATATTTTTGGGGAGTGGTAGGGAGTCAGTGACCACTGGGAGAGTAAGGAGAAGTCATCTCTGATTCCCTCCAGTGGCCATCTAGTCATTTAGAGCACCTTTTTGTGCCTTATTCGTTATAAAAACAGGTCTAGTTCAAAACATCTTAGTTTTATTCCTGGATAGTTTTGCTTTGTTCCATTATGGCTGAAAAATGCACAATGCCCAAATTTCATCCTTAACATGCCCCTGACACCCCCCCCCCCCCCTTGAGATTTAGATGCACTGGGGATGGACAGCACAATAAAGCTACTAAGTAGTACATTTAAAACAAATTGGAGAAAATATTTATTCAGTCAACATATAATCAAGCTTGTGAATTAGTTTCCAGAGAATGTGGCAAAAGTGGTTAGCATAGCAGGGTTAAAAAAGGTTTGGACCAACTCTTGTTATTAAGGAGAACTTGGGAAAATCTACCAGTTCCTGGAATAAGCAGGATAGAATTTATTTACATACTGTTTTTGGGATCCTGCCAGGTACTCGTGGCCTAGATTATTCAGTGTTGGAAGCAGTATGCTCGGTTTGATGGATCTTTGGTCTATCCCAGTTTCACAATGCTTTATGTATTTATATAGTTTTCCCATGCTAGCTTAAATTCTGTTAATATGTTTGCCTTTAGGGCTATTCAATGTGAATACGTTGTTTTCCTAATGGCATTCCTGTGCCTATCCCTTTTCAGTTTAGGATTGCCATATTTTTCAGGACAGTTTGCTTTTCCCCATTGTGTCTATGGATTTTCAATGTTGATTTCTCTACTGAGTTCTTAACAAAAGCAAGACAGCAAATGCAGGCATGCAGTGGGTTAAAACCAGGCCCAGATAAGACTGCCCTGGACCAATATTTTGGCCCTCTCTTCTAGAACTTCCATTACCCTGGAGCATGCTTGCATCCAGCACATTACCCATTTGATGAATTTGGATCTCTTTGTCAGATCTCACCTCCCTCTCCTCCTCCATAAGGTGCATATAATACATTTAGGACCTTAAGTACAATTTCACAAGGCTAATGATGCATATGCCACAAAGAAAGAATGAGAACTGTCTTGAGCGTCCTACTAAGATTTATGTACTTTCATGCTTGGAAGATATAATCACAGTAACCTTGACACACACGAGATTTTTAATTATATGCCGCATAGATATTGGAAAGGCAATTCATCATTTGTTGTTAAAAGTCTTTATTTAGGAAATGATTATTTTGTGCAGTATATAGAGCTGAAATGGAACTGGATATAGGCAATGTGGATCAATATACAGTACATACCTCCTGAAAAAAAAACACCCCAGCTTATATTGAAACATTTTGCAGTATAAGCTTATAATGGATACATTGGCTGTTGAAGGTCTTTTTAATGGATACACACTCTACATCAGGTAAATCATGCATGATATTATTTTCTCAATTACTCACTGTCTGTGATGTTGATATTAATTTTACTAAACTATCTCTGCATTATACAACAAGTCTTAAATAACATTGAGTTTACCATCATAATCCACTCATCTCAATTCCTGGAATAATGTAAATAGGTCAATTAAACTTACAATGTACTGCATCCTAGCAACATTAAATAAACACATTTTTATAAGCCAAATAAACTAATAGAAAATGGATACAAGAGGGGTTTTTTTATGATTTCCAAGGGCCCTTGTAAAGATGGTACATATTTAGTAGAGGCATTAGCTCATATAGTTTTGCCTTACCTTATACAACTGAGAACAGACAGACCTTAATTGTGAGGGTCCAACCACTGCCACCTGTAAAATGTTTCCACCATCATGCCACTAATGGTGAGAGCCCCAGTTCCACTAGAATGGTAGATTGCCACTAAGCTCCACACACCTTGAATTGTTGCTTTCGCCAAACTTTGCTATGATTCCGAACTTCACAAGAAAAGGGGTGCAATATTGCTGAGGCAGAGGGAACAGAGAGTGGGATAATAGTACTGGCATAGGAGGGGGAGGGCAGGAATTCTGGTGCTAGCATTGGACCTAAATAGGAATCATTGGAGAAGCGATAATCTCCTTTTCTGGCATCCCCCCCCCCCCCCACACTTCCAAGGCCAGTACTAGTAACAGGGAGGGTGCTGGGAGAAGAGAATGGGGCTGGCCTGGATGAAGGGGCAGAAGAAGGGGATACCTATAACTCTAGGCTTGGGGGTGCACATGAAAAAGAGGATACTGATGGTGCTGGCCTTTGAATTCACAAAAGCGTAAAGATGAATTCAGTTTTGCTTATAAATTTCTAGCATAGTAACATAGTAGATGGTGGCAGATAAAGACCTGTATGGTCTATCCAGTCTGCCCAATACGATAAACTCATAGCATATGATATGAAGCAATATTACATATGTATACTTGATCTTGATTTGTCCTTGCCATTTTCAGGGCATAGACAATAGACTCTGTCCCGCACTTGCCTTCTTCCTCAAATACTGGAGCATCTGCTGAAGTCTTACTCCTGTCCATCCAGATCTGTCTAGCCATGATCAGGACACGTATCATAAAAATCTGCCTGGCACTGGCTTTATTTCTCAAATACTGGCGTTGCCATCTAAGCACCATTAAGTTTGTTTTGTTAAGTTTAGTTCTACTCTCTTTCCATACAGGATTCATTTGTGTTTATCCCATGCATTTTTTAAATTCCATTACTGTTTTCATCTCCACCACCTCCCACAGGAGGGCATCCTAGGTATCTACCACCCTCTCAGTGAAAAAGTACTTCCTCACATTATTCCTAAGTTGGCCCCTCTGCAACCTCAATTCATGTCCTCTAGTTCTACTGCCTTCCCATCTGTGGAAAAGGTTTGTTTTTATATTAATCTTTGAAATATTTGAATGCCATCCCTTTCCCTCCTTTCCTCTGAAGTATATATATTCAGGTAATCAAGCCTCTTTTAATACATCTTGTGGTGCAAACCCAATACCATTTTTGTCGCTTTTCTCTAGACTGTTTCTAGTCTTTTTATGTCCTTAGTGAGATACGACCTCCAAAACTGAACACAATACTCCACGTGGAGCCTCACCAAAAACCTGTACAGAGGCATCACTACCTAATTTTTAATCATTCTATATTTGATGAGGGTCTGTGCTCGTCATGTGTGCCAGAAATAAAATATTTGTCTAGGCCCCTCTTTTTTTAAAAGCTCTATTCATATTTTAGACATTGGAAAATTGGCATTTAGGCATCCATATTGCACAGATATCCAAATCCCAATTTTATAATCTGGGATACAATGTCTAAAACAGCAGTACGACCTTAAGCAAGGGGGTGTGGCGTGGATATATTTTTGGAGGGGTCAAAATATAGATGTAAAAACTCCAATTTCAAAAGGGGAAGGGACATTTGTGTGTAAAAGGATTGACATTGGTGTTTAAACCTGGTACCTAGCATGTCCAGGTTATAGAAAGGTGCTCTGCTAGAGAAGGATTAAGGGAAATCATTCCTCCTAATCCCCCCCTCCCCTTGAATGTGAAACTGGCAAGGGATACGGGGTTTTATGACAGCTTCAGGAACTATGGGAATTCTTGGCACTGAAACTATTTAAATTAATTTCTTATATATATAACTTGCAAGTCATCAAAGCAGTGTAAATCCCAGGAGGGCTTAAAATAAGTTTGTTTCTGAGGCAATGGAGTTTTAAGCGGCTTACCCAAGATCAAAAGAAGCTCCAGAGCAGTGGCGTACCAAGGGGGGGGGGGAGGCGGTGGGGGCAGTCCGCCCCGGGTGCACGCCGCTGGGGGGGTGCCACGGCGCGCACCTGTCGGCTGCGAGTTCGAATCGCTACGCTAAATTCTCTCGTTCGCTGCAGCTCCCTCCCTCTGCCCCGGAACAGGTTACTTCCTGTTCCGGGGCAGAGGGAGGAAGCTGCAGCGAACGAGAGAATTTAGTGTAGCGATTCGAACTCGCAGCCGACAGGCGCGTGCCGCGGCACCCCCCCTAGCGGCGTGCACCCGGGGGGGTGTCATTTCGCTGGGGGGGGGGGTGGGCGCATCGGTGATCCGCCCCGGGTGTCGTCGACGCTAGGAACGCCACTGCTCCAGAGTGATATGAACTGGGTCCCCCAGTTCTCAGCCTGCTGCTCTACAAGGATGTAGATCAGTAGGCTGAGAAAGGCCACTCTTCCACATGGATGTCTATGTGACCATTTTATGACATGGATGTTCTATGCTGCCACAATGACGTCCATGTCCCTTGCTTTGCCTTGCTCTTAGTTTGGATGTTGCAGTTTGTAAAATGGATGTTTATGCTAGACATAACCAGCATATAGATGTCCATTTCTCATGTATTTTAGAACAGGTTGTATGCTGGCAGATCCTGTTCTAAGATACTAGTACTAACGACAACGTACCGACTTGGATGTCCTTATTCTAAGCTGGATGTCCTTTGAGAAGTGCCATTCCAAGTATGTAGGAATCTCTACCAGTACAATTTTCTTTTTGTTTGTTTTTTTGTCAATGAGTTTCTGTGTGTGTCCTCTGAACTCATAATTTTCAGTGTTGCTTTTCATATTGTAATCTTGCTGTTTAGTTGTGATAGAAGTTAGTGCTGTTTTTGTATAGCAGATATCCTATATAGCTTCTGAGTGTCTTTATTGAAACATTTGTTGTTATTTCACAAAGTACCTTTGAATGGAGCTATAGCTACAATGGAGAACATTATAGATACTGTTAGTTCAGTGACAAAGGATTTTGATATTTTTAAAAATTAAGTAAGGATTGTGAAACTGATAAATAGGTGTTCAAGGATAACATTTTTCAGTCTGGAATACATTTTTTTTTAAAACTGGCATTGAGATTTCGAGTTACAGAAAGGTCAGATTTAATTCTAATTTTTCAGCAAATGTTCTGGCAACCACCAACTTAAGCAGTCACCCTATATCCATGAATACAAATGTCCAGATGAAATAACTGGGTAAATTACAGACCAGTAAGCCTGACATCAGTTCCGGACAAAACAGTGGAAACTGTTATAAAGAATAAAATTACAGAACACATAAACAAACATGGTTTAATGAGACAGATTCAGCATGGGTTCAACCAAGGGAAGTCTTACCTCACCAATTTGCTTCATTTCTTTGAAGGCGTGACTAAACAACTGGATAAAGGTGAGCCAGTTGAGGTAGTGTATCTAGATTTTCAGAAAGCTTTTGATAAAGTTCCTCATGAGAGACTCTTGAGAAAATTAGAGTAAAGGGATAGCAGGCAAGGTTCTGGTGTGGATTAGGAATCGGCTATTGGACAGAAAACAGAGGGTAGAGTTAAATGGTCATTTCTCTCAGTGGAGGAGGGTGATCAGTGGAGTGCCGCAGGAATCAGTACTGGGACCAGTGCTATTTAACATATTTATAAATGATATGGAAATCGGAACGAGTGAGGTGATTAAATTTGCAGATGACACAAAACTATTTAAGGTTATTAAAACATGTGCAGACTGTGAAATATTTCAGGAAGACCTTAGGAAATTGGAAAACTGGGCATCCAAATGGCAGATGAATTTTAATGTGGACAAATGCAAGATGATGCACATTGGGAAGAATAATCCAAATCATACTTACCTGATGTTAGGGTCCACCTTAGGGGTCAACACTCAACAAAAGATCTATGTGTCATTGTAGATAATACGCTGAAATCTTCTGCTCAGTGTGCGGTGGCAACCAAAAAACCAAACAGGTTGCTAGGAATTATTAGCAAAGGGATGGTGAATAAGACCAACAATACTATAATCAAACCTTTTTTAAACCCAGATACGCTAACCACTGTTACCACATCCTCTGGCAAAGAGTTCCAGAGCTTAACTATTCGTTGAGTGAAAAAATATTTCATCCTATTTGTTTTAAAAGTATTTCCATGTAACTTCCTCAAGGAAATAGTTTTTTTTTTCATTCAATGAATAGTTAAGCTCTGAAACTCTTTGCTGGAGGATGCGATAACAGTGGTTAGTGTATCTGGGTTTAAAACAGGTTTGGACAAGTTCCTGGAGGAAAAGTCCATAGTTTGCTATTGAGACAGACATGCCCCAGGATTGTTACTAATTGGGTTTCTGCCTGGTACTTTTGACCTGGCTTAGCCAGTGTTTGGAAACAGAATATTAGGCTAGATGGACCATTGGTCTGATCCAGTATGGCTACTCTTATGTTCTTATGTAACTCATAGATATGTGAATGAGAGGACAGGTAGGTTTAGGACAAAATGAATGAAATAATAGTAACATAGTAGATGACAGCAGAAAAAGACCTGCACGGTCCATCCAGTCTGCTCAACAAGATAAACTCATATGTGCTACTTTTTGTGTATACCTTACCTTGATTTGTATCTGCCATTTTCAGGGCACTGACCGTAGAAGTCTGCCCAGCATTAGCCCTGCCTCCAAACCATTAGCCCCGCCTCCCACCACTGGCTCTGCATGTGTAACAATCAGAGAGGAAGCTTCCAGGATACAAAACCATTTCTCAACCAGGAATAACCCAGTTGGCCTCAGGGTAAGTATAGTATCCTGGGGAATAGAGAAGATCTGGCATGTACTCAGGAAGGGAGTTGTTTTCAACACACAGAGCCTTCCAATGTCATTTCCAATGTATAAAATTAGTCATAAAGTGGGGGTGGGGAGTTTCAGACAAAGCTCAGGTCCCATGACTCATATGTGCTGGAACCAAAGAATAGTTGGAGGGAGGATGGGGTACCCCAGTGCTCCCTGGGAAAAATGCTGTCAGGGGAACAGAAGAGGGGCAGCCTGAGATCATGGCCTCTGAACAGCCAGAGGAGAGCCTTGAGTTCTGGAAAGAAGGAAAACTATACCCAGAGGAAGAAATGGAAATCATTACAGTGTGAACCAGAGCTTAAACAATGGCTCACTCTGCAATGATCTCTGCAATAGGGTTTAAGGTGACTGCTAGTCAAAACAATCAGCCCATCAGGTGGCTATCAGATAAGGAAGAAGAAGCTGTTAACTAGTGAAATCCCCCACTATAATGGGGATTACTAAGTCATCTGAAAGGATGCTCCAGTCCAGAGTCTCTGAGGGGAGGGGTATGGAATTGTGGGAAGCCATCTGAGATTGGGGGAGGTAAAGGATCCAGCACAAGGGGGTGAGTTCCTAGGATAAGTTGCAGAGGGAAATGATTTTAGTTAGTGATTGACAGTAGAAGTGGAGTTTGAAGGTAATAAAAGTTCCTGTATGTCTGAGAACATGATCTTTGGTTGCCTTCACTCCTGACAGGACCCTAGTAGGAAAGGGGGTATCCTTGAAGGGCCAGATAACCTTAGGTTGAATTGAGAGGGAGTTATTTTCAGTCAAAGGCTGTAACTGTTGGAGAGGAGTGCTCTGGGTGGGCAAGGGGAGCCCAGTCCACAAGCAGGAATAGGGAAGAGCCTGTTCAAGACCAGAGGGTGTAGCCCAGCGAGGAACAACTCTGGAGGACAGGACAGACAAGAAGGCCTGATTCTGAAGGAATTTGTTGGTGACAACCAATGCTATCAGCACAGCCTTGGATTATACAGTCCAAAGGGATGGGTGATGGACTGGAGTAGTTGTATATTTGTACATATGTTGGGATTACTATAAGAAACCGTTCAATTAGTGGATAAGACTGTACCAAATAGTCTTGGATGGAAAGAAAACCTCTTTCCTCTTAAACCAAATGCTGACTGTACATAAGGAATTACTGAGTTTGGATTAATTGCCTGTTGCAGAGTTCAGTGAAGTTTGCATAAAAGATAACTCCTTGGTGTGGCAAGTATTTTTGAGCGTGAGAGGATGTGAAGAGCTTACTCCCAGACTGTTAAAAGATACTGAGGTTAAAGCCCAGTTTAACATCCTACAGCCTTCTGGATTTTTATCTTGCCCTGGCCTGTGCCCAAGCTCAAAACAGAAGGATTGGGGATGAGGTGTGGAGAGGGAGTTGTGAGAGTGGATGAGAAAAGGATTTATTTTTGTGGCCTGGGTCAGTCAGAGAGCTGAGCTAGTCTGTGAGACCTGGGTTACAGTAGGCTGCAGGCATAGCCTTATAAACTGTGTCCTGGATACATTACAAAAACTAAATAAATCTTAGTTGGTGTCAGTGGAAGGACTGGCTAGTTCATATGGGAAGACAATTTTTAAAATACTTTTAAAACAAATAGAAGAAAATATTTTTTCACTCAACGAATAGCTAAATTCTGGAACTCTTTGCCAGAGGATGTGGAATCAGTGGTTAGTATATCTGGATTTAAAAAGGGTTTGGACAAGTTCCTGGAGGAAAGGTCCATAATCTGCTATTAAGATAGACATGGGGAAAGCAACTACTTATCCCTGGGATCGGTAGCATAGAGTCTTGCTACTCTTTGGGATTCTGCCACGTACTTGTGAACTGGATTGGCTACTTTTAGAAACAGGATACTGGGCTAGATGGATCATTGGTCTGACCTAGTATGGCTATTCTTATGTTCTTAATCTCTATTGCACTGCTGCGGACAAGCAATATGAAGGATGTTTAAATGGGTGTTTGTGTGAACTGAGCACAGGACTTGGGGATACTGTATTGCATGAATTGACTTTTGTGATTTTGAAAGGAGTGCTCAGAATTCATTTCCCTAATGAGGATTACAAAAGGACTGTGTGTATGAATGCAGAAAGAGCTCTGTAGCATAGGAGCCTGACTTGGGGGGTGGGGAAACTTTCCTATGTGGATTGAATTTCTTAAATGGGGACTTGCAGGCCAATGCTCAAAACTCCCACAATAAAAACAACAGTCAGATCCAATACCACCGGAATAACACAGAAATCCAGCTCACCAATGCTCAAAGGAAAAAGTATTCAAATCATATGCTTGTTGTAAAAGCAAAAGCAAGAGGGGGATATGTTTGGTGCATGCGCAGAAGAGTTTCACAGTAAGCTCAGCTCTTTCGCACATGCGCCAGGCAAACCTGAAAGTGAAGAACACATTAGCACCTGTTTTCTTCACATATAAATATAAGCCTTTCCGATTTTTTTTTTTTTTACTTGGAAGGCTTTTATTTACTGTGCGTTAAACAGGCACCAATGTGTGCTTTCAATTTCAGGTTTGCTTGGACTTGCACACACATTTATTTCTTTACAAGCTTGCACAGACTTTCTTCCACTTCCAAAATAAATTAAGACAGGTAGATTCTAAACAAAAAATCTTGAGAAATCCTCTCTTCAAACACCCTAATGCCTTCTCTGAGCTGGAATTAGATTTTCAGCGGTAAGGACAGCTTTGTTTTGTGTGCTGTTTTCTAAGCATTGGGAGGAAATAGGAAATGACATCATTAACATCCATTTGACATTTGCATGCTATTTGTGCTAATCTTTGGCACACA
This sequence comes from Microcaecilia unicolor, assembly GCF_901765095.1. Lineage (NCBI taxonomy): Eukaryota > Metazoa > Chordata > Amphibia > Gymnophiona > Siphonopidae > Microcaecilia > Microcaecilia unicolor. The sequence continues at coordinate 443,704,438 of NC_044031.1, read as the reverse complement.
CATTGTCTTCCGTGTTAAATCCCTCTGAGCATCCTGTGCTCACTAACACCAGTGCTAGTCTGTTGCTAATTGCTTCTAGCACTGGTGTTATGTTTTGAGCATTGGTCTGTTGGTTTAGGGAATCTTTTCATTTTTAGTTGTTTGCCTGGAATAAAGGAAACACTGACCAGATAGTTTTGTTTTTGTTTGTTTGGGTTTTTTTTAACTTTTGGAAAAGTATTTCATTTTTGAGCACCTGAGGTTGAAGGTACCCTGAAATATTATACATGTTGTACAGAGAATCATAAAGGTCCTTTTACTAAGCAGTAGTACCAAATGGCTTTAGTGCACCCTTACATGGGTTATTCCCTTGCATTTAGTCCATTTTTACCACAGCTGTAAAAAGCTCAATGTTCTGTTTATTTCATTAATGAATGTGTGCTAATGTTGCCATTAGCATGCGTCCATTTTTAAAAATTACTGAGAGAGACTTTACTGCCACAAGAGGTCCTGCAATATCCATGCACTAAACAGGTACTATACATGACATATCCCATCAAAAAAACAAACAAAAAAACCCCACATGGTTAGCATGCACACATGCAAAAAGTAACATATGATACTCATGTGTCCCATGTGAGGTAATTTTTACCATGTTAGGCCCATGTTGGCACCTAATGCAGCTTAGTAAAAGGACCCCATAGAAATTAGAATAATGCAAGGTGTTCTCCCCCCATATTCATGGAGGCAAGGTATATTGTGATATATATTTAATAAGAGTATTATTTGTATTTAATTGCATTGTTTGTGTAATAGCACTGTGTATTAGAACTGCTTTTCCTATGATTGACTCCTGTTAGCTCTGAGCTAGGGACAGCCCTCCCTCTCTGCTCCTGCGGGTTGTGTGAGAGTCCAGTCTTCCTTGCATGCCTTTGTGATCAGCAGCTGTTCTAGGGGCTGATCCCTCCTTAATCTACTGTAATTCCATCAAGATTTTTCACATTGCCCCAAGGCATCTCCCTGTCAATTTCCTAAGTGATCTCCCAAAGACATTACCCCAAGTCATTTCCCATTTATTTTCTCTGAGCTTTCCCCCTTATTTTCCTTGAGTGTTTCAGCTTTTCCTCTCAGCTGGGCTGATGTTCTGGCCATCTCCTTGCCTCTGAGGTGGCTAGATATAGACTCTATGAGCAGAAGGCCACAGTTCTTTTCAGTGCGTTTATAGCGAAAAAGGTGCCGGTACTCAAATGCCAGGCCACCCTTCAGGGGTGGGGTGATCACTGAGGGGACCCACCCCATAATATCCAGGCCCCCTGTAATCAGTCACAAAATCTATGACAAGGCAGAATTGGTGTGTAGGTCCTGAGCTCTTTCATTAAAACTTCGGGACCATGGGTCAATTTTTGCAGACAATGGAAAAGGTGCCGGTACTCAGTACCCCCTAGTACCCCCTCAAAAAAAGCCCTGGTTCTTTTACAAGCAACTGAACTGTACTTTAGATTTTCTTTGTTTATTCTGAGTACTACAATAAAGAAAATTTGCTTGAAAATTGAGAGTCTACTGGTGAACCTTTTGCTTGGGGATGGTTTATGCTGGCTGTTTAAACTACTTTGCCTAGAACAGTACACAAGGGTGCTTATTGTCAAAGTACTTAGACATTCAAAGTGCCGATAGTAGCCTATGGTACATTGTGTGTCTAAGTGTTTTGAAAATGAGCCCCAAGGTGTTTTTCCAAAGGAAATGCAATCCTCTATGGGAAAAACTTGCTTTCTCAAAAATAGCTGTAACGTGGGAAAGTTTAATCATTCTTTTAAAGTAGGGGTATTTTGTTAAATATTTTTAGATGCTGAGTTACTTGCTAAAGAAGTGGGCTGACTTCAGCTAGTATTTCATTTTTCTCAAAGCATAAAAAATGTTTTGAAAGTGTCAAAAATCATCTCCATAAGAACTAGTGGGAGTTCTGTGGCTGTAGCGATGCTTAGGCAAAGATTTATATTTTAAGCTCTACAAAGTGACACTGAAGGAGATAATGAGTTTAGAGATACTGAAAATACCTCACAGCTATACATGTGTAAGAGATAATCATTTTTCAGTGAAAATACACTTCTATAACATATAGGCAGTGGGATGGGGTAGGCCTCTGGGTCATGGCCCACCCAATATTTTGCATCGGGAACCTGACGGCTTGAGGTGGGACTGGAAATTGGCTTGTTTGGCCCCTCCATCTAAAAAGCTTTTACCCTGGAGATCATTATATAACACTGGAAGAGGCTACTAACTTAGAGCAGATGTCCCCTGTCAGTAGCCCTGGGTTATCATAGATTCTAACTTTAATTTTAATGGCCATATTTTCTATGAAAACTGGTTAATCTACCAGGTACATCCATTTCTTAGTTTATCACATCTAAAGACAGTCATGTATTCATAACTTTAATTGTAAACTCATGTGGGCAAGGGAATAACTTGTGCATCTTGAGCTTGGATTTGGAAAAAGTGAAATTAAATCTAAAATCCAAATGTACTGGTGATTAGTCAGCTGGGTTACTGCAACAGCTAATTTTTGGGCCCTATGATGTGCTGAGTCAGCTAGCTGTCGCATAAGTCTCTATGATCCTTCTAGGAAATGTAGGATGCAGCTTGGTAGAATACATGAGTTCCTGTTGTTACTCTGAGTAATAATAAAACAAGTAATCAATTCCACTTCCTCTACCACTTCTGCTATCACTGAGTTTGGGAGGGGATTGCATTATGAATGTTAAGCGTTTCAAAAGCCAGTGGTGTAATTATGAAATTGCAACTAACCAGGAGGATCAGCTAATGAAAATGTCCCATTCTCCTGGAATTCATTGGTGTGGAAGCACATGAACTGTATGAGACCCTGGCTTTTGATGTGAACAAAATCCTGGACACTTTCGCAAATTACTGCATCAGAGAAACAAATGTGACTTGTGAAAGGCATATCCTGAACGACAGACTACAGGATATTAATGAATCTTTTGACTCATAAATAGCAGAAATTAAGCCTCTAACAAATTTGTGTGAGTACAGAAATGTAGAGAACGCAATCCTACATAATAGAATAGCTATTGATATCAGGGAAGATGCTACATGGCAGATGCTCCGACAGCTGAAATTGCTAACCCTGAATAATGCTATCACAATATGCTGTATGAACACAGCTGCTTCTGAGTACATGAAGGACATTATTGCTGAGGAAAAAGCACAGGGACTGTCCCAGCACAAGTTAGAGTTCAGGCAGCAAAAGGCATGCATTGGATTTCAAGTGGCAAGAAGCTGGCCAGAAGGGCATATGCTACTACTGTAATGGCAGCTATGAAGCAAAGAGTATGGGAAACTCTGCAAGCTCTGCATGAAAAAGAATCACTTCACCAGTGAATGCCGAAGCCAGCTTAATGTTCCCTTCCTGGCTGATGACAATGTTGATAGTGAAATCCTTTTAGCCTTAAGAAGAGATAAAAATAAAAACTCAAAAAAAGGTTATATGCATGCTTGCAGGCTGGAGACAAGCTGATGAGGTTCCAGTTGAATAGAGGGGCCATGATGTATCTTTTGACAGAATAGATGGCCAGAGAAACTCTTGAATCAGGATATGCCCATTGGTCTCCTGAAATTAATATTTACATTTTTGACAATACAGAGCTATAAACAACAGGGATGATTACAAACAATGTAATAAATCTCATGGATAATCAGAATTCCAAAATAAACTTCTATATTATGAGATGACACAGCCCCTGTTGGGTACTAAAGAGAGGCATAATTGAAAGGGACACCCAAGCTTTCCTGAGAATGTCCTTGCAGGTCATCCCGGAGAAGGGGCGGGGAAACCCGTATCAATGAAACAAGATGGGCGTCCATCTTTCATTTTGATAATACAGTTGGGGATGCCCAAATCGTGAAATTTAGGTTGACCTTAGAGATGGTCGTCCCCGATTTTTGGCGATAATGGAAACTGAGGACACCCATCTCAGAAATGAGCAAATCCAAGCCATTTGGTTGTGGGAGAAGCCAGCATTTGTAGTGCACTGGTCCCCCTGATATGCCAGGACACCAACCGGGCACCCTAGGAGGGACTGCAGTGGACTTCAGAAATTGCTCCCAGGTGCATAGCTCCCTTACCATGGGTGCTGAGCCCCCCCAAAACCCCCCAAACCCACTACCCACAACTGTACAACACTACCATAGCCCTAAGAGGTGAAGAGGGGCACCTACATGTGGGTACAGTGGGTTTGTAGTGAGTTTTGAAGGGCTCACATTTACCACCACAAGTGTAACAGGTAGAGGGGGATGGGCCTGGGTCCGCCTGCCTGAAGTGCACTGCACCCACTAAAACTGCTCCAGAGACCTACATACTGCTGTTATGGAGCTGGGTATGACATTTGAGGCTGGCAAAAAATAATTAAAAAGTTTTTTTAGGGTGGGAGGGGATTAGTGACCACTAGGGGAGTAAGGGGAGGTCATCCCTGATTCCCTTCGGTGGTCATCTGGTCAGTTTGGGCACCTTTTTGAGGCTTGGTCATAAGAAAAAATGGACCAAGTAAAGTCGCCCAAGTGCTCATCAGGGATGCCCTTCTTTTTTCCATTATTGGTCGAGGACGCCCATGTGTTAGGCATGCCCCAGTCCCGCCTTCGCTATGTTCCAACACGCCCCCGTGAACTTTGGTCATTCCCATGACAGAAAGCAGTTGATGAAGCCCAAAATCAGCTTTCGATTATGTCGATTTGGGCGACCCTGGGAGAAGGATGCCCATCTCCCGATTTGTGTCGAAAGATGGGCGTCCTTCTCTTTCAAAAATAAGCCTGAAAGTCTGTCAGTGGTCCCAGCTTCTATCTCTAAACTCCATCTTTGCACTGTGCTGCTGAAACAAATGCTATGTGGACAAGCATCTGGGTATGTGACCAGTTTCCAGATATCTTCACTGGGTATGACAGATTGGACAGTTGGCTGAAGTTTGAACTAGACCCCACTGTCCAACCAGTTCAAATGCCTTTGTGACATCTGCCAGTCACTATCATTGAAAAATTTAAAGCAGAGTTAGAAGAGTTAGAATTCTGGTTAAGATGCAGGAGACCTAATGGAAAGATCAGAATATGTATGAACCCAAAACCACTCAACTGGGGTCTCTGCTGAAACTATTAAACACCATGCCAATTTGGAGGATGGTCTCCCAAATGTACACATTGTTAAGGTTTTTACCTGCCTTGACACTAAAAGTGGGTTCCGGCATGTGGTCCTAGATGAGAAGAGCAGCAAACTCCATTTGTGAAATATAGATGGAACAGTCTTCCCTTCATAATACCCATGGCACTGGAAGAATTTCAGAGGTGCCACTGAAATGCACTGTCCTGTGTGAGAGGGGTAGCCTGTATCAGGGATGACATGCTGGCCTAGGGATGTAGAGATAATATCAAGCAGACTCAGGTAGACCACGACTTTATTCTTGAAGCTGCTTAGTCAGATAAGGACAAAAATGCATTCATTTAAACCAAGAGAAGTTGTGCCTATGGTGCAAGTCTATAGAATTTGTGGGACATGAATTGCTGTCAGCTGAAGGACTGCAGCCAAACTCCTTGAAGATTGAAGTGATAGGTTATTTGCACACACCCATAAATAAACATGGGGTCTAGAGATTACTTTGGATGGTGATGTATCTACTAAAGTTGTACCTGGGTTCTGTGAAATATATTCACCCTTTATAGACTTGTTTGAGCAGGAAAACAAGTTCATTTGGTGATTTGAGAGACAGCACAATGCTTGATGAGCTGGAATGCTTATTGAGGGACTCTCTGGTGTTGGGACACCGCTACTGATCTTGTGGTGCAATGCAATGCTAGCCAGTATGGTCTAGGGGCCTGCTTTTTGCAAAAGAGAAGACATCTTGCATAGGCATCCTGAAAATTGACAAAGGGAGAGCAAAATTATGTCAAAATAGAGAAAGAGATTCTAGCCATGGTTTATACACTGGAGCATTTTCATACTGTCTACGCTGGGCAAGTGACTGTTCAAGCCAAAGCCACTGGTCATCTTCAAGTCTAAATGACTACAGAGAATGATACTTTTGATTTTGGACATATACAGTGGTGGAAATAAGTATTTGATCCCTTGCTGATTTTGTAAGTTTGCCCACTGACAAAGACATGAGCAGCCCATAATTGAAGGGTAGGTTATTGGTAACAGTGAGAGATAGCACATCACAAATTAAATCCGGAAAATCACATTGTGGAAAGTATATGAATTTATTTGCATTCTGCAGAGGGAAATAAGTATTTGATCCCCCACCAACCAGTAAGAGATCTGGCCCCTACAGACCAGGTAGATGCTCCAAATCAACTCGTTACCTGCATGACAGACAGCTGTCGGCAATGGTCACCTGTATGAAAGACACCTGTCCACAGACTCAGTGAATCAGTCAGACTCTAACCTCTACAAAATGGCCAAGAGCAAGGAGCTGTCTAAGGATGTCAGGGACAAGATCATACACCTGCACAAGGCTGGAATGGGCTACAAAACCATCAGTAAGACGCTGGGCGAGAAGGAGACAACTGTTGGTGCCATAGTAAGAAAATGGAAGAAGTACAAAATGACTGTCAATCGACAAAGATCTGGGGCTCCACGCAAAATCTCACCTCGTAGGGTATCCTTGATCATGAGGAAGGTTAGAAATCAGCCTACAACTACAAGGGGGGAACTTGTCAATGATCTCAAGGCAGCTGGGACCACTGTCACCACGAAAACCATTGGTAACACATTACGACATAACGGATTGCAATCCTGCAGTGCCCGCAAGGTCCCCCTGCTCCGGAAGGCACATGTGACGGCCCGTCTGAAGTTTGCCAGTGAACACCTGGATGATGCCGAGAGTGATTGGGAGAAGGTGCTGTGGTCAGATGAGACAAAAATTGAGCTCTTTGGCATGAACTCAACTCGCCGTGTTTGGAGGAAGAGAAATGCTGCCTATGACCCAAAGAACACCGTCCCCACTGTCAAGCATGGAGGTGGAAATGTTATGTTTTGGGGGTGTTTCTCTGCTAAGGGCACAGGACTACTTCACCGCATCAATGGGAGAATGGATGGGGCCATGTACCGTACAATTCTGAGTGACAACCTCCTTCCCTCCGCCAGGGCCTTAAAAATGGGTCGTGGCTGGGTCTTCCAGCACGACAATGACCCAAAACATACAGCCAAGGCAACAAAGGAGTGGCTCAGGAAGAAGCACATTAGGGTCATGGAGTGGCCTAGCCAGTCACCAGACCTTAATCCCATTGAAAACTTATGGAGGGAGCTGAAGCTGCGAGTTGCCAAGCGACAGCCCAGAACTCTTAATGATTTAGAGATGATCTGCAAAGAGGAGTGGACCAAAATTCCTCCTGACATGTGTGCAAACCTCATCATCAACTACAGAAGACGTCTGACCGCTGTGCTTGCCAACAAGGGTTTTGCCACCAAGTATTAGGTCTTGTTTGCCAAAGGGATTAAATACTTATTTCCCTCTGCAGAATGCAAATAAATTCATATACTTTCCACAATGTGATTTTCCGGATTTAATTTGTGATGTGCTATCTCTCACTGTTACCAATAACCTACCCTTCAATTATGGGCTGCTCATGTCTTTGTCAGTGGGCAAACTTACAAAATCAGCAAGGGATCAAATACTTATTTCCACCACTGTACCTTTGAACTACAATACATACCAGGAAACAAGGTGGTCATTGCTGACACAGTAAACCAGGTTTTTCTACTGGTAACCCAACACAGATTACAGTCATAGATTTTTACAGAATAGTTCTTTTGAGAAGAGTTGCCTTACTGATCAATGAGGAGTCTCACCCATAGATATAGCTAGTCGCAGCACCTGAAATCATAGATAATAATTTGTGAGCTGGACAAAGTGATGAGATCTACCAGGGTGTAACAGCAGATCCGGAGAGGATGACCCACAAATGATGAGATGATGCCTCCACAGATAATACATTTTCACAACTCTCACAACTCCAGTCGCACTGTTTAGAATCCAGGAGATAATGTCCTCCCAGATACACTCAGTAAAATGAGATGGCTGAAAACACTGTCCGAATGGCAAAGCAAATTGTATAGAATGCCTCTGAGGACCAAATCAATCCATTCTTGTATCTACTTAACTAGAGGAATACCTCATTTGAAGCATTAGAAGAATATCCAGCTCAAATCATATTTTTTTTATTACATTTGTACCCCACGCTTTCCCACTCATGGCAGGCTCAATGTGGCAATGGAGGGTTAAATGACTTGCCCAGAGTCACAAGGAGCTGCTTGTGCTTGAAGTGGGAATTGAACTCAGTTCCTCAGGACCAAAGTCCACCACCCTAACCACTAGGCCACTCCTCCACAGACCCAGATTATGAATGCTTTGCTGAAGATTCCATTATCACAGATGGCTCATCATCACCTAGATGCAGCTAAGGATAAACAGCACTACATTAGGAAGGCCAAGGAAAATCATCCTGAAAACAGGCCAGACCATCTGGGTCAAAACTGGTGACAACAATGACTGGAGGAAGGCAAAGGTTACTAAACAACTGTCACATCACTCATTCTTGGTCAAAATGGAGGATGCATCAAAACAAAAATGAACGTTGAGACATATTTGACTGTGTCATGAGGCCACAATTGCAGTGAAAGATATGGATTGTGTCACCAGAGAGGTACTACACAACCCAGACACCCTAAAAAAAAATACTCCAATCAAGAGCCAAAGACACACAGAAATGTCATACTCCCCAGTACCTGGACCACAGTCAGCTGTAGAACTGCCAAAAATCACAAAACTCCCAGGACATGTTTTTGCCGAATTAGAAAACTGTTAAAAAGACGGAAATGTGATGCCATGCTAGCCTTGTTTAAGTCTCTTTGATCCCTCTAGGAAGTGGAGGGTGAACCTGGGTAGAATACATTACTTCCTGTTGTCGCTGTAACAATAAAGCAAGTAGTTTATCTGGCCTGAGAGTGTATGAATATGGTACAATGAAGAAAACACTATCCAAATTGCTTGGTCCAGAAAATGAATGCTAGGGAAATTTATAGGAAACCCTCTGGTAAAAAGTCTCTCCTCTTTCCTGGAGTTACACTGGCTTCCTGGGATAAATCAAATAAGCTTAACCTTCTCATATTGTCCTTTAAGGCACTTGGAGGCATTCCAACTCAATATCTCAGATGATGGCTTCCATTGTATATGCATTAAAGAATTCTGATGTCATGTCAAGCTGTGTTCCTAAGTCAGCCATTACATGCTAGGGCATATTAATTAGTCCATGCTTGCACTGTGACACTACTGCTAGCCTCAGGCAGACAAATATCACCTCAAGCATCCCAGCATATTGTAGGTAGATAGATCTATACCCATCTATATTTATTTCTCTCTCTCTAATATTTGTTTTTGTTATATTTGTACCCCGCGCTTTCCCACTCATGGCAGGCTAAATTGTATATTCAGCTCTACTATGAGTGTCATTCTATAATAGGGCACTTACTAAAGGCATTGGTTATGACATTTATTTCAAGCCAATTCTATAAAGAAAATAGGCACCTACTTTTCTTTATAGAATACTAGCACAAGTGACTGAAAACTTGCTTAGATAATGGTGTGAGCATTTACACCAGCCTTAGAGCTAGTATAAATGTCAACCTCTAGGTATAAGCTAGAATGCATACACATTATACTATTGTATAATTCACATGTGTACTTGCATTGATTAATTTTTGGTCACCCTTATTTCTATGAAACCCCTATAGCAAAATGGACATTCCAAATTTGGGCTTGTTCTGTCAAATTTTTAGAGAGTTTTTTTTTTTTTTGCCCCTAAACAGAACTACATTCTTGAGCCCTTATGGAAAAAAACATAGACAGACTGTATGGGACAGGACTAAAAAAGGTCCTAAAAAAGTGGGAATAGTGGAAATAATGGGAAGATCTGTTGAAGCTGGCAAAGGTCATCCTGCTGGCTGGACATTCATGAACTGCAGCACTTCGAGAAGGCCAACTTTGACACACCTATATCCAGGGCTTTTTTTGAGGGGGTACTGAGTACCTGCACCTTTTCAATTGTCTGCTAAAATTGACGCATGGTCCCCAAATTTTAATGAAAGAGCTCAGGCTCTACACACAAATTCTGCCTTGGCATAGATTCTGTGACTGGTTGCAGGGGGCCTGGCTATTGTGGGATGGGTCGCTCAGTGATCACCCCACCCCTGAAGGGTGGCCTGGCATTTGAGTACCAACACCTTTTTCACTATAAAAAACACACTGCCTATATCTGGAGGTTGTCAGCTTCAATAAAGATGGAACAAGGGCAATGCAGCCTTCTAGAGAAGTGGAGGATCATTTCAGTGATAAACTGGAGGAAAAGGAGAAGGGATCAAAAGGGAAAGGTAATGCAGAGAGAGAAAAGGGCCTTTTACAGTAATGTAAGAAACTAGTACGTATATCTTTATTTTGTAATTTGTAAACTATGCACGCATGCTTTAGTTTAATCCATTCAGTTTAACAGCCCAACTGCAGACACTTAAAAAGAATGACCCCAGTTTTAAACAGTTAATACACAAAGGTGTACACATTTAAGACAGATGACCTGCACTAATCTAAAAGTCACGTTTTCCTAAGACTTCATTAAGGACAGTAAGTCTCCAGCAGAGCTGACAGCAGAGCTAATTATAATGCTTTACTAAGTGTAGGATTCAGAATGTAGACTTTTTTTTTCTGACCTGTCTATTTCAGTTGTTTGCATTACTGTATTTTTCTAATATAAAATAATTTTCTTTTTAAGAAGTTAAAGGAAACCAGACTGATATTCAGTGCCATTGTTTTAAAGGCAATTCTGTAAGTCAGCCCTTATACTTAGTCACCAATCTTTTGCCTGATTTATAGAGTAGTAGCACTTATGCCCACAATTGGTGAGAATACTTGGCAGTTACATGTGTAAGTGCTAGGTGCTGTTCTGGAAACAGTGAGCCTAAATCACTTAGGGGGAAATTCTATGTAAGGCACCTTAAAAATCAGTGTTGTAAAACCATGCGGTTAGCGTGATTCTATAAACTATGGCTAAATTTAGGCATACTTTATAGAATATGTGTATGTGTCTAAAATTTGGGCACACCCATTTAGGCCACTTAAAACCAGGCCTAAATACCTACGACTAATTTAGGTGCAGATTGAGTGTATTCTATAACAGTGCGTATAGGTTTTTTGGAACGCCCACAACCTGCCCATTCCACACCCATGCATATGCCCCCTTTTTGGCTGTGCACATTGGAATTTGGGCGCATCGTGTTATAGAATACACCTAGAAAGTTGTGCATATAAATTCTAATTAAAGCCAATTATTGCAACTAATTGGTTGGTAAGTACCAATTATCGGCATTGATTGGCTTGTTAATCAGTGAAGTTGTGCACGCAATTTGGCCATGCAGCCAAATTAGCATGCACAACTTAAGGTGCCACATACAGAATTTGGGGGTTAGTACACAACTGTCAGGGTGTACATATGGACAAAGTATGAGTGTGTTTTGGGCATGTCACCAAGCAATGTGTACAACTTATAGAATGCTATCAGTTATGTGCATTGCATGGTTCACTTGGGCACGCCCACTTGCACCATCCATTGTCCTAATATTTGGCATACCGATGCAACTTTTTGCTAATATTCTATAATGGCTTATGCATGCCCAGAAACCATATTAGAATTGGTGCTAAGTGCACCCCTTTGTGGCACCTGTATCTTGCATCTTGGTACCAACTTATAGAATTGCCCCTTTTGGGCTACATTCTATGTGTGGCACCAAAAAATCAGCTCCAAAATAAAAGCACTATCCTATAAGCTGTGCTTACAGAACATAAGAATAGCCATATTTTGGTCAGACCAATGGTCCACATAGCCCAGTATTGGCATGGTTTATAGAACAGTGCTTACACCAGGGAATAAAGCCTAACTTTAGGTGTGGCCATTTGCACCAACTGAAAAGTGGTGCAAATGATTGCACCTAAATTAGGCATGGATCTCCATTATTCTATAACAATGCACATAAATATTAGGAACATCCCTGTTGTGCCCATGACCCACCCACCCATGTCCCCTTTTTCAGATCGTACCTACATTTTAGGTACAGATCCCGCTCCTAGATTTATTTATTTGTAGCATTTGTATCCCACATTTTCCCACCAATTTTGCACGTACATCCCAATTAAATCTAATTAGTGCCAATAATTGCTCATTAAAAAGCCAATTATTGGCACTAATTAGCTCATTATTTAATTAAATTGCATGCCTAAATTTGTGCATGCAATTTTCTGCAACTTTTATAGAATTAGGGGATATATGTCCTGGTGCTGTTTCTGGTTAACATGCATTAGGACAAATCTATCTATGTATAGTAATAGGCAGTAGTAGTTGTGTTAGGGAATTTATCCAGCAATAATAAATTATAAATAGGACTTCTGATTTTAACCAAAAAATATCAACAAAACACTCCCAATGCAAGAAAAAAAATATTTAAAATAGGTGTTCATTGGATAAACACCAGAAAAATACCATGCCCCCTAGTACTCCTTCACCCCTCCCCTGTTTTTATGCTTTTTATGTGCTGACAACTCATAAAAACATAAAAGTAGCCATACTGGGTCAGACCAATGGTCCATCTAGCCCAGTATCCTGTTTTCCAAACAGTGGCCAAACCAGGTCACAAGTACCTGGCAGAAACCCTGTAGTTATCATCCAATTTTTATTTTGACAATTCTCTCCAAACATGGAGTGTCTAGCTCTTTATCAGTTCAATGGCTTTCATAAGCTTACTTTCTTAAGGTTCATCCACAGTATAGAAACACTTGTGGGCTCATATTCGAAAGAGAAGGACTCCCATCTTTCAACACAAATCAGAAGATGGACGTCCTTCTTGCAGGGACGTCCAAACTGGTATAATCGAAAGCCAATTTTGGACATCCCCAACTGCTTTTCGTTGCAGGGATGGCAAAGGTTCAAGGGGGCGAATCAGCAGCATAGCGAAGATAGGACATGGGTGTGCCTAACACATGGATGTCCTCGACCCATAATGGAAAAAAAAGGGCGTCCCTAACGAGCACTTGGATGACTTTACCTAGCCGTGTTTTTTCTTACGAACAAGGCACAAAAAAGTGCCCGAAGTGACCAGATGACCACTGGAAAGAATCGGGGATGACCTCCCCTCACTCTCCCAGTGGTCACTAACCCCCTCCCACCCTCAAAAAATATCTTTAAAAATATTTTTTGCCAGCCTCAGATGTCATACTCAGGTCCATCACAGCAGTACGCAGGTCCCTGGAGCAGTTTTAGTGGGTGCAGTGCACTTCAGACAGGCGGACCCAGGCCCATACCCCCCTCTACCTGTTACATTTGTGGAGGATACAGCGAGCCCTCCAAAATCCACCAGAAACTCTCTGTACCCACATCTAGGTGCTCCCTTCACCCATAAGGGCTATGCTAGTGGTGTACTGTTGGGGGTAGTGGGTTTTAAGGGGGTTTGGGGGGGCTCAGCACACAAGGTAAGGGAGCTATGTTCCTGGGAGCAATTTCTGAAGTCCACTGTGGTGTCCCCTAGGGTGCCTGGTTGGTGTCCTGGCATGTCAGGGGAACCAGTGCACTACAAATGCTGGCTCCTTCCATGACCAAAGGGCTTGCATTTGGTCATTTCTGAGATGGACGTCCTTGGTTTTCATTATCGCTGAAAATCTGAAATGACCAAGTCTAGGGACAACCATCTCTAGGAACGACCAAAATTTCAAGATTTGGACGTCCCTGACCGCATCGAAACGAAAGATGGACGTCCATCTTGTTTCCATAATACAGGTTTCCCCGCCCGTCCATCAGGACGTTTTGCGAGGATGTCCTCAACAAAACTTGAATGTCTCTTTTGATTATGCCCCTCTTCCTATTCACAAAAGATACACTTAGGGAGGGCTTTGATTGTTGCTCTTGTTATTTATTAATATACAAACATCCAAATAAAAATAAGAGTCAAAATCAAAATACATCAAATGTGTGTGCTTCATAAGCACAGGTACTCAGATGAGCTCAGCATGCACCCTTTATAGAATCACACTTAGCACTAATTTTTCTGGCACCATTTTTGAGTGCCATTTATATAATCTGGCTCTATCTTCTGGATTCTATATATGGTACTTTGGGAGTTGGCCACATAACTTTGAGCACAAACCCAATATGCTCATGCAAATTAACTGAATAATGAGCCAATCAGCACCAATAATTGGGTGATAACAAACAGTTATTGGCACTAATTGGCACTAATTAGAATTAGAGTTTATGCATGCATCTTTTTAGCCGAATTCTATAAAGAGGTGCACGTAAATTCTAGTGTGTGGACATGAAAAGGGGACATGGCATGGACGGGTCATGGGCATTCCTGCAAAATATGCATGTTATAGAATTAGGGGGATCCATATCTAATTTATATATGGAGATTTACTCTAGGTTTTCATTGGTGTAAATGTTTGCATGGTTATATTCAATGGTTATATTCACTGCGCATGCTACAGACGGCTCCCATACACGCAGACAAGCTGCGTGTATGAAAGCAGTAGATATAGCCCTTTTTTTTTTTGCAAGCACAAAAGCGCGCTTTTTTTTGGATAGACAGACCTGAGTTGGGGCTCCCTGCTGCTGCTCTGGGCTCTGAGGAATCAGCATCAGGGCTTGGTTCCACACCCAGCTGTTCCTGCTGCTTCCTTCTATTGATCGGCTGACATCCTGGAATGCCCATCTCCCTGAAGATGGATTCTCATTGGCTGGCTGCTGTCCCAACTCCTTCTCCCTGCAGGGCTTCCCTGATGACATCACTCTAGAGTTGTGAGCTGATTGGATCCGAACTTCCTGGTGTCCCCCTCCAGTAGTGAGTGGCGGGACATCCCAGGCTGACACTGTCCAATTGGTTTAGCTCCTCTCTGTTGTGCTTCTAAGCATGGGGGATGCTGTTTCCCAGCCAAGGCTGTTTGACTCTGTCTTCCTTGCATTACTTTTATGCTTTACATTTACTGCCTCCCCCCCCCCCCCTCTTCTTGCCAGTAAAATGTCATTTGAAAAAAGAATCATGGCATGGCTTTCATACACAGCTTTCATTCACGCAAAGAAGCTGCGTGTAAGCCAATGTACTTTTTTTTTGTGCTCCAACTTCCCTGGCTTGTTTCACCCCTTCTACTTACGATAATGAAGAACCGGCAGGTCCAGACCTCCCGTTAAAATTTCCATGATAAAGATAGAGACTGCTTTTATGCATGGCGTCGGAAACGGCAGTGCATCACATTGCATGCACATTATAATAGTAACTAGCTTATTTTAATAGCTTTGCATTCCGTTTTCATTAGCTGCTACCGTGACAGGAAAATGGCTCGGCGAACCCTTTTGTGCATATCCCGGTTTACTACTTGCGCTAAACCGGCTAGAATTAGTTTAAAACCATATTGCTGGCTTGTTAAGTTTAGTGCATCTGGCCCTGAGTGAACTTGCTAAGATTTAAACCTTAGTACCCTGGCTTTCCACAGATGTTGCAGAGTGGCAGCTTAGCAGAACTGTCTTTCCAGCTGTGCAAACACATACCATATACAAAATATTTTGCTAGGGTTTAACCTCCCATTATGGGCACATCCTACATCAAGCAATTGTCTTGGTATTAAATAGGAAATGCAATTAGTATAACTAATTATAATGTAAACAGTCTCTTACACTCTGTAGCTTTTACAGTGAGATAACATGCTTGCTGGCAGCTTGCCAATTTAAATCCTTAGCATAGTTTTTAATGAGTTTTGTTTTCTTTAGCCATCTGCATGCACATTATAATAGTTTTATAGGTTTCTTTTCTTTCCCTGTGAATCACTTCATATAATTGCACAATAGGGAGTATCTGAAATATTCTTTCCATGAGGTATTCAGGTCTGTAAAATCTATTCAACCTGCATTCATTTTTCTTATACCTTTTGGGGCCACACAATATATAATTTTTAAAGTTTAGTGAAACAAACACAAGTTACATGGTCAAATGAAAAGAAACCCATTAGAAAAAAGTATAAAGTGTATTTCTAATAAGAGTGCATGTGTGTGGCATTAATGTTCTTGTACTGATGGCTTCATGTGTCCAGTCATCCCAACTCGGCACTTGATATCTCTCCCATCCAGCAATGAGTCTGTTAACATCTGCTCTGAAGTCTAAATCTACTTCTATCTCTAGCAGTGTCTGTGCCTTTATCTCAGGTGTCAGGCAGTGTTTTGTTCCATCTGCTACTAACAGTGCATATGTCCCATGGTCTGCCTGTCAAGCATTCATAAACCAGACTGACAAAGTCGACAGCTGTGAAATTTGGGATAAGACACATTAAATCCTCCAAAGCACAAGACTGTATCTGCTGTAGTTTCACCAGTGGTATGAGGTTACAGGCACATCAAAGGAAAGGCATAATATCCTTTAGAGGGGCAATTCTATATCTTGGTGCTCCATGTTAGGCATTTCGATGCCATGTGTTGAACACCAATTCTATAATGGCATCATGGAGTCAAGTTTCCTTTCTAGAATTGCAAGTCATCATTGAGGTGCCTCCTTGTAGGCATGACCACTTATGCCAGGTCTCTGTCTGGTGTAAGCTAGTGGGGCTGATATCCAGACCACGAGAGTCAGCTTGTCTGCCTCCCATAGTCAGCAGCAAACTTGAAAATACATATCTGGCGACCGGCAATGAATTTCTGGGTTTTGTTGGCTGCAATGCACATAACTGGTTAAACCAATATTCATCGGCTAACTGACTAAGTTATAGTGACCAAAGATAGACCTGCTATTTATGTGAGCCTATCTGGCCACTAAACATAGCCGGTCAGGGGATGAATAATGGCACTAACCGGCTATGTCGCATTAATATTCAGTTGAGATAGCTGGCTATCTTGCACTATTAGTGCTTAGATGACTGAAGGTTATTTAACCAGCCAGGAGTCATTATTGGCTGTTTAAATAGTACTGACTATCGGGCAGAGCATGCCATACTAGGATAGCTCAAAGGTCCACTAAGCCCAACGTCCTGTTTCCAATAGTGGTCAATCCAGGTTACAAGTACCTGGCAAGATCCCAAAACAATACAATACATTTTATGTTTGTAGAAATATGCTGTCCCTTTCTCTCAGTGAAATACAGGCCAATGGCTCAGGCTAAGAACTAGGCCTGTAAAAATCAAAGATCACTTCTGACACAAATTACATTTCACTGTAGCAAGCGCTGAAATGAGGTAATTGAGAGCTGACAGGGGAGGGGGAGTCTGCTCTGTAAACATTAAGGGGACCGGCACCTGCAAGAAGTCACGAGCAAAGATATTTTGACTTCATGAAGATAGTACCGAGTCAGCTGCACCCTGGATGAGATCATCCAGGGGGGGGCTAGAGGAAGGTTTGGGAACATGTGAAGTCATTCTTATCAACTGATAAGGGCCAAAGAGGTCTGGTGAGAAAGCTAGGGTCCATTGGGATAAATAGAGTCAGAAGGGTATAAAAAGAGCAGTCTGAAGGGTATCATCCCCCAGAAGGCTCCAGAAGGCTGAAGAGAGAGATCAGACTGCACCTGCTGTGTGATCCAGAGATGAATGCCTAATTTGCCTGTACTGCTTTTGGTAAGATTGTAATAAACTATCTTCTTATATCCCAGTGAGTCCTTCTGATTATGGAGCTTGTTAATTCCTGGACTGTGTAAGAGCAGTCTGGGGGAATATGAGGTCAAAATAATTGGTGGGAACACGTAAATTATTTACATGTTGCTTATCCTAGAAATAAACACTCAACAATTCTCACAACTGCTCAGAGTGAAAAATATCACAGAAAATCTAATAATGAATACACTCTACCCAAGTGTTAGATAAGGCAATGGGACCAACCAATCATCAAATCTAGATCAATTGTAAAAAAATGGCCTCAAGAGCCCAGGGATCCTTTATATAGGACTCCACTGTAGTGGCTATCATCATTGGCTCCTCCCTCCTCCAAAACAAACCACAGACATCAAAAAACTCCCTTTTACTCTCAATCATAGGGAGAAAAAGATTCAGTGGCCAAAAAACAGGTAGGGGATATCTTAAATTTATCAATATGTCACTCCCAGTGCACAAATCCAACACCCCACTATACCCACTATACTATGGGTAAATTGAGAAATTGAAAAGGCATTGCGAGTAACAAGTGGAATACATATGTAAATTGAAACGGTGGTGATATCAACGGTTGATGGGGAGCTCCCTTGAGTATGCTGCACTGAATGGTTCATATAATAGGAAGGAAACCTAGAGGGAGTAGCGTTTCCTGTGAAAGCCAAGACTTTGGATCATTTGTAGGATCTTCACAACCAGAATTTAAAGCTAAGTGGAAAGACTTTAAACATGAGATCATCCTGGGGGTTCCTAAAATTGATATGCGTTAGTTAAGTGTGACATACATTTTTGGATGGGCATTTTGAATGAGTGAGCGCCTCTGACGGGATTGGAGAGTGTTTTTCACATCCTTTGTATAGTGGGGTGTTGGATTTGTGCACTGGGAGTGACATATTGATAAATTTAAGATATCCCCTACCCGTTTTTTGGCCACAGAATCTTTTTCTCCCTATGATTGAGAGTAAAAGGGAGTTTTTTGATGTCTGTGGTTTGTTTCGGAGGAGGGAGGAGCTAATGATGATAGCCACTACAGTGGAGTCCTATATAAAGGATCCCTGGGCTTTTGAGGCCATTTTTTTACAATTGATCTAGATTTGATGATTGGTTGGTCCCATTGCCTAATCTAACACTTGGGCAGAGTGTATTCATTGTTAGATTTTCTGTTATCCTAGAAATAAGCAATGGATTTTCCCCAAGTTCATTTTAATAAAGGCTTATGGACTTTTCTTTCAAGAAGCTATCCAAACCTTTTTTTAAACCCCGCTAATCTAATATCTTTTACTATATTCTCTGGCAACGAAGTCCAGAGTTTAATTACACATTGAGGGAAGAAATATTTTCTCTGATTTCTTTGAAATTTACTACTTTGTAGCTTCATTGCATGCCCCCTCATGCTGGTATTTTTGGAAAGAGTAAACAAGCGATTCACGTCTACCTGTTCCACTCCAATCATTATTTTATAGACTTCTATCATATCTCCCCTCAACCATCTTTTGTCCAAGCTGAAGAGCCCTAGCCACTTTAGCCTTTCCTTATAGGGAAGTTCTCCTATCCCCTTTATTATTTTTGTCGCCCTCCTCTGTACCTTTTCTAATTCCACTATATCTTTTTTGAGATATCGTGACCAGAATTGCACACAACCTGCCGCACACTGAACAGAGGGTTTCAACGTATCATCAATGATGACACCTAGATCTCTTTCCTGGTCAGTGACTCCTAATGTGGAACCTTGCATTATGCAGCTATAGTTCGGGTTCCTCTTTCCCACATGCATCACTTTGCACTTGCTCACATTAAATGTCATCTGCCATTTGGATGTCCAGTCTCCCAGTCTCATAAGGTCCTCTTGTAATTTTTCACAACTGGCCAAGGCATCTTTTTTTCAGTTAGTAACATAGTAACATAGTAGATGACGGCAGAAAAAGACCTGCACGGTCCATCCAGTCTGCCCAACAAGACAACTCATGTGTGCTACTTTTTGTGTATACCCTACTTTGATTTGTACCTATGCTCTTCAGGGCACAGACCATATAAGTCTGCCCAGCACTATCCCCGCCTCCCAACCACCAGCCCCGCCTCCCAACCACCGGCTCCGGCACAGACTGTATAAGGATAGTTACTATTGAAATGAGAAGTTGGGTTCCTTGTTACAACAATTGCAAAACGTGGTCCATGTAGGGGCCCTAAAATCTATACTTCAACAAATTAAGTACTTTAAATTTGATTGACAAGCACATTGCATGTGTTGGCACATATATAAGAAAAAGTTTGAAATGTGCAATGATGCCTTTGCCTCTGAGACAGTCCAATCTGAGAACATATGAGCACATTTTTTAAACAAATTATTTGAAAAATAGTTTTGGGGAATTTGAAATTTTGGGTGTTACAATTTTACTATATGGGATATATATTTAGAGACCGTCTGGACAGTGCCACAACAGTCAGGGGAGATGTTCTGTGGCACTGCCCAGTTAAATGCTGCTGAATATGCCCTTGAAGCTCACTCACTGTGGTTGAACTGGGCAGGAGGCTCTCTGGCCCATTTAAACCCTTTTGAATATCAGGCCCAGTATATCCCAGTCTAATTAGTACAAAAAAGTTTGGAAAGTATGACATTGTGGAGCATATAGGTGGCATGGGGACCTGTTTAGTATTGTAGGGTGAGCATTTACTATGCAAATTAGTGCCTAGTAACAACTGCATTATGGCTACAGCACCAATTAT